>NC_138774.1:39248675-39571175 GCF_965119305.1 Pelophylax lessonae | reverse complement strand
CGCTGCGATCGCCAGAGCGAGAGCAATAATTAAAAAAAAAAGCTACTCTGTAACTCTAAACTGGTAACAATTAAACATTTTTAAAGCATCGCCTATGGAGATTTTTATTGACCGTAGTTTGTCGCCATTCCACGGGTGTGCGGAATTTTAAACCGTAACATGTTGGGTATCTATTTACTCGGCGTGACATTATCTTTCGCAATATACAAAAAAATGGGCTAACTTTACTGTTTAGTTTTTTTAAAATGCAGTGAAATACCGCGTGATAAAAAAATATTGCAATGACCGCCATTTTATTCTCCAGAGTCTTTGCTAAAAAAATATATATATAGCTATATATATAATGTTTGGGGGTTCTAAGCAGTTTTCTAGCAAAAAATACTGATTTTATCTTGTGAACAACATGTGTCAGAAATGGGCTCAGTCCTTAAGTGGTTTTAAGGGAATTCCTTGGGGACCCCCCAGGTCACCAGAATGAGTGTCCCCATTGGAGGATTTCCCCTCTATTACTTTTCTGGGGAAAACCCAAAACTTGTGATTTTTTTTTTTTTACTTTCGCTTTCAATGATAATGGTAAACAGGACAAAAAGAGAGGGGAATCTTCCTAACGGGGACACGGACAGCAATAAAAACTGACAGGGGTTCTAACCCATCGCCACTCTGTCCAAAACGGAAAAAAAACAGTTGTGCCTTTAGTTATACTTTAAGTGTAGAAGTGTTAGCTCTTCGTCCATATTCTGTTTTATTTTTTAAAGAGGTCCTTTAGGCTTATGTGTGTCTCTTATGTGTCGAGGTATTTTGTGTGTACAATAACTGCAGAATATTCTCAGAATGTACTGTAAGTAGGCTAAGGGTCGGTTCACACTGGTGCGATGCGGAAACCCTGTGATTTGAGTGCGGGTTCCTGCATCGCACCTGAATTGCAGGCAGTTCACACTGAGCCCTGTGAACTGCTGCTGGTGCCAAATCAAAGTTAATGACACCGCCAGATCGGTTCTTCTCTCTGGAATGATCTCAGAGCTCCTGTGATCCTTCTATATAGGCTCACAGGTCTATATGATCATTTCACAAGCCCCTCCCCCATACAGTTAGTAAACACTCCCCTAGGCTCACACTTAACCCTTTGATCGCCCCTAGGTTAACCCCTTCCCTGCCAGTGTCATTAGTACAGTAACAGTGCATATTTTTAGCACTGATTACTGTAGTAATGTCACTGGTCCCCCCAAAAGTGTCGAAAATGTCAGTTAGGGGTCCGATCTGTCCGACTCCGCTGCAAACTCGCAGTCCCGCTAAAAATTGCTGATCGCCGCCATTACTAGTAAAAAATAAATACAAATGACATAAATCTTTCCCTAGTTTGTAGACGCGATAACCTTTTTGCGCAAACCAATCAAAATACGCTTATTGGGATTTCTTTTTTACCAAAAATATGTTACAGAATACAAATTGGCCAAAATGATGAAAAATTTGATTTTTACATTGGGGGGAGGGGGAATATATAGCAGAATGTGAAAAATATTGCTTTTTTTTTTCTTTTTTTTCTTTTGTTAGATTTGTTACTCTTTTTTTGTTTATAGCGCAAAAAATAAAAATCAAATATCACCAAAAGAGAGCTCTATTTGTGGGGAAAAAAGGACGTTGATTTGATTTCAGTACAGCGTTGCACAACCGCGCAATTTACCGTTAAATTAACGCAGTGCCGAATTGCAAAAAATGGCCTGGTCATTAAGGGGGAAAACCTTCCAGTCCAGAACTGGGTAAAGCTGTAGTAAAGTCTTCTTAAGAAAATAAAAAAAATGGGCCCTCCGGCAGGTTTAACCACTTTCCGACTTCTGCACGACTATTTACTGCGGCAGTCTGGCTCTCCTGGGCAAACCGATGTAAGGCTATGTCGCTCGCCCAGGAGCCTCTAGGGGGCTATGAGACTTCATGAGTTGACCCTGGGTCTCATAATCTTCCAAACGGGAGCAGTTTCTGCGTAATCGCAGAAACTGTCCCTTCGGTATATTAGTCTTCCAAGATGGGTGGTGGCAACTCTCATAATGAAGATAAGAGTTGCCAGCCACCGGTTTGATATGATTTAGGGTCACAACCACGTTATCGGTGTGTGTGAGCTCCGAATCAAGGAAGACCAGACGCACGGGGTCAATGACATGAGTGAAGGACAGACCAAAGGTATTCCCATTGCAGTGATCCACGAAAGCCTGAAAGGTATCCAGGTCCCCATCCCAGATGATCAACACATCGTCTATATAGCGGCCATAATAGACCAGGTGTTTGGAAAAAGGGTTGTTGTACCAGACCTGGATCTCTTCCCACAGTCCCATCGTGAGATTGGCATAGCAGGGTGCAAAACTTGCAAGATTATGAGACCCAGGGTCAACTCATGAAGTCGAGATTCTTGGAAAAGGGTTTCCCGGAGGAGTTGGTCCTAAAAGCCTTTACCGAGTGCAGGGACATATCATCTTCTTCTTATCCACCTGGGTCCACCTCTACAATGCAAACCACCCACCAAGCCCGTTTCATTACCGGGTTTAACAACAACTATAGACAAATCTCCCATATCCTGAAGAAACATTGGCCTATATTGCGTTCAGATCCTAGATTAGGCCCCCATCTCCCCGTAGTTCCTCAGGTGGTCTATAGGAGGGCACGGACCATCAAGAACGCTATAGCTCCTAGCAAAGTTAATGTACCTACCACCAACAGGCCTCTGGACATTAGGTGCTATTTTAGTGACATGGTGGGCATCTTTCAGTGTAGGAAGAGAGGGTGCCTCACATGTTGTTTCATCCAACATGGTCGTAGTTCTTTCTGCGATTTCTTGGGCAAGAGTTACACCATACGCCAATTCATTACCTGCTCCACAGATTATGTGGTTTATATCCTACAGTGCCCTTGCAATTTACTCTACGCACCACCCGTCATCTGCGGACACGGATAGGTGAGCACCGTAGGGCTATTGTACAAGGACTGAATACCAAAAATGGGAAACCACCCCACAGTGTCCCCCGTCACTTCGCCACTCACCACAAGGGCCTAGTTCAAGATTTGAAGGTGTGGGCGGTGGAGTGCGTACCCAAGGGTACTCTGACCATCAACGAACGTCTCTCCTTGCTTTGCAAGAGAGAGACGTTCTGGATTTATAAGTTAAATACTTTGTCCCCCCATGGGTTGAACGAAGAAATCGACGCTTATACTGTGGTTTAATATCGATTCTGCTGGGGTTAAGGCTTTAATCTAATTATGTAATAACAGTTTTTATTATTTCCTTTTCACTTATACCTTTCATCATTCCTTGGTTTTCTTCCCCTTTTTTATTTCATTACCATCATATGTGTATATATATATTTTTATTCCACATGTTTGTTATATCTATGTACATTTTTATTCTGGTTGTTTTGTTCTGTATTGTTTTGTCTCCCAAATTGTTTTGCACAAGGTGGAGCCAGAGATCGGGGGACTACGCCTCTTCCTCTGTATACCCTTTAAATTTGCTCCTTGTCTATTAGCCACAGGAGATCTGAAGAAGGGCTCGGCCCGAAACATGTCATCCCCATCCATCCGTGGCTATCCACATTAAGCTCCGCTATTTGAACAGCAAAGCCGTCGGAGCGTTGTCTCTGCATCACTCCGGCAGCTGTCCAGCTACATCCGTGCAGTAGCCCTTGGTGCGCATGTCTCTGCCAGGCGCCCGGTGACGTCATCTCCCGGCGCCACGGCAGCCGGGACCAAGGAGGAGCGGCCGCCGCCACTTCGGGCGTCCACCATCCAGCACCGGAGTTGTCTGTGGGGGTTGAGTATTTCACTTCCCACCCCCCTCTCCTCCTTTCTACATCCCAGGCATCATCTAGCCTGGAGGCAAAACAGCAGAGAGGTTTCCCGGGTCGATCGTGGTTGACACTCCATCTGCAAGCGCCTCACTATCCAGGCTCCATAGGTGGTTGGATATCGTTCCCCCGCTCCTGAGTCGTCTTTGCTTTGAGGTATTTTCACCGGATTATCATCTGCCTACTGTTTGCTGCACCTTGGGCACACCACTGATTTTTTCTATTAAGGAGCATATTTTAATGTACTTTTAATAAAGAAGTTTTATTGTTAAGATTCTGAGCAGCATCCATTTTTTGAGCCATCTGGTTCGGGAGCGCCAGTATACCCGTTTTTGTCGGTATAATTCCCATCATGCCTAGCCATGTCTGTGAATGTCAGAGTTTTACAATGCCTCATGGGATGTGTAGTTCCACAACAGCTGAAGGGCCGTAGTTTGAGGATCCCTGCTCTAGGGCCTCTTCTACTATAAAAACCCTGTCCGACAGCAGATTTTGTCATGCTTGACCACTCTAAAAACTCAGAATTTATTATCACTTTAAATAAATAGTGATAAAGTAGGTGAAAACCTTATTTACAAAGGAGGAAGTGGTTCTTGTATTTTCATAGCAGATGGCGCTTTACTTCCTCTTCTGTAATGAAGTCACAAGTTATAATCAGAGCGAGGGAAACTGAGGATCTGAACCAACTGGTTGTAGTTTGCTTCAAGAAGAATTTGTAACCTCTGATATGGTGACAATAAATGGAAGACTGCCAAAGGGATCTAGGCGTAGCCTGTTATCAGAATATGAGCTGCCAAGCTACTAACCAGCTATAAGTGGACAGACTGGGATTTTGAACCTTGTATGGAGAAAAGTCGTACCCTATGGCCTCATTCACATGGGTGTACCCATCTATACACCTGTGCAAAGGGCCATCTTCACCCACATAGGATGCACAGGAGTTCCATGCAGACCGTGCAGACAGCCTGTCTAGATCAATGACAGGCAGCTAGATGCATGGGTCTCCACAGGCATCATGGAGTGTATATCTATAGGGGTCTGATGCAAGGATCAGAATACAGTCCTGGTCTGTGTGTTGGACCCACATGGATGTACACTCCAGAGATCCATGCAGGTCCATGAAGCCTATTATTTATTTGAGCAGGCGACCTGCTGGGGTGCGCAGAACACCTGTGCATCCCCACCAGGGCTGGTGCAAGGATTTTTGCCTAAACAGGCGAAGGAGCATTTTGCTGCCCAAGCTCCCCCCCTCATCACTGTCCTCTCACCACCCCTTCCCTCCACAATGCAACTCCCCACCGTCAAATGACCCGTAAACCCATACCTCCCAACTTTTTAGGATGGGGCTGAGGGACACCTATTGGAGCTGCCAAGCTACTAACCAGCTATAGGTGGACACACTGAGATTTTTACCCCTGTATGAGGCCTGTAAGGCCTCATTTACATGGGTGTACCCATCCATACACCTTTGCAAAGGGCAATCTCTTCACCAACATGGGATGCACAGGAGTTCCATGCAGCAGCATGCAGACAGCCTGTTCAAGTCAATGACAGGCAGCTAGATGCATGGATCTTCACAGGCATGGAGTGTATATCTGTGGAGGTCTGATGCAAGGATCAGAACACAGTCTGAATTCTGGTCTGTGTGTTGGACCCACATGGATGTACACTCCAGAGATCCATGCAGGTCCGTGATGCCTACCATTTATTTGAACAGGCGACCTGCAGGTGGGATGTGTGCGCAGAACACCTGCGCATCCTACTAGGGCTGGTGCAAGGATTTTTGCCTAAACAGGCGAAGGAGCATTTTGCTGCCCCAGCCACCCCCCCCCCCCCTCCACACTGTCCTCTCACCACCCTCTCCCTCCACAATGCAACCCACCACCCTCATATGATCCGTAAACCCATACCTACCAACTTTTGGAGATGGGATGGGAACGAGGGACACCTATTGGAGCTGCCAAGCTACTAACCAGCTATAGGTTGACACACTGAGATTTTTACCCCTGTATGGAGAAAAGTCATACCCTAAGGCCTCATTTACATGGGTGTACCCATCTATACACATGTGCAAAGGGCAATCTTCACCCACATAGGAGGCACAGAAGATTAATACAGTACCAGATCAATGACAGACAGCTAGATGCATGGATCTCCACAGGCATGGAGTGTATATCTGTAGAGGTCTGATGCAAGGATCAGGACACAGTCTGGATTCTGGTCTGTGTGTTGGACCCACATGGACATACACTCCAGAGATCCATGCAGATCCACACAGCCTACCATTTATTTGAACAGGCGACCTGCGCACGGGTGGGGGCTGGTGCAAGGATTTTTGCCTAAACAGGCGAAGAAGCATTTTGCTGCCCAAGCTCCCCCCCTCAACACTGTCCCCTCACCACCCCCTCCCTCCACAGTGCAATCTCCCACCCTCATATGACCCGTAAACCCATACCTCCCAACTTGAGATGGGAATGAGGGACACCTATTGGCAAAAGTATGTCGGCATAGAACACACCCCCTGCCACGCCCCCTCAAAGGAGAATTATACAAAAAAAAATATAAGTTAAACAAGTGCTTTTTTTTTTTACCAATACTATCTCTTTATATTGGTTTTTGAAATTTGCAAATGCAGCAATTTAGAAATTGAATGAACGATTTAGCACTGGGAAAAACTTTTTGAAAGATAAAAAGTGCATTTTATATACAACTATATAAATCAGACCAAAATGAGGAACAAATGAGGAGGAAAGAGGGACAGAGGGACTTTGTTCTGAATCAGGGACAGTCCCTCGAAGTCAGGGACAGTTGGGAGCAATGCGTAAACTCCATCTAACCCCATAGGGTCTGGTCATTGTCTACAGCTGTGCTACCTCCTCCACGTTCAGCCTGTAATGTGATGGAGCACCCGATGCAATGTGAAGGACATCACCCAGTATTGAAGATTTGAGCTGTGTTGAACTGCCAATAAATGGCAGTTTGTAATGAGGGGGAGGAGCTATGCATTCCTCGCTTCCCCTCACTGGCTATGGGCAGCTGGCAAGTGAGGAAAAATAAAACTTCCATGCTGTGCCTGTAGGAGAAAGAGAAGACAGGTTTTTAACCAGTCCCTGACCACCTGCCGCCTTTTTACTGCAGCAGGGTGGCTCGTACAGGCGAAACGACGTAGATCTTACATCACTCGTCAGGGAGGCGCTAGGGGGCGAGCGCGTGCCACCGGCAGCGCGCTCCCACCCCCCATCGTCAGCAGGGAAGCCAAGGCGTGTGTCAGGAGGCTACGATTGCCGTCTGACACCCGCAATCTCTCCCCGCAGAGAGAGAAGGACGGTCGGCTGTTGTAAACACAGCCAACCATCCTTCTCCCTGAAATTATCACAGAGCCCCTGTGATCCTTCTATATAGGATCACAGGTCTCTGTGATCATCTCAGAAGCCACGCCCCCCACAGTTAGAATCACTCCCCTAGCGTCACATTTAACCCCTTGATCACCCATACTGTTAACCCTGCCAGTGTCATTATTACAGTACCAGTGCATATTTTTAGCATTGATTACTGTAGTAATGACACTGGTACCCCCAAAAGTGTCAAAAATGTCAGTTAGAGGTCCGATCTGTACACCGAAATGTCACAGTCCCGCATAAAATTGCAGATCGCCGCCATTACTAGTAAAAAAAACAAAAAAACAATAAAAATTACATAAATCTTTCCTGTAGTTAGTAGACATGATAACTTTTGCGCAAACCAATCAAAATACGCTTATTGCGATTTTTTCTTTACCAAAAATACGTAGCAGAAAAAAAATTTTGATTTTTTAATTTTTTTTGGGAATGTTGTATACAGTAGCAGAATGTGAAAAATATATATTTTTTTCAAAATTGTCGTTTTTTTTTTTGTTTATAACGCAAAAAATAAAAATCGTACAGGTGATCAAATACCACCAGAAGAAAGCTCTATTTTTGCGAAAAAAGGACATCAATTTTATTTAGGTACAGCGTCGCACGACCGCGCAATTGTCCATTAAAATATAGCAGTGCCGAATCGCAAAATAGGGCCTGGTCATTAAGGGGGCAAATCCTTCCGGTCTTAAAGTGGTCAAAAAAGTGGTTGAGGATGCAGATTTTACACCCCCCATTCTGGTGCCCTAAGGCCCCTTTATAGGCAGCCTTATGCTGACCCTGGCCCTACATCCCACATGGGTAAAGACTGCCCCTTTGCACCGGTGTATGGATCAGTAGGCCTACATTAGTAAGACATTATACAGTGAGAAATAGGAAGAGGCAGGGGTTAGAAAGAAACCACTTCTCCTATCGCACTTGGAAAGATTGCAAAATTGAATCAATTTCATTCTTCGTGTAATGTATTTATTCATTATATTCATGTATTTAAAGTGCAGTTACGGCCATACTTCCCAACATTTGAAAAAAATTTCCAGGGACACTTTACTGCACAGCTATCATTTACTTACCACACCCACTTCCCTGAAGCTCCGCCTACTCTGCATAATTAACCACTTGCCGACCGCCGCAGGACTATTTACTGTGGAGATCCCCGCGCGAGTGACCGAGGCTCTGATGTCCGCCGGCCACTCGCGATCTCCCGCAGAAGAGGGAGAAAGGCAGGCGGCTGATGTAAACAAAGCCGCCTGTCATTCTCCCTGGTGTAACTGCATAGACTATATGATCCTGCTATGTAGGATCGTATGTCTCTGTGGTTATATCACAGGCCACGCCCCCTAACAGTTAGAATCACGCCCCTAGGAATACATTTAACCCACTGATCACCAATAAAGTTAACCCCTTCCCTGCCAGTGTAATTTTTACAGTAACAGTGCATATTTATAGCACTGATTACTGTAGTAATGTCACTGGTCCCCCCAAAAGTGTCAAAAATGTCAGTCAGGGGTGCGATCTGTCCGCCGCAATGTCGCAGTCCCCAAAAAAATCGCAGATCGCCGCTATTACTAGTTAAAAATAAAAACAATAAAAATGACATTAATCTTTCCCGTAGTTAGTAAACGCAATAACTTTTGCGCAAACCAAAACAAAAATGCTTATTGCAATTTTTTTTTACGAAAAATATGTAGCAAAAAACAAATTGGCCTAAAATGTTAACAAATTTTGATTTTTACATTTTTTTTTTTTTTGGAGAATTTCATATTAAAAAATTTGAAAAATATTGTTATTTTTTCAAAATTGTCACTATTGTTTTGTTTATAGCGCAAAAGTAAAAATCGCACAGGTGATCAAATACCACCAAAAGAAAGCTCTGTTTGTGGGAAAAAAATTTCTCATTCTCTCATTCAGCTGAACTACTTCTGCGTCACATTTACGGGCAGCCCAATTAACGGGCGCTTCCAGGGACAATGTAAATTACCTGGGACCGGCTCCTTTTTGCTGGGACTGTCCCGGCAAAATCGGGACAGTTGGCAAGTATGTTACAGCTAAAACATTTTTTTTTACATTTTGGATGGAGTGTGGGAAAGGTTGGAAACCCTGTCAGGTTTTAATTTCTGTCTTTGTCCCCTCTCAGGTTGTCCTGGTGAACAAGCCAGAAAACGATAGGAAATCCAAAAGAATGAAGTTGTTACCAGAAGGAGAGGTGGGGGTAAATCTTCCAATGGGGACACTTGATCTGGTGATAACTGCCTGAGGGAAAGTTCTTCTCCCTTCATGTTGCATCTCCAGGACAGGAAGGGAAGGAACTAGACATGTGTGACTCATTTCGTTACAAATCAAAATTTGGGCAAAATTTTCGTTATTCGGAGATTGGGATTTATACAACTCTCTGAATCACAATAGTAATGAATTTCAACGTATCCAACACAAATTATAAAGAAACAACAAATTAATTTGTATTTTCATATTTTCAAGTTGTTTCATTCAGATGACATGATGCGATAGTTTGGGACTTTTGTCAACCACTTCAGCCCGAAAGGTTTACCCCCTTCATGACCAGGCCATTTTTTGCGATACGGCCCTGCGTCGCCAGGGCCGGATTAAGAGCATTATTGGGCTTGGTGCTGAGGATTTTGAAGGGCCTTAAGGGCCGTGCCTTGGCATGCACCCAGAGGAGGAAGGGTGCAGCCATGCGTGCCTAATTCAACATGGGATGCTGTCTCTGAAGCCCATAAACACATCCATGCATCGGCAACTGTCCCTCCTTGTCCGGCCTTCGCGCTGTGTGGGGAGGTTCTGAGGGAGCTGCCTGGGGAAGCGAGCATAGAAGCCAGACTTCTGTGTTTACAAGTGACAGAAGAGTGGTAACAGTGAATATGGCCAACCCGGGGCCTATATAAAAGGTAGGGGCCTGGAGCTGCAGCTCCAATAGCCCCTACGTTAATCTGGCCCTGTGCGTCGCTTTAACTGAAAATTGCGTGGTCGTGCTTCGTTGTACCCAAATAAAATCATTTATTTTTTTTCCCCCTCAAATTGAGATTTCTTTTGGTGGTATTTAAACACCTCACCAGTTTATTTTTTGTGCTGTTAACCAAAGAATGAGACAATTTTGAAAAAAAAAAAAAATTTTTTTTTTACTTCCTGCCATAAAACTTATCCAATAAAAAAATTGAAAAAAAATCAAATTTCTCCATTAATTTAGGCCAATTTGTATTCTGCTGCATATTTTTTGGTAAAAAAAATTCCCAATAAGCCTATATTGATTGGTTTGTGCAAAGTTATCTCGTCTGCAAACTATGTGATATTTTTTTGCCATTTTTATTTATTTTACTAGTAATGGCAGCAATCAGCGATTTTTAGCAGGACTTCGACATTCGACATAGGCAGACGAATCGGACACCTAACTGACACTTTTGAGACTTTTATGGGAACCAGTGACATTATTACAGTGATCAGATCAGTATCATACTGATACTAATGACACTGGCAGGGAAGGGGTTAACATCAGGGGCGATCAAAGAGTTAAATGTGTGCCTAGCTGGTGCTTGCTAACTGTTGGAGGGCTGCTCTGACTGGGTGAAGACAGAGATCTGTGTTCCTGTATAGCAGGAACGCAAGATCTCCATCTTCTCCCCTGTCAGAACGGCGATCTGCCTTGTTTACATAGAGAGATCGCCGTTCTGCCTCTCTGGGGAACGATCATGGGTGGCCGGCAGAAATCAGGCCTGCAGAACTAGCTGATTGGCATCCTCTGTGTCCAATCAGCATGTGATCACACCTCCGGCTGCGCATGCCCCCCATTGTCTAGTGCAGGAAATGATGTACAGGTAAGTAGTGTTGCGCAATAGAGATAACCTGCCATAGTACAAGTGCGGTAGGTGGTTAAAGTTTGAAGCACACAAAATAATGTAATGACATGAATGATTCAAATTGATTCGAATCTATTTCATTTTTATGTTGCGGTAACATTTTTCAATATTATAAAAAATGCACTACATATGAAATGGAAACATATTATGAAAAACTTAGTAGGGTATGAGGCTGGGGTCACACTGCACCTCACTTCAAAGTCGCATGACTTCTGCGTCCCATCCCAGTGCGACTTTGGCACGACTTGCATGTGACTTCTGCCCCTCCCCTGAATGCTCCCGGTGGAAGTATATATAACAGTGGGAATCAGACTCTGTAGTGGAGACATTGCAGTCTGGTAAGAGCGTATTTCTTATAATGGTGATGGTTCATGTGGTGACAACATTAATGGAGTAGCACAATCTCTGTACAATATCAATGCTGTTTTTTCTCAAGACATACATTGGATTTGGACTGTTTCATACACTCTATTTATTTACCTTTGCTTGATTCCATTTTGATATGGACTTTTGTGTAGCACTGACCCGTAGGGCTTGCCATGTTAGGACTTATTGGGTCTCCCTATGATTACCTGCAGACAGTTTCTGGGGGGTTTCACACATCCATCCTTACTCCCATTTGCTCGTTACTCAATAAACAGTCCAGGGTATTTGGTTTTGTATTTATTGGAACTTGGATGGGAGAAGGTGGGATACTGCAACTGAACTATTCACAGTTGATGAGGACAACTCTCACTTGGCCTCACCAGGTTATTTCTGGAAGCAGCCTCTGCTTTAAACATACTGCCACTTGTATGGATGATTTAGGTCCTCTTGCTCTCTCTCTAGCAGCAGCCTTGATGCAACTACTTTATCTTCAGGACACTCTCTAGCATCCCCTTGTCTGATACCTATCCACTGACTCTTCCACTGAAGGGGTGGCCCTCACATAAAAGGCCCCATGACACAGATCGGTACTTACTGTAGTCAGAATCAGATCCTCCAGTGTCTCCCTTCAGGGTTCAGCTCCTATCTGACTTTCAGGCCCTCAGGTTGACTACCCAAGGCCGCATGGCAGCCCCCTCTTTCCGAGACCCCGCTCTCCAGCCGATAATCCCGAGCACAGGTGACCTTTATACAGTCACCCAGCATGCATTGAGGCACTTTCCTCTGCCAATCACCAGGGCTGTAACAATACCTGTGCCCTCACTTGTCAGGTTTCCTCCCACTGTCCAATATGCCTCCCTATTGGACCAGTGTGAAACATTCAGACAAGGTGAGCTGCACCTCAGCACCATGAGCAGACCCTACCAATGGATCCTGCTCTCTGGTAGGCAGAGAGCAATCTAAATTTACCCGACAGCCTTCCTGGTAAGCAGAAAGACCCAAAAACTTTACTCTCTACTAGCACCTACCTAGGAGGGTGTCACTCTGTTTATTTTCACTATGTTAGCACGGCAACGTATATGATACATATGTTTATTTAGTTTGTCCTACTATTGGTTGCCAGCAGCTGTGTTTATTATTACTAGTTACACCGGCGCCTTTTCTATTTTTGTTTGAAGGTTTTACTTGATTTTTTTTTCCCAATTTAGAGATTCTCCTCCACTTCCTGTTTTAGAGACACAACTAGAAGTGCATGAATTTCTCCACAAAATTAGGGAAAAGCCAACCTTAGGCTCCTTTCACACACACTGTCCGTCAAACGGACTCCGCTTTTCTCAGCGGGGGATCGATCCGCTGATCCCCCGCTGAGCAGGAGAATGACAGCTGTTCTCCGCGCTGTGTGCCCCATACATCTCTATGGGGGAATCGGATGGGAACGGACCGTCGGTCCGTTCTCATCCAATCCCATCCGATCCAATCCGCTGGACAGATGGAAAATAGGGTTTCCATCCGTCCAGATTTGATTGATCGGATCGGATGTGTCTCCGCTGACATCCGATGCCCAATAGAGATGCATGGGGCCAATAAAAACGGACAGGCGGATCTGAAAGGTCCGCCTGTGTGAAAGGGGCCTTAGAAGCCGTCATCAGAACTGGTGCCCCAATGAAATCCCATCGTGTTCTGTTCAGTTCTAATGGTGACCATGGCAAGATGCTTTCACCCCAATAGGAGGGCAAAGCAAAGGGGTTTTAACTCTTCTCTACTGTTCCCTAAACTAGAAGAAAAAATTGGTTGAAGATCTGCTTTTAAATAAAAAAAGAGCTAGAAGCAACACAGAATACATTTTTAGCATTTAATTGAAAAATCACTGGTCATACAAATGCCTTGTTAGAGCTCAGTAGTACTTTAACCACTTTACCACTAAGCCTATTTTTGACACTTTTTGCTTACAAGTTAAAATCAGTATTTTCTGCTAGAAAACTACTTAAAACCCCCAAACATTATATATATATATATATATATATATATATATTTAGCAAAGACTCTGGAGAATAAAATGGCGGTCATTGCAATATTTTTTGTCACGCGGTATTTGCGCAGCGGTCTTTCAAACATCATTTTTTTGGAAAAATTACGAAAAATCACATTTCACTGCATTAAAAAAAAAACTAAACAGTAAAGTTAGCCCATTTTATTGTATATTGTGAAAGATGATGTCATGCCGAGTAAATAGACACCCAACATGTTACGGTTTAAAATTGCGCACAGTGGCAGAATGGCGACAAACTACGGTCAATAAAAATCTCCATAGGCGACAAATTTATTTAACGGTTACCGGTTTAGAGTTAGAGTGTAGCTCTTTTTTTTAAATTATTTCTCACGCTCTGGCGATCTCGGCGATACCTCACATGTGTGGTTTGAACAGCGATTTCATTTGCGGCGTGACTTCCATACACATTTTCTTTCATACGCGAGTTAACGGCGTTGGGGGCCGCTACATTTTTTTTTTTCCTATTTATTTTATTTTTTTATTTTAACACAGGTTTTAAAAAAAATCTGATCACTTTTATTGCTGTCACAAGCAATGTAAACATACCTTGTGACAGCAATATGCAGTGACAGGTACTCTTTATGGAGGGATCGAGGGTCTAAAAGACCCCAAACTCCTCCATGTATTCAAAACGCCGAAAACTGCATTTTTGAATGCTGTCACTTTTTGAATCTGCTGCCTTTAGCAGCAGAGTAACCCGGACTTGACGTCATGGACGCCGCCTCCAGGTTACAACATCGGAGACCCGATCGAAGCCGCCCCCGGCTTTGATCGGGACTCCATTCAGCCGGCAGGCGTGCTGGCTGGGTGCTCGGGTAAGCGGCGGGAGGGGGCGTCCCCTCCCGCTCGCCGGGGTAACGATCAAGCGGCTCCCAAGCCGCATCAGTCATTTCCACCGGAAAGCCGACCGCTGGCTCTAAAAAACGGTACCGGGATGATGCCTCTAGCTAGAGGCATCACCCCGGTATAACACCACAAAGTCAGGCAACGTAGGTCTACGTGGCTAGACGTTAAGTGGTTAATGAACGGTTTAGTATTACTAACATCAAAATGAATATTTTCACATCTGTTACAAATAAAAGGAAATGGTTAAAAAAACAAAATCTAAAAATATTTATGAAGGTCTTGCAATATTTTCCTAAGAAGCAGAAATACGTTTGTTTCACTTCTCTAATTAGCAATGGTCCATGGACTTTCACAGCTGAGTCCAGACAATGATTTTCGCTGCTTTGATGATAGGTGGAAAGTTGGAGGGATGTAAAACATTGAAAACTTCATACAAAGTTACCTTTAAAGAAGAAATAACCTGCTTAGGAATGTTGGGAGCTTTTCCCATAATATGGAAGTGGTTAAAGTGTTTCTAAACCCGCAACAGTAATATCAGTGTGTATATGGAGTAAAGCATGCTTGTTATACTCACTGTAGACCCTAAGGGGTTAATCCTCTGCATTGTGTAAAAAAAGCTGTTTTATCCTGTCTCCTCTGATCCACCCCTTCTTTTACTGTCCCCAATCCATCTCTGATCCTCCCTTTCTTTTACTGTCCCCAATCCATCTCTGATCCTCCCCTTCTTTTACTGTCCCCAATCCATCTCTGATCCTCCCCTTCCTTTACTGTCCCCAATCCATCTCTGATCCTCCCTTTCTTTTACTGTCCGCAATCCATCTCTGATACTCCCTTTCTTTTACTGTCCCTAATCCATCTGCTCATAGAACAGAGCCTTGTGGGCACTCTGCACATGCTCTTTTTGGTGTGCTCAGGTGCAGCTCACCTTGTCTGAAATGTTTCACACTGGTCCAATAGGGAGGCATATTAGACAGTAGGAGGAAACCTGACAAGTGAGGGCACAGGTATTGTTACAGCCCTGGTGATTGGCAGAGGAAAGTGACTCAGTGCTTGCTGGATGACTGTATAAATGCCAAGGTCACCTGTGCTCTGGATCTTCGGCTGGAGAGCGGGGTCCTGGAGGGAGGGGGCGGATGCCCCTCCTCTGTAGAAGTTGTCATGCGGCCTTGGGTAGTCGACCTGAGGGCCTGAATGTCAAATAGGAGCTGAACCCGGATGTCCTGCAGAGCTGACTAGAAGGGAGACACTAGAGGATCTGATTCGGTCTATGGTGAGTACCGATTTGTGTCATGGGGCCTGTCCTGTGAGGGCCATCCCTGAAGCTAGAAGAGTCAGTGGACGGGTGTCAGTCCAGGGGATGCTAGAGAGTGTCCTGAAGATAAAGTAGTTGCATCAAGTCTGCTGCTAGAGAGAGCAATAAGACTTAATTCTTCCATACAAGTGTCAGTATGGTACTGCTAAAGAGTTTTTTTTTTTTTTTTTTAGAGGGTGCATGTGATCAGCACAGGGCCAATCAGCACTGTCCAGACCGAGGGTCAGGAGTCCTGCAGCCTCATAGGACAATCAGAGAAGAATGAAAACTCCTCCTACAAGCTGTAGTCAGTGCTTGACCAAACACTGATAGAAGTCACAAGACTGCTATATACTGCTGATGAGAAGAGGTATTTAGCAGTTTATATTTACTAAAATAATTACATTTCCATGTTCTGTGTACTGTGGGAGAGCAGATATAGTGACTGCAGGGTCCGGGGTTTAGTAACACGTTGAGCATATTTGCACATTCTGGTATACTTACCTTGTGAATGCCCTTCTCCAGCAATGCAAAAGCCACGGTCCCTCTTGTCACCGGCACATTCATCTTTACCCGGTCTCTTTCTGGATTTGGAAGATTAGACCCTCTTGATTGGCTGAGCCAGGATGATGCATCTCATGCACATGCAGGAATCGCTTGTCCTGGTACAGAATCATGATGGGTGAATACGTGATATAATGCTGATAAGGAGGGAGAAGTATTCACAACATACGGGGGGCATTTACTATAACTGGAGCACAAACATAGAAACATAGAAACATAGAATGTGTCGGCAGATAAGAACCATTTGGCCCATCTAGTCTGCCCAATATATCTGAATCCTATGAATAGTCCCTGGCCCTATCTTATATGAAGGATAGCCTTATGCCTATCCCATGCATGCTTAAACTCCTTCACTGTATTTGCAGCTACCACTTCTGCAGGAAGGTTATTCCATGCATCCACTACTCTCTCAGTAAAGTAATACTTCCTCATATTACTTTTAAACCTTTGCCCCTCTAATTTAAAACTGTGTCCTCTTGTGGTAGTTTTTCTTCTTTTAAATATGCTCTCCTCCTTTACCGAGTTGATTCCCTTTATGTATTTAAAAGTTTCTATCATATCCCCTCTGTCTCTTCTTTCTTCCAAGCTATACATGTTAAGGTCCTTTAACCTTTCCTGGTAAGTTTTTTCCTGCAATCCATGTACTAGTTTAGTAGCTCTTCTCTGAACTCTCTCTAGAGTATCTATATCCTTCTGGAGATGTGGCCTCCAGTACTGCGCACAATACTCCAAGTGAGGTCTCACCAGTGTTCTGTACAGCGGCATAAGCACTTCTCTCTTTCTACTGCTTATACCTCTCCCTATACATCCAAGCATTCTGCTGGCATTTCGTGCTGCTCTATTACATTGTCTTCCCACCTTTAAGTCTTCTGAAATAATTACTCCTAAATCCCTTTCCTCAGATACTGAGGTCAGGACTGTGTCAAATATTCTATATTCTGCCCTTGGGTTTTTACGTCCCAGGTGCATTATCTTGCACTTATCCACATTAAATTTCAGTTGCCAGAGTTCTGACCATTCTTCTAGTTTTCCTAAATCCTTTTCCATTTGGCGTTTCCCTCCAGGAACATCAACCCTGTTACATATCTTTGTGTCATCAGCAAAAAGACAAACCTTACCATCGAGGCCTTTTGCAATATCACTTATGAAGATATTAAACAAAATTGGTCCCAGTACAGATCCCTGAGGTACCCCACTGGTAACATGACCTTGTTCTGAATGTTCTCCATTGACTACAACCCTCTGTTGTCTGTCACTCAGCCACTGCCTAATCCACTCAACAATATGGGAGTCCATGCTCAATGACTGCAGTTTATTGATAAGTCTTCTATGTGGGACAGTGTCAAAAGCCTTACTAAAATCTAGATATGCAATGTCTACTGCACCTCCACCGTCTATTATTTTAGTCACCCAGTCAAAAAAATCTATAAGATTTGTTTGACATGATCTCCCTGAAGTAAACCCATGTTGTTTTTCATCTTGCAATCCATGGGATTTAAGATGTTCCACAATCCTATCCTTTAATAGGGTTTCCATTAATTTGCCTACTATTGATGTCAGACTCACTGGTCTATAGTTGCTCGATTCCTCCCTACTACCTTTCTTGTGAATGGGCACGACATTTGCCAATTTCCAATCTTCCGGGACGACTCCTGTTACTAATGATTGGTTAAATAAATCTGTTAATGGTTTTGCCAGCTCACCACTAAGCTCTTTTAATAATTTTGGGTGTATCTCATCAGGACCCTGTGACTTATTTGTCTTCACTTTAGACAGCAATCTTAGAACGTCTTCCTCTGTAAAGACACATGCATCAAACGATTCATTAGTCATCCTTTCAAGTGGAGGTCCTTCTCCTTCTTTTTCTTCTGTAAAAACTGAACAGAAGTATTCATTAAGGCAGTCGGCTAGCCCTTTATTCTCTTCTACATACCTTCCGTCCTTTGTTTTTAATTTAGTTATTCCTTGTTTTAATTTCCTTTTTTCATTTATATATCTGAAGAATGTCTTATCCCCCTTTTTCATAGACTGAGCTAGTTTTTCTTCTGCCTGCGCTTTAGAAGTTCTTATAACTTGCTTGGCCTCTTTCTGCCTAATCTTGTAGATTTCCTTATCTTCATTGCTCTGGGTTTTTTTATAATTACAAAATGCTAGCTTTTTATTTTTAATGATTTGGGCCACTTCTGCTGAGTACCACAGTGGTCTCTTCCTTTTTTTGCTTTTACTGACAAGTCTAATGATCCTGGCACAGCTGTGCATAGAAAGCAATCAGCTTCTAACTTGTTTGTTCAATTAAACTTTGGCAATAAAACCTAGAAGCTGATTGCAGTGCAGGAACAAGGTCATCCAGAGCCCAGGGCGAACGAACGTGCCAAACTGCACCAACCTCCCCCCCCCCCCACCTCCTGTAGATGTATGAGCATTACATGTCAGAAAAATCCCCCCCCCCCCCACAAAAACACTGAGCAATAATTCACATGCTTACCCCCCAAGCATAAATTCCCCTTCCTCTCAGTACAAATCTGCCCTCCTGCTGGAATCCCCCCTCTCAGCACAAATCCTTGCCAAAACAAGATCAACCCTCCTACCCCTAAAATTGCAGCTCCTAGTACATATCTCCCCCCCCCCCCACTTCAACTACCTCCCTCCCAGCACAAATCCCCCCCCCCCTCCTAGCACAAATCCTTTCACAAATCCTAGCACAAATCCTACCCCTAAAATTGCCGCTCCTAGTAAACATCTACCCTCCCTCCCACTTCAACTCCCTCCCTCCCAGCACAAATACCCCCCCTACAAATCCTTGCCCCCAAAACAAGCTCAACCCTCCTACCCCTAAAATTGCAGCTCCTAGTACACATCTACCCTCCCTCCCAGCACAAATTCCCCCCAAATCCCCCCTTCTAGCACAAATCCTTGCCCCCCAAAACAAGATCAACCCTCCTACCCCTAAAATTGCCGCTCCTAGTACACATCTACCCTCCCTCCCACTTCAATTCCCTCCCTCCCAGCACAAATTCCCCCCAAATACCCCCTCCTATCACAAATCCTTGTCCCCCCTCAAAATAAGATCAACCCTCCTACCCCTAAAATTGCAGTTCCTAGTATACATCTCCCCCCCCCCCCCCACTTCAACTCCCTCACTCCCAGCACAAATTCCCCACAAATCCCCCCTCCTAGCACAAATCCTTGTCCCCCTAATCCCCCTTGCTCAAACCTCCCCCCCCAAAAAAACAAAATCACCCCTCCTACCCCTAAAATTTCAGCTCCTAATACAAACCACCCCCCCCCCCCCACACACACACACACACACACACTTCAAATCCCACCCTCCCAGCACAAATTCCTCCCAAATCCCCCCAACTTGCAGAAATCTTCTTTCCCCCACCCTCCCCCTCCCAACACAAGTCTCCTAGATCACCACCCTTAGCACCCTCCAATTTCCCCTCCAAGAACAATGCTTACCCTCTGTCACCCCCCCCAAATCTCCCCTCCCAACACAAATCTCCTCCACCTCTATTCTCCTTTTGGCGCCCCCCCTTGACCTTACTTGATACCACAGTGCCCATGGCAGCCGCTTCTCCTGCCCACCCCTTCTCACGGCCCTGGCTGATTGGATTCTATGCACAGCTGCTCTGTGTGCACCAGTTTTAGTAAACCCCCCCCCCACACAGAATCTCTTATGTCATAAAAAGCCTACCTGTCAGCATTTTTATTGCAAGAGCACAAAAACAAGTTTTAAAGAACTCCAAAAAACCTGTCTGCACAGGAACAATGGAACCCAGCATTTGTTACCCATGGAGGGAGAAGCTGTAGTATTGTACCGTGTCAGACACTGATGCAGAAAGGTTGAAGTTTCAGTGATAATACACTGTACATCCCTTCCTCAGGCTTTATTCAATTGTATATAAAATCTGATAAAGTGATCCGCCGGATTATGTACTAGGTCCGTGATCCGTCACTTCTCGGTCCGATCAGCGGGAGCTGATCTGCGGGTATAGCAGACTCAATGTCCGCAGGCCCCTGCCGATCATGGGGCAGAGAGCCAGAATGGTGATCCGCCTATGTAACCAACAGAAGGAATGGATCCTGTGTTCCTGCAAAGCAGAAACACCAATCAATGCCTTCCCCTAGTAAAAGCACCTCCCACACAGTACACAAACACTGGCTAGGCACACATTTACCCCTTTGATCGCTCCTGATATTAACCCCTCTCCAGCCAGTGTCATTAGTACAGTGACCGTACATATTTTAGCACGTATTAGTGTCACTGGTCCCCAAAAAGTGTCAAAAGTGTCCCAACTTTCCGCCGTAATATTGCAGTCCCACTATAAGTCACTGATCACCACTATTATCAGTTAAAAAATAAACATAAAATGAAAAAATAAATAAAAATATTCCCTAGTTTGTAGATGCTATACCTTTTGTGCAAACCAATCAATATACACTTATTGGGATTTTTTTTTTTCTTAACAAAAACATATAGCGAAATACATATTGGCCTAAATTTATGAAGAATTTTGTATTTGTTTATTTATTGATTTATTTATTTTTATTGGATATGTTTTATAGCAAAAAGTAAAAAAATGTGTTTTTTTTTTTTTTCTTTTAATTGCCCGTCTTTTTTTGCTTATAGTGCAAAAATAAAAACCGCAGAGGTGATCAAATACCACCAAAAGAAAGTTCTATTTGTGGGTAAAAAAGATATCAATTTTATTTGGGTACAGCGTTGCATAAAGGCACAATTGTCTGTTAAAATAACGCAGTGCCAAATCGCAAAAAAATGGCCTGGTCATTAACCACTTGCCGACCGCTCACTGAGCTGGTACTGCGGCAAAGTGGCTCGTTATCGTCCAGTGACGTAGACCTACGTCGCTGGACTTCGCCCCCTGTTGGCGGCGCGCGCGCGCCGCCGGAGGCTCGCTTCCGCTGTATTCAGACACAGCGGGAGTCGGGCCAGGGGAGGAGAGGCGGTGATCACCGCCGCACTTCCCCGATCATCGGGGATCGAGTGAGGAAATCCACCCGCTTGTGTAAACAAAGCGGGCGGATCTCCTATGTGACAGGCAGGGACAGATTACAGGATTCAGCATAGCTGAACCTGCAATCTGTGCCTATGTCACAAAGTCCCCTCCCCCCACACACATGAGGCATACATTTAACCCCTTGATCACCAATAAAGTTAACCCCTTCCCTGCCAGTGCATATTTTTAGGACTGATTACTGTAGTAATGTCACTGGTCCCCCCAAAAGTGTCAAAAATGTCAGTTAGGGGTCCGATCTGTCTGCCGCAATGTCGCAGTCCCGCATACAAAATCGCAGATCGCCGCCATTACTAGTAAAAATAAACAATAAAAATTACAAATATTTCCCGTAGTTAGTAAACGCGATAACTTTTGCGCAAACCAATCAAAATACCAAAAATATGTAGCAGAAAATTGGCCTAAAATGTTAAATTTTGATTTTTACATTTTTTTTTTGGGAATGTTATATATCAGAATGTAAAAAATATATATATTTTTTTTTAAATTGTCGCTCTTTTTTTCAAAAATTAAAAATCGCACAGGTGATCAAATACCACCAAAAGAAAGCTCTATTTGTGGGGAAAAAAAGGACATAAATTTAATTTGAGTACAGCGTCGCACGACTGCGCAATTGTCCGTTAAAGTAACGCAGTGCCGAATCCCAAAATATAGCCTGGTCAGGAATGGGGTAAAATTTTCTGGTCTTAAAGCGGTTGAAAATACGCTCATTGAGAATTTTTTTGTCAAAGACATGTAGCTAAATACATTTTGGTCTAAATATATGACAAAAATTGAAAATATTGGATATTTTTTAACTGTCAAATGTAGAAAATGCTAATTTTTTTTGCAAAATTTTCGCTCTTTTTTTTATTAATATCGCAAAAAATGAAAAGCGCAGAGGTAATCAGATACCACCAAAAGGAAGCTCAGTTTGTGGGGGGAAGAAGGATGTAAATTTTGTTTGGGTACGGCGTTGCATGACTGCGCAATTGTCAGTTAAAGTCACACAGTGCCAAGTTGCAAAAAGTGGCCTGGACATAAAGCAGGAAAATCCTCCGGTGGTAAAGTGGTTAAGGGGGCAAATCCTTCCGGTCCAGAACTGGTTAAGTTAGTCAGTAAAGGGTACCACTTAAATATCTTTATTCTCCAAATATAATTTATGCACATCCACTAGTGTGTTTAGGAGTAATTTATACAGAGACATCACTGGTGTATGTACTCTGAAGGGATAACATACTCATGCCATCCCTTCAGAGCTCTGTGCCGCATGCAGGAGTGATGTCATTGGGGCTCGACTATTCAGGAGGCTGCAGCCCACGAACCTGGAAAGAAGACCGGTTGCAGACGGAAGCCCTGTCAGCAGTGTCAGCGCGCTCCTGGAGGTCTTCCTTTTAAGGCAAATATGCCATAATGTGCATACTAGCACATTATATCTTATACCACCCAGGGACCTTGCTTTTTTTTAAAAAAAAGTTTATTATTGATTTATTAGCCTATTTTTCATGAAATTGTTTCTTATTATGGATTTCTGCCTCCTTATAACGTCCCCTGTGAACTCCGGAACCTCTCCTTCCTCTCACTTCCATTTGCTCAGAAGGAGCAGTGCATGTTAGTTGCGGTCCTGTACACTGTTCTATGCACATTATAAATCCCATAGTCCCTAGATCAGCCTTTTTCAACCAGGGTGCCTTGGCAAAATGCTTATAAATTGCAACAAATTGCCACAGGTTTTAACTAATTAATATTACAATCTTTGGCACTGTGCAGGTCAAGCCACTGGCATCCTGACAATGACAGCCAATTACATCACTGGTTGATAAGGAGAACGAAGAGGGGCTTGCATAGCATCCTTGTTTACTCTTCCCCTCTCCATCAGCGCTGGGGTCACATTGGCAAGTAGAAGAAGAGACACAATGGAGAAGAGAAATGCTAGAATACTAGTCAGTAACGGTTTGCAATTGTGGAGGAATAAATCCCTTCTAATGTTGGATGGCCCATTTGTATGGATGATGCTGCGTTATGTAAAACTATTTGTTTCAATTTTTGTTTTTTTTTACATTTTAGAATGGGGTGCCTCGGGATTGTACAGACTTTAAAGGGTGCCGCAATTGACAAAAGGTTGAGAAACGCTGCCCTAGATCATCTCAGGAGCGAGCAGGTGGCTACAATCCTACATTCAGTGTGACCATGGAGAACAAACATAGACACCCTATAACAGGAAGTCACACCACATCATCACAATAGCAAAAAAAGGGATATGGAGAATTGGTTGAGAGGTTGAGAGTAATAGAAGGGACTTTTCTGATTTAACCACTTCGCATCCTGGCCATTTCAGACACTTCGCTCCCACATGCAAAGATTATTTTGCTAGAAAATTTCTTAGAACCCCCAAACGCTCTATATGCATATATATATATATATATATATATATATATATATATATTTTTAGCAGGGGCCTTAGAGAATAAAATGATGGATGTTGCAATTTTTATGTCACACGGTATTTGCGCAGTGAATTTTCAAACACAATTTTTTTGGGAAAAAAAAAACCACTTTAATTAATTAAAAAAAAAAAAAATACAGAGTTAGCCCAATATGTTTTGCATAATGTGAAAGATAATGTTACGCCAAGTAAATAGATACCTAACGTCATGCTTTAAAATTGCGTCTGCCTGTGGATGGCAGCAGACTACGGTGCCTAAAATTCTCCATAGATGACACTTTAAACGCCTTTACAGTTTACCAGTTTAGAGCTGCACAGGAAGTATGGTGCTAGAATTATTGCTCTTGCTGAGGTTCGTGACATTACCTCACATGTGTGGTGCGATCACTGTTTACATATGTGTGCGGGAGTAATGCATGTGTTCACATTTGTGCGTATGCACGGTGGGACAGGGGAGCTTTTTTCATTATTTATTTTATAGAAAAAACATTTTTTGTACCCTTTTTATTATTTTTTTACTAACTTTATTGCAGCATGGGCTGTGACAGGTCCTCTTTATAGAGAGATTTGGGGTCTATTAGACCCCTAATCTCTCCTCTGGCCTCCCATGCAGACACAGATCGGTCTGATTGGCTGCTTTTTTGGCCGCTGATAGCCAGGTGAACAAAGGGGCGGTACTGGAAGTGACAAACTACTCGTCGCTCCCAGTTTCCAGGGTTACAGAGAGAGGGGAAAGACGTCAGTTCCTCCCTCTCTGTACAGGGCAGCCATCGCCACCGGCCCTGCAATGGGCAGGGCCATCTTACTAAATGGGCAAGCTGGGCAGTTGCCCGGGGGCCCCACCTGCACAGTAACCCAGCCAAGCATTAGTCCCGATTCCCGTGTGCATCCAACTGCTGAACGTAACAGGTGGCAAGCGCCTGTCGCCCCGCGCTGCTGTCAGGCCACTTGGGCCATTGAGGGGGGGATCCCACAACTGCAGGAATGCCTGTCCATCTCCACAGGAACAGGCACACACAGGACAGCCAAGTCTGACTCCCATCCGTGTGTGTGTTCCCAGGACCCAGCCCCCGAACTTGGAAGCTGTCATTAGCCTGGCATTGCTGTACCAATAAAAATAGCCCTCTCGATAATTTGCATTTTTATTCTGGTGGGTGATTGTGTAATGCACTGTATTGCCCAGGGTCCTTTAATGCTCTTAAGATGGCACTGGCAATGGGACAGGAGAAGTTCCAGGAGGGGATTGAGACCCCCTTCTGCCACCCGCAGACGTTATTGAGTGGCTAATTAGCTACTCAGATCACTTCTGCATGAAAGAGAATCATTGGCTAAAAAGAATGATACCGGGATGATACCTGTAGGTGCACCCATCATCCCAGTATAACCACTGATACCCGAGGAGGTACAGGAACCTTCATTGGGCAGCAAGTGGTTAAGAATACAGACCTATATAGATTCTTTTCTTTAACCAGAATTTAGTGTCACTCTAAACCAGGATTTCTCAGCCTTTTTTTTTTTTAGCCAAGGTACCCTATAAAAATTATGGGCAATCCTGAGGCACCTTATAAAATTTTAGTCAGGCAAGGTACCCTATAAAAATTATGGACAGTCCTGAGGCACCCCATTCTAAAATGTAAAAACTATTTTAATAATTTTACACATTGCAGCAACATCCACATGTAGGACACCCAATGTTTGAGGTGATTTATTCTTCCAAAGCAAATACACTTTTAAAAACTGGCACTGACTAGTATTCCAATGTTTGTCTTCTCCCTCAGTTTTTTCCTATCACTCAGCTAATGTGACCCCAACACTGATGAAGAGGGACAGTGGAGTGGCAAACAAGGATGCTATGCTGGTGACCGTCATCCTTCCTTTGATCCAACTGTTGATGCCATTGGTTGCTGGCAGCTAGGAGAATGTAATGGTGCACAATGAAAACCTGGGGCTTTGTGTAATAAAAGGCCGCTTCATCCACACACCGGCTTGTATACATTTTTGGGCAATTTTTAGGCATTTTGCCTAGGCACCCTGATCTGAACTTCAAACTTTCTGCATGGAGTGAAAACAAAGTACAGTAAAACTTTGGACTTAGCCCCCGTTCACATTACGTCGCTCCGACTTAGGGGGCGACCTGTGAAGTCGCGTGCACCGCGACTTCGGCGCGACTTGCACGGACTTCATAAAATGAATGTCTATGCAAGTCGCCTCCAGGTCGCCCCGAAGTAGTACAGGACCCTTTTTCTAAGTCGGAGCAACTTGTGTCGCACCTATTAGAACCGGTCCTGTACTACTCAATGGACCGCGACGGGGCAGGACTTGCCAGGCTGACCAAGTTGCCTGGCAAGTCGTAATAGTGTGAACCGACTCTGAGAGTAACTTGGTCTGAGAGTGTTTTGCAAGACATGCAAAATGTTTAAATACATTTTGACTTGATAAACAAGCGATGTCCTGATATAGAAGGAGCGTCATGTCACAACTGAGTATAAAAGAAGAGAGGCGCCTCTAAGTGTAGCAATATGGGGACATTTAATGAAGGTACAACATTTAGCAACTCACATGGTTGATGAGTAAAACAGGCACATCTAAGTGAGCCGGCATCCGGGGTAAAACTGTCCACATAGACCATCCTCCGCACCGCCATCGACGTCATCCCTTACACGCTGCGCTCCTCGAGCGCTTCAAGCCTCACTTTCACCTCGCTTTCAGATCGCTCTCCTGCAGGGTAGTCTTCCCGGTCACGGTGCAGACTGACAGCGGTGAGAGCCAGCGGTGAGGAGGATGGTCTATGTGGACAGCTTTACCCCGGATGCCTCCATACTTAGATGTGCCTCTTTTCATCATCAACTATGTGAGTTGCTAAATGTTGAACCTTCATTAAATGTCCCCATATTGCTACACTTAGAGGCGCCTCTCTTCTCTTTTATACTCTGTAGCTCCTGCTGGATTTTGCTTCTAATTCCCTTGTGGAGGCGCCATTTGTGGATGGACATTTTATGGTTACACAACCTATCGCAATGCTATAATCTTTTTATATGGACTATAAAAACTGAAGGACTTATGAATAAATGGTTGTGGAACGAATCATCTGAGTTTCCATTAATTCTTATGGGGAAATTTGCTTTGATATGAGAGTGCTTTGGATTACAAGCATGTTTCCGGAACAAATTATGCTCCCAATCCAAGGTTTTACTGTACTAATATATTGTAATAAACACTGAGTCACACAGATATCAAAGTACAAAGGTATTTCCTTTTAGTATTGTAAACTGACACTTATCTTCTGTTGCAGAATAAAGGAAATAATAACAAAAAAGGAGAGAAGGAAAATAAAAAAAAAACAACATATACTTTATTTTCATGGAATCGACACTTGAGAATCAGTTGAATGCTGGATGCACAGCATAGATACATAATCATTCCCTGTTAAAGTGGACCTTCAGTCATATTTTCATCTTTCCATCTATTAAATTCTCTGCCCTTGTTGTTTTAACTGTGCATAGTAAAATATTTTTTTTTGCCAGTAAATACTTTATACAGCCCACTTCCTCTTTCTTGTCTGGTGAAAAGCCTCGGCAAATGACATCACGCACAGCTCTCTTTCTTACTCTCATGAGAGTTTGCCAGCAAGGGAGGAGGGGGGAGTCATAGGAGAGTCAAGGAGAGCTGCAGAGCTGGAGGAGGCTGGATGAGGGCACAGATAACAGGAGACAGCAGAGATCCATGAGTATTCATCAAGAGAGAAGAAATGTGCAGGCAAGCAGTGGTGTGAGTGTGTCTGTCTGTATATATATATATATATATATATATATATACATACATACATATACATATACATACATATACATACATATACTATATATATATACAGTGGGTACGGAAAGTATTCAGACCCCCTTAAATTTTTCACTCTTTGTTATATTGCAGCCATTTGCTAAAATCATTTAAGTTCATTCTTCTTCCTCATGAATGTACACACAGCACCCCATACTGACAGAAAAACACAGAATTGTTGACAATAATCAAACACAGCTGGACTCAAATGAAGGTGTAGAACCATCTCAAGGATGATCAGAAGAAAAAGTTAAAAAAGAGTTAAATATATGAGTGTCACAGCAAAGGGTCTGAATACTTAGGACCATGTGATATTTCAGTTTTTCTTTTTTAATAAATCTGCAACAATGTCAACAATTCTGTGTTTTTCTGTCAGTATGGGGTGCTATGTGTACATTCATGAGGAAGAAGAATGAACCTAAATGATTTTAGCAAATGGCTGCAATATAACAAAGAGTGAAAAATTTAAGGGGGTCTGAATACTTTCCGTACCCACTGTATATATAATGTGTGTATGTGCCTCTGTGTAAATCCAGGAAGTGAACAGGCAGCAGCCCACAGTTGAAATGGCTGCAGACAGACTTAGTGGAGGGAGATTTCTGCAGCATATTTGGCAAGTACAGAATCACAGTATATATAAAATAATATGCAAATTGGTTGGAGGGAAGCTTCAGAATGACAAATATGTTTTTATTACAAATTATGTGAGCAGACTGCAGTTCCTCTTTAAATATAAAATGTAATTTTGACACTAAAAGAGCCACCACATCATGGTTGGAGATTATCATGACACTACAGTAGGTAAATCATCACAAGAACTGATTGATCCTCAAAAAAGATGACTTGAAATTTTGCAGAATTCAACTGAATATGTCTGTAGGGAACAGAATGGAGAACAATTATGAGACACAAAGCTTTATTATCCATATCATAAACATTTCCCACGATCAGAAACTAGATTAGCAGAGTATTATATAAAAAAAAAAACACATAAACAGTTTTTAACCTCACTTTGTTTAAAATTGGTAGTAAACCGCAGGTCGTTTAAAAAAATAAATAAAAAAATCCCTGCAAGGCAATGTCATAATGTGCTAGTATGCATCCCATAGTGGCACATTAGAAGAATCTTACCTTAGAACGAAGCCCTCCAGCGCCATAACGTCACTGCTGAGAGGACTGCCATCTTCCCCCAGTCTTTCTTCTGGGTTCGCGGCCTCTGGCTACATGAGCGGCTGGGGGGCGCGATGACGTCACTCCTGCACATGCGCGGGAGAGCCGACCTTTTCCGGCATTGGCTCTGAAGGTCAGGCACTGTAAGCTGGACCTTCAGAACACAAGCATCGGTGATGTTACTGACTGCATGCACTTTGAATTTGTCCTAAACTGTGCAAGTTTAGGAGATATTCACAGTACCTACAGGTAAGCCTTATTATTGCCTTACCTGTAGGTACAAGTGGGGTAACAGAGTATGTGTATATATATATCTATATATATATATATAGATATATATATATATATCTCACAAATATGAGCAGCACTACAGCATTGTTTCCATTGGTTCATTTGCAAAGCAATCAAGCCATATCACTGGATATATATATATATATCTATTTATAGAAGAAAGTCCACAGGGATTGCTGCACTTAAAGCGGAGCTCCACCCTCAAAATCAACTTTACCCTGTCTGCTTGCTCTAAATTACCTGAAAAAGAATTGGATAAGTAAAAAAATTTTTTTAATTCACTTACCTTGTTTTTAAAGAAAATACACTCACCTTCCTTCCTCTTCCTCCCTCTGCGGCCGCGGCCCGCGCCGTCACTTCCTGCTTGCATTGCATGCCCAGAAGCTGTGCAGGGATGACACGCCTGCACCGGAAGTGACGAGCGGGGCCGGTGCAGGGCATTCTGGGACTCCGACGTCACCGAAGAGGACACCAAAGAGGACGCTCCGGCTTCAGCTGCCCACACCTGAGATGGCAGCGCTGGACAAGACATTTTTAAGGTAAGTATTTCTTCTAAAAGGTAAATGAAACTGGGGACAGTTCAGAGGCTATCATTGCTTAAATGCACTAGCCCTGACTGTCCCGGGGGTATTTTTATCTAAAAAAAAATTTTCAGGGTGGAACTCCGCTTTAAGAATTTTCTTTTAATAAAATTTTTATGTGGACTTTCTTTTTTCTTTTTTTTTTTTTCAATTATGAATTTTATTAAAGTTTCACGGTTGGATCATACAATAAAGAATCAAATAAACAACACATATCATATTCAAGTCTGTTCTTACGTTAATTTCTTCATAACTCAATTATATTCCCATAGGTTCATCTCACCTTAACTTCTCTATTTCTATAAGACAAATCAACCCCCCAAAAAATAAAAAAACCTTTCTTTTTTATTATTATACAGGATTTATATAGCGCCAACAGTTTGCGCAGCGCTTTACAATGTGAGGGAAGAAAATACAGTTACAGTACAATTCAATACAGGAGGAATCAGAGGGCCCTGCTCGTTAGAGCTTACAATCTATGTATATATATATATATATATATTACAGGTGATAGTACACACATACAAAAGGAGTAACTTTGAAGTATTACAAGGCTACTGAGACCTGATCCTAATGAGAAAAATGGGGATTTGGTCACACTATATGGCCATATCGTGCTTGAGCCCACAACTGCGTCAAAGTACCGCATTATCAGTGGGTCCTACACTATCCATAAAATGAAGGATAAATCCCATGTAAGGAGTAAAGTCCTGTACACACGTACTGATTGTCGGCCGAAAATGTTCGGCCGCCGAACGATCGGCCGATTTTCGGCTTGTTAGTATGATGCTTCCGACAGCCGACAGCGCACTTTTGGCCGAACAGAATCTGATGTGCATGCTTTAAAATTTTTGTAGGCCAACACCAGAACGGCTGATTGTTTGCCAGTCAGTACAGAATTCGACCGACAATCAGCCGATTTGCAAGACTGGGCATGCTCAGAAAAGAAAAAACACACGGAAAGTTAACCATCACACGACATCACTTCTGCAGTCGGCTGTTGTTGGCCGACAAAATTCATGTGCAGTCTTTTGCAGTTTTCAACCGACAGGACAGCCCTGGACAAAAGACGGCCGATCGTTCGGCCGACGATCGGTACGTGTGTACGGGCTTTAGTATCTCCCATGGTTAAGAGAGGTGGGATTTATCCTTCATTTTATGGATAGTGTAGGACCCACTGATAATGCTCCCCTAATGCACCACTGGCCATATATATATGTATATGTATATATATATATATATTATATATAAGCCAAATATTGTTCTATGTATGGAAATCTGCATTTCCTCTTTACATACTTTAAATTCAATCATGAAACAAGTTTCTTCCTCTTGAAAACAAGCACAAGAAGTCCCGAACTTACCCATCTGCTGTCGTTTTTTGGAAAGATAGAGGAACATGAAACCCAAGAAGAGGAAGACAACACCAAGAGCGATACCTAATCCACACAAAGTGTTCTCCAGCACATCAGAAGGAATGGGGTAGTCTGGAACTAGAAATGGAGAATAAAAGTGAAATACAGATATAGAGATGGATCTGACTCTACATGTACAAGTGAGAGTTCTGTGATTTTTTAAAGGGGCAGACAGAAGATATTTCTGTAAAAAAAAAAAGTGTGTCTGCTGGATGATGCAGAACATGTGTAAAAAAAGTTCTCTAAATCCCCCCCCCCCCCCAAAAAAAAAGGCAGTTGTAATAAAGTTTAACCACTTGACCTGCGGAAGATTTACCCACCTTCATGACCAGGCCAGTTTTTGCGATACGGCACTGCCTTAAATTTAACTGACAATTGCGGGGTCATGTGATACTATATTCAAAATAAAATGTATGTCCCTTTTTTTTCACAAATATAGTTTTCTTTTGGTGGTATTTGATCACCTGTGCGATTTTTATTTTTTTGCGCTATAAACAAAATAAGACCGACAATTTAAAAAAAAATATATATATTTTTTACTTTCTGATATAAAACATTCCCAATAAAAAAAAATTAAAAAATCAAATTGTTTCATCATTTTAGCCAATGTATTTTGCTATATATTTCTGGTAAAAAAAAAAAAAATCCCAATAAGTGTATATTGATTGGTTTGCACAAAAGCTATCGCGTCTACAAACTATGGGATACATTTATAGACTTTTAATTTTTTTTATTGTTTTTACTAGTAATGGCGGCGATCAGTGATTTTTAGCGGAACTGCGACATTGCGGCGGACAAATCTGACACTAATGTGACACTTTTTGGAGACCAGTGACACCAATACTGCTAAAAAAATGCACTGCCACAGTATAAATGACACTGGCAGAGAAGGGGTTAACACCTGGGGCAATCAAGTGGTTAAGTGTGCTCCTAGGGAGTGCTTTCTTACTGTAGGGGGAGTGAATGCACTATAGCAGGGGTCTTTAAACTTTGGCCCTCCAGTTGTTCAGGAACTACAATTCCCATCATGCCTTGTCATGTCTGTAAATGTCAGAGTTTTACAATGCCTCATAGGATATGTAGTCCCGCAACAGCTGGAGAGCCGTAGTTTGAGGATCCCTGATCTAGAGGAAAACAGAGATCCATGTTTCAGCTTAGAATGTTTTAGCTTAAATCTCTCTTTTACTCCCTGACAGAACAGTGGTCTGCCTTGTTTACATAGGAAGACCGTCGTTCTGTCATTCCTCCGAACAATCGGTGGATCCTGGCTGACGGACCTGCTGATTGGCTCCCGCTGTGTCCAGTCACAGCAGGAGCGGCGCTCCGGCGGTGCGCACGCACCCCCTACATCACGTGCACAAAATCACATACATGAATGTTTGCGTAGCCGGCCAGCCCTGCCGCAGTATATATACATATGTGGTGGGCGGCCTGGAACTGGTTAACCACTTGACCTCTGGAAGATTTACCCCCCTTAATGACCAGGCCATTTTTTGCTATACGGCACTGCGTTACTTTAACTGACAATTGCACGGTCATGCGACACTGTACCCAAAATAAAAAGTATGTCTTTTTTTTTTTTCACAAATAGAGCTTTCTTTTGGTGGTATTTGATCACCTCTGCGTTGTTTATTTTTTGCACTATAAACAAAAAAAGAGACCGACAATTTTGAAAAAAACTTTCTTTTTTACTTTCTGCTATAAAACATATCTAATAAAAAAAAAAAAACAGAAAAAATCAAATTACTTCATAAATTTAGACCAATATGTATTCTGCTACATATATTGGTGAAAAAAAATCTCAATAAGCGTATTTTGAGTGGTTTGCACAAAAGTTGTAGCATCTACAAACTTTGAGATTTTTATTTATTTTTCTAATTTTATGTTTTAGTAATTGCGCAGTCCTGCGACGCTATACCCAAATAAAATTGATGTCCTTTTTTTCCCCACAAATAGAGCTTTCTTTAAAAAAAAAAAAAAAAAGACTGACAATTTTGAAAAAGAACAATATTTTTACTTTCGTCTATAAAACATAGGCAATAAAAAAGTAAAATAAAAAAAAAACAGAAAAATTATTTCATAAATTTAGGTCAATATGTATTCGGCTACATATGTTTGGTATAAAAAAAATCCCAATAAGTGTATATTGATTGATTTGTGAAAATGTTTTAGCATTTACCAACTATGGGATACATTTATTTATTTTGATTTAATTTTTTTTTTATTAACAATTAGTGACATATAGCGGGACTGCGATATTTCGGCAGACATTCTTACACTAACTGACATGTTTTGGGAACCAGTGACCCTAATACAGTGATCAGTGCTAAAAACATGCACTGTCACTGTACTAATGACACTGGCTGGTGGCTAGAGTGATCAAAGGGTTAAATGTGTGCCTAACCAGTGTTTTTGTGTACAGTATGTTGTGCTTTTACTAAGGGAAGTAATCGATTTTATTCCCAGCTTTGTATGGAATGAAAATCTATTACTTTTGTGCTGACAGGACAGGGCTCTGTCTTGTTTACATAGGCGGAGCCTTGTCTTGTGTGTGTTCCAGGAGATGATCAGCAGCGGGTGACGGCGCTAATCTATGTCCTGGCACCCGCTGATCGACATCTGCTGTGTAAAATCACAGCAAATCCAGGTCGCTGACGGCACGCTCATGTGCCCCCTACCTGGAAGTGCCAGCTCACATACTCACAAGTAGGTGATCTGGTGCAGGAGAGCCGCCCTGCCCCTGCATATCTAGGTTATATAGTTGGCAAGCGGTTTAAATAAGGATTTGCGTTTTCAGGTGAGGATATTTGGGTGCCTAAGGCATTTCAATGGATAATTCAGCGCTGATAATATAAATTTAAATACATGTGGTGCAAAATATGTGTAAATCAATACTTGCACTTTCAAGTAAAAAACCCAGATGATGTCTATTTAGACGAAACGCGTCGGATCTACTGCAAGTGTTGCAATTATTCTATCTACAAGCGCTTTTCAAAACTTACATAGTGTGTACCCATGTAAAACCATTTAATGATAAAGGTGAAAACACTTACAAAGAAATTGATGAAAAGCGCTTGTACATAGAATAATCGCAACACTTGCAGTATACCTGGCGCGTTTCGTCTAAATAGACATCATCTGGGTTTTTTACATGAAAGTGCAAGTATTGATATACACATTATTTTGCACCATATGTATTTAAATTTATATTATCAGTAGTGATGTCGCGAACATAAAATTCGCCGTTCGCGAACGCGAACATCGGCAAATGTTCGCGAACCGGCGAACATTGCGAACCGCCATAGACTTTAATAGGCAGGCAAATTTTAAAACCCACAGGGACTCTTTCTGGCCACAATAGTAATGGAAAAGTTGTTTCAAGGGGACAAACACCTGGACTGTGGCATGCCGGAGAGGGATCACACAAAAAAAAGTTCTTAAAAATTGTAATTTTTTGAAAGAGAGCCAATTATTGGAAAAATTAAAAAAAAAAATAAATAAAACATTTCTTTGGATTTAGCATCTGGGGGGTCTAAAAAGTGTACCTGTGAAGTTTCAGCTCTGTAGCATGTCCGGAACCAGAAAAAAATACGAATTAGGGTTAGGGCTAGGGTTAGGGTTAGGGCTAGGGTCAGGGCTAAGGTTAGGGTTATTTTTAGTCCCTAACCCTAGCCCTGACCCTAACCCTAACCCTAATTCTATTTTTTTCTGGTTCTGGACATGATACAGAGCTGAAACTTCACATGTACACTTTTTAGACCCCCCAGATGCTAAATCCAAAGAATTTTTTTATTTTTTTATTTTTTTAATTTTTCCAATAATTGGCTCTCTATCAAAAATGACAATTTTTAAGAACTTTTTTTGTGTGATTTAGTGTCTAGGGGGTCTAAAAAGTGTACCTGTGAAGTTTCAGCTCTGTAGCATGTCCAGAACCAGAAAAAAAGATAATTTTTCAGTAGAGCAGGGATGGTGGGAACCCCTTTTACACCTATATGATCTTTTTTTTTCTGGTTCTGGACATGCTGCAGAGCTGAAACTTCACAGGTACACTTTTTAGACCCCCCAAACAATAAATCCAAAGAAATGGTTTTTTTGTTAAGTTTTTTTTTTTTTTCCCAATAATTGGCTCTCTATCAAAAATGACAATTTTTAAGAACTTTTTTTTGTGCGATTTAGTGTCTAGGGGGTCTAAAAAGTGTACCTGTGAAGTTTCAGCTCTGTAGCATGTCCAGAACCAGAAAAAAAAGATAATTTTTCAGTAGAGCAGGGATGGTGGGAACCCCTTTTACACCTATATGAATTTTTTTTTCTGGTTCTGGACATGCTACATATATATATATATATATATATATATATATATATATATATTAAAAAATACTCAAATACCAGCCCTCAAAGGGGCTTTTGGGGACAATATATATATATGAATTTTTTTTTCTGGTTCTGGACATGCTACATATATATATATATATATATATATATATATATATATATATATATTAAAAAATACTCAAATACCAGCCCTCAAAGGGGCTTTTGGGGACAATATATATATATATATATATCACAGAACAAAAAAAAATTACACAAATACCAGCCCTCAAAAGGGCTTTTGGGGACAAATAATTATCAGCGCTGCATTATCTATATCCGTCTTGCTGTATACAAATTGTCATTTTGTTTTTGCTTGATGATTATTAGTGTTAGCGCGGTATATTTTCTACCTACCATAAGGCATGCCAATGGCTTCTTTTGTAAATTGAAGAGCCCAAAGGTAAGTTTTCCCCAGAGCAATAAAAGTCTTAAGCTGGATACACACTATACAACTTTCTTTAGATTTTTTCCTTTAGATTTACCAAAACCATATAATATGAGGTCAGACCTAAACACTTTTAATTTGTATGCAATCCGGCAGCCCTTGCACTACATAGTTGAAGGTAAATCTAAAGGAAATTGAACAACAAACGTTGTATCATGTGTATCCAGTCTTAGGCTCCATTCACACTAATGCGTATTTTCATGCTTTTTGCTGAAATGCATTTAATTTTTTAATATGTTCCTACACGTTCACATCAATGCATTTTTGTGCCTCTGCATTTTTGGAAAGGGTTGGGGACTTTTGTTCCTGCAAAATGCAGCGTTTTGCATGTAATTAACATCAATGGGCATGCATTGAAAATGCAAGTTCTGTGTTTTTGATGCATGTTTTACATGTTTTTGATGCATTTTGCATTATTTATTCTGTCAAACAGCAAATTGGCCAAATAAAAAGAAAAAAAGAATCAAAAATGCATGTACGTAAATACAGAAAGCACAGCAAAAAGCACTGCGGAAACACTCAAAAGCAACATGGATAGGTGTGAATCGAGCCTAAGAGGGGGTTTAATTCTGGTGTATTTAGAAGTAAAACTCTACAGGGCTCCTAATCCCAATTCTTGTTATAATGATTTATGCACCGAGTGTGTTTTGCTTCTCTACGGATTTGAGAAGGTGGCACCAAATATTTGAATGACTTCAGTATATTGAAGTGGAAATCCAATGTCATGACTAAGTGCCGGTTCACACATATGCGATGCGGGAACCCTGCGAATCCACTGCGGGTTCCCGTATCGCACTCAACTCACATGCATATTTACACTGCCACAGGTGAATCACTGGGGGTGTCAATACAAAGTTAACAACACCCCCTTATCGGTTCACATATTGCAGTGCGAACTGTCATTTCAGACATAAATTGGATCACATAGGTGTGAACCACCATGCGATCGATTCTGGTGCGGACCAAAAAAAGGGTACTATGCGACTTTGGTCCGAATGGGATGCGAATTCAGCCATGCAATCTGTGTGGCTGAAATTGCAACGCACAGACATCGCATGTGATTTGCAGAGCAGTGTGCTCCGAATCACATGTGAGGTCTGTCATCCCATATGTGTGAACCGGCACTATAGACCATGCTTTATAGAGTAAAGCTGGATACACACTATACAATTTTTCTTTCGATTTTTTCCCTTTAGATTTACCAAAACCATATAACAGGGATATGCAAACTGTGGCCCTCCAGCTGTTGCAAAACTACAAGTCCCATCATGCCTCGTGCTTGTGGCTGTCAGAGTCTTGCTATGCCTCATGGGACTTGTAGTTCTGTAACAACTGGAGAGCCACAATTTGCATATTCCTGCCATATAATATGAGGTCAGACCTAAACACTTTCAATTTGTATGCAGTCAGGCAGGCCATTGCACTACATAGTTGAAGGTAAATCTAAAGGAAATCTACCAACAAAAGTTGTATAGTGTGTATCCAGCTTAACTCCACTTTTGTTGAGAAAAAAAAAATTCCCCTCTGGTTGATCTCTGTACATTACAAAGATTTTAACAAACTTTGTTGCAGATTCCTATCTTTTGTTATTGAAGAAATAGCTGTTTGTCTGTGTCCACATGCAAAATTAATGTAAATGGGAGTGGTTTTATAATTGTCAATCAGCTGCTGCACCTGCAGGGGCTCTAATGAGGAAAGTGGCAGGGTCTGTGTCTCATTTAGATGTGGTTTCCCTTTGAGAATATCTCACCAAAAATGACATTTTTATTGCAGGGGATGCCCAAAATCTGACTTACCACAGACTTCTGGAAATATCAGTGAGCCAATAACACAAGCAGGAAATAAAGTTTCTTGGTGGGGGGGGGGGTGTTCTGTTTTTGGTAGGGAGGGGGGCTACAGGTTTCCTTATTGTATTTTACAGAAAATGAAAAAGTTGCAGATTTAACCACTTAAGCCCCGGAAGATTTTACCCCCTTCCTGACCAGGCCCCATTTTGCGATTCGGCACTGCGCGGTCGTGCGACGCTGTACTCAAATGAAATTGACGTCCTTTTTTTTCCCCACAAATAGAGTTTTCTTTTGGTGGTATTTGATCACCTGGGCGATTTTTACTTTTTGCGCTATAAACAAAAAAAGAGCGACAATTTTGAAAAAATAACAATATTTTTCACAATTTTTTATATGAAATTCCCAAAAAAAAATGTAAAAATCAAAATGTTTTAACATTTTAGGCCAATTTGTTTTCTGCTACATATGTTTGGTAAAAAAAAAAATCGCAATAAGTGTATTTTGATTGGTTTGCGCAAAAGTTATTGCGTTTACTAACTACGGGAAAGATTTCTGTCATTTTTGGTGTTTTTTTTTAACGCATAATGGCGGCTATCTGCGATTTTTTTGGGGGACTGCGACATTGCAGCGGACAGATCGGACCCTTGACTGACATTTTTGACACTTTTGGGGTTACCAGTGACATTACTACAGTAATCAGTGCTATAAATATGCACTGTTACTGTAAAAATTACACTGGCAGGGAAGGGGTTAACTTTATTGGTGATGAAGGGGTTAAGTGTGTCCCTAGGGGCGTGCTTCTAACTGTAAAGGGGTGTGGCTTTTGATGTAACCACAGAGACATACGATCCTACATAGCAGGATCGTATGATCTCTGCAGTTACACCAGGGAGAATGACAGGCGGCTTTGTTTACATCAGCCGCCTGCCTTTCTCCCTCTCCACCGGGAGATCGTGAGTGACCGGGGGACATCGGAGCCGCCGGTCACACGCGCGGACTTGTTAGGGAACGAGCGGGGGCGGGAGCTCGCCCCCTAGAGGCTCTCAGGCTAGAGACGTAGTAGTACGTCACTTTGCCTGTACGGGGCTGACCGCCGCAATAAATAGTCGTGCGGCGGTCGGCAAGTGGTTAAAGGGAAAAGTAATTTTAATAACATTCAATTACAGAATGAATTGTGTTGCAATTATATACGCTATATTGTTTTCTATTTGCATTTTTTTCCCCACAAAAGTGGAGTTACCTTTCAAATCCTTTACCCTTCAAAGTTAGTTCCCTATGGATAAGCAATAGAGTACATCATGTACCATGAAGTTTCTTTCCCATCTCTGTATTGTTTTATCTCATTTTTTTATTTTTTTATTTGTGTGCATCTATGCTCGCTTTTGCTGCACGTTTACATGCACATTACAATGTATTTTGCTGCTTAATATTGCTGTTGTCCTTGCTCACGTGCTTAGCATTCGAGTCTGCTTTTCTCTTAGGGGTCCTCTCACACGGGCTTTCCGCCCGGCAGACTCTGTTCTGCTCAGTGGGGGATCGATCCGCCGATCTCCGTTGAGCAGGCGGATGACAGCTCCGTCTCTGCTTACTTTGCAGAGACGGAGCTGTCAGATCCCCGCTCTCCTCTATGGGAGATCGGATGAGAATGGACCACCTGTCCATTTTCATCCGATCCGATCCTCAGACAGATGGAAAATAGGGTTTCTATCCGTCTGGATTTCACAGACAGGATTGGATAGCAGCGGGTGTCAGCGGACATGTCTCCACTGACATCCGCTACTCCATAGAGGTGCATGGAGCATCCGATCAGGTCCGTCTGAAAAACTGACAGGCGGACCGGATCGGAAAGCCAGTGTGAAAAGGGCCTATATCTGTATTTTGATTTGGGGGTGACAACGTTGTCACATTATTTTAAGTACACAGTGGGATATTTTTCAGGATAGGGATTTATAATTAAAGTGTTACTAAACCCACAACAGTAAAATCTGTCTGTATATGCAGTAAAGCATATTGGTTATACTCACTGTGGAACCTAAGTGGTTAGTCCTCTGCATTGTGTAAAAAGGCTGTTTGATCTTGTCTTCCCTGCTCCTCCCCTTTTTTACTGTCCCCACTCCATCTGCTAATAGAACAGAGCCTTGGCGGCACTCTGCACATGCTCAGTTTGGTGTGTATTGCTGGAGAGTTTTTTTTTTTTTTTTTTTGGGAGGGTGCGTGTGATCAGCACAGGGCCAATCAGCACTGTCCAGACAGAGGGTCAGGGGTCCTGCAGCCTCATAGGACAGTCAGAGCAGAATGAAAACTGCTCTTTCAAGCTTTAACCAGTGCTCAAAATGGCTTCCCTGTGTTTTAGTAAGCCAGAGGGGTGGATTTCTGATTAGGTAATATGGACCATAGTCTAGGGCATGGAGCTGTTGTACAATGCATCCTAGAAGTTAGTAATCTATTTCCCGTTCAGGCAGGACCGGCTCTACTATGGGTCCCCACTGGGTCCATTGGAGAGGGGCGGCAAATTGACTCCCAAGATTTTTTTTCCAGCAGTTTTGTGTGTCATCCGTTAGCGGGGTGTCACGGGCGGAATTTCCCCATCTCATACTGCCACCCATAGTGCAAACTAATGAGTATGAGGAGGCAGAGCATCTCCTCCGGGGAATGTCCCTCCGATGATCGTGGTGTGCGCAATGACGTCAGACATCAGCGCACTCCATCTCACGCAGGGCAGGATCGATCTTCTGGGGCGGTGGCCGCGCGGACACAGGAGTGACAGGAGGACTGAGGACAGACAGTGGGTGTTTGGTGGATATTTCTAAATTTTATATTTATATAAAATAATGGATGTGGGGGCTTTTTGTTGGGCATGATTTTTTTTTTTGGGGGGGGGGCAGCATTTTATTCTTGGACCCAGGCAGCACAATGTCTTGGGGCAGCCCTGCATTTAGGCAATCCATCTGGGTCTTCTTTGTTGCTGTCCCTGAACAGCTTGTGCATTTTTCTTGGGTCCATATACCTATAACTAGGGATGCACCGATACCATTACTGGTATCGGTGTCAACACCAGTCATTTAAGCCAGTATTGGTACTCACCCAAATGCTACAGTTACCTAAACCGATACTTCCGGATCGATGGATGTCCTCGTTGGTTGCCCGCACATAGTGGATTACTTATGCTCACTCCTGGCATTTCCTCCGGATGGCGGTGACGACGAGCCCTGATGTCAGCTGTCATTTCCGGGTGCACCGGCCGTTGCCGGCTCTGTCCATCGATCCGGCATCCATTTGGCTCACCGCCCAGCAACAGGGTTAGAGGCAGCCAATCATTCCACCAGGCTCAGCAAGTCAACTACGGAACATGTGAGTTTCAGTGCCTTAATGGCACACTGCCATCTCCATGCATGGGCCTGTGATTGATTTACCTAATGTCATCAGTCTGTTCAATTTTCCAATAAATGATTGCTGCTTCGAACCTCTAATCTGTCTCTACCTCCTTACTAGAACAGCACACCCTCTGCTGAATTTTGTGAGTTCTAAACTGCCCATAAGGTGGTGCTTCTATACACACACACGCGGAAATTGCATGTGATTCTTTGCAGTGCGATTTGTGCTACTTTTTTTTTTTTTTTACTGACACAAGTCACACTGCAAAGTATCAGTACTCGGTATTGACGAGTACTTGACCGAAAGTATCAGTACTTGTACTCGCCGATAAAAAAACGGTATCTGTGCAACCCTATCTATAACAGATGTTCTAGTTGAAGGGTTCCAGATTTACTAACACTAAGAAGGCTAACTGTCCCTTCCAGCCCTCTCCCCCAGCCATGGCGCGTGTTGTGTGTCTATGTGACATCAATGTCATTAGTGAGATACTAAAGCTAGCCAGGTGTCTGAGAGAAGCGCCAGTTGAGCTAGGGCAGGGGTCTTCAATCTATGGCCCTCTAGTTGTTCTGGAACTACAATTCCCATCATGTCTGTGAATGTCAGAGTTTTACAATGCCTCATGGGACGTGTAGTTCCGCAACAGCTGGAGGGTCGTAGTATGAGGATCCCTGACCTAGGGCAAGTATAAATCTGAAACTGATGACAACAGATTACTTCATGAAGGCAAGTCTACTTCAACAAGCTAAAAAGATGTATAAAATGTATTTGTTATACTGACCCCAGTATGTGACGATAGTCCTGCTATCACCTGCCACTTGCACATTACAGGAAAAGATATCATTATATTTAGGGGTGACATTGAGGTATGAGAAGGCCTGGAAGGTCCCATCATACAAGGCGAAGTATCCAGGGGCTTCTGGCTCACTTGACACAATTTCTCCATTCTTCCTCCAGGTGACGGTCAGTGCAGGGGGGTACACGTCACTGATGAAACACACCAATGTGTTGGACTTCCCCATTCGGAGGGGATGTGCTGTGAACACCTCTGTGTGAGTACCACCTAAAAATAAAAAATGGAAGATGAGGAGCTGTTTGTTGCTGCATTATAAGATCCAGTCTGTCTGAAATTCCTGTTCTTCCACTATATAAATAGTGCATTTAGGGTAGTTGTAGTAGAATAGTATCAGAAGTGGGAACTTGGCTGTACATCAAGAGAGATTCATTTTTCCCCCTAATTGAGAAAACTGAAGCATATCATGTTTCCTGATAGTAGAGGCTTTCATGCTCTTACGGCACCAAGCAATACACAATGCTTCCCCTAGCAGATTAACAGGGGTCATCTTTGCTTAATATACTATACAGTATATCCAATGTCAACATATAACTAATTGTTGTTGGCACTGTGGGGTTCATTTACTAAAACTGGAGAGTACAAAATCTAGTGCAGCTGTGCATAGAATCCAATCAGCTTCCAGTTTTTTTTTTTTTTTCCAAAGCCTAAGGACCCTTTCATACAGGCTTTCCGATCAGTTCCACCTGTCAGTTTTTCAGGCAGACCGGACCGGATCGGATGCTCCATGCACCTCTATGGAGCAGCAGATGTCAGTGGTGACACGTCCGCTGGCACCCGCTGCTATCCGATTCGATCCTGTCCATGAATTCCAGACGGATGGAAACAGTGGCGGCTGGTGCTCAAAAATTTGGGGGGGGGGCGTAAACAGAAAAATGTAATAGGCGTTGCTTTGCAGCAAAAAACGCTGTAAAAAATTGCGTGACTTTGAGGTCACAAAAGTGTGAAAGGTGCCTTCAGTAATCAAGGTATAGTGTGCCCCCTTCAATGCAGAGTGACCAGCGTGCCCCCTTTCAAAGCAGGGAGATCAGCGTGCCCCCTTCAATGCAGAGAGACCAGCGTGCCGTGCCCCCCTTCAATGCAGAGTGATCACCGTGCCCCCTTTTAATGCAGAGAGACCAGCGTGCCTCCTTCAATGCAGAGAGACCAGCGTGCCCCCATTCAATGCAGAGTGACCAGCGAGCCGTGCCCCCTTAAAAGCAGAGCGATCATCGTGCCCCCTTTCAGTGCAGAAAGACCAGCGTGCCCCCATTCAATGCAGAAAGATCATCGTGCCCCCTTTCAATGCAGAGATACCAGCGTGTCCCCTTTCAATGCAGAGAGACCAGCATGCCCCCTTTCAATACAGAATGACCAGCGTGCCCCCTTTCAATGCAGAATGATCAGCATGCCCCCTTTCAATGCAGAATGACCAGCATGCCCCCATTCAATGCAGACAGACCAGCGTGCCCCCTTTCAATGCAGAATGACCAGCGTGCCCCCATTCAATGCAGAGAGACCAGCGTGCCCCCATTCAATGCAGACAGACCAGCATGCCCCCTTTCAATGCAGACAGACCAGCGTGCCCCCTTTCAATGCAGAATGACCAGCCTGCCCCCTTTCAATGCAGAATGATCAGCATGCCCCCTTTCAATGCAGAATGACCAGCATGCCCCCATTCAATGCAGAAAGACCAGCGTGCCCCCTTTCAATGCAGAATGACCAGCGTGCCCCCTTTCAATGCAGAATGACCAGCGTGCCCCCATTCAATGCAGAGAGACCAGCGTGCCCCCATTCAATGCAGAGAGACCAGCGTGCCCCCTTTCAATGCAGAATGACCAGCGTGCCCCCATTCAATGCAGACAGACCAGCATGCCCCCTTTCAATGCAGAATGACCAGCGTGCCCCCTTTCAATGCAGAATGATCAGCATGCCCCCTTTCAATGCAGAAGACCAGCGTGCCCCCATTCAATGCAGACAGACCAGCGCGCCCCCTTTCAATGCAGAATGACCAGCGTGCCCCCTTTCAATGCAGAATGACCAGCCTGCCCCCTTTCAATGCAGAATGATCAGCATGCCCCCTTTCAATGCAGAATGATCAGCATGCCCCCTTTCAATGCAGAATGACCAGCATGCCCCCATTCAATGCAGACAGACCAGCGTGCCCCCTTTCAATGCAGAATGACCAGCGTGCCCCCTTTCAGTGCAGAATGACCAGCGTGCCCCCATTCAATGCAGAGAGACCAGCATGCCCCCTTTCAATACAGAATGACCAGCGTGCCCCCTTTCAATGCAGAATGATCAGCATGCCCCCTTTCAATGCAGAATGACCAGCGTGCCCCCATTCAATGCAGAGAGACCAGCGTGCCCCCTTTCAATGCAGAATGACCAGCGTGCCCCCATTCAATGCAGAGAGACCAGCGTGCCCCCATTCAATGCAGACAGACCAGCATGCCCCCTTTCAATGCAGACAGACCAGCGTGCCCCCTTTCAATGCAGAATGACCAGCCTGCCCCCTTTCAATGCAGAATGATCAGCATGCCCCCTTTCAATGCAGAATGATCAGCATGCCCCCTTTCAATGCAGAATGACCAGCGTGCCCCCATTCAATGCAGACAGACCAGCGTGCCCCCTTTCAATGCAGAATGACCAGCGTGCCCCCTTTCAATGCAGAATGACCAGCGTGCCCCCATTCAATGCAGAGAGACCAGCGTGCCCCCATTCAATGCAGAGAGACCAGCGTGCCCCCTTTCAATGCAGAATGACCAGCGTGCCCCCATTCAATGCAGAGAGATCAGCGTGCCCCCATTCAATGCAGAGAGACCAGCGTGCCCCCATTCAATGCAGAGAGATCAGCGTGCCCCCATTCAATGTAGACAGACCAGCATGCCCCCTTTCAATGCAGAATGACCAGCGTGCCCCCTTTCAATGCAGAATGACCAGCGTGCCTCCTTTCAATGCAGAATGACCAGCGTGCCTCCTTTCAATGCAGAATGACCAACGTGCCCCCTTTCAATGCAGAATGACCAGCGTGCCCCCATTCAATGCAGACAGACCAGCGTGCCCCCTTTCAATGCAGAATGACCAGCGTGCCCCCTTTCAGTGCAGATATACCAGCGTGCCCCCTTTCAATGCAGAGAGACCAGCGTGCCCCCTTTCAGTGCAGATATACTAGCGTGCCCCCTTTCAATGCAGAGAGACCAGCGTGCCCCCATTCAATGCAGACAAACCGGCATGCCCCCTTTCAATGCAGACAGACCAGCGTGCCCCCTTTCAATGCAGAATGACCAGCGTGCCCCCTTTCAATGCAGAATGATCAGCATGCCCCCTTTCAATGCAGAATGATCAGCATGCCCCCTTTCAATGCAGAATGATCAGCATGCCCCCTTTCAATGCAGAATGACCAGCGTGCCCCCATTCAATGCAGACAGACCAGCGTGCCCCCTTTCAATGCAGAATGACCAGCGTGCCCCCTTTCAATGCAGAATGACCAGCGTGCCCCCTTTCAATGCAGATAGACCAGCGTGCCCCCTTTCAATGCAGAGAGACCAGCGTGCCCCCTTTCAATGCAGAGAGACCAGCGTGCCCCCTTTCAATGCAGAATGACCAGCATGCCCCCTTTCAATGCAGACAGACCAGCTGGCCCCCTTTCATTGCAGAATGATCAGCAGGCCCCCTTTCAATGCAGACAGACCAGCTTGCCCCCTTTCAATGCAGAATGACCAGCGTGCCCCCATTCAATGCAGAGAGACCAGCGTGCCCCCATTCAATGCAGACAGACCAGCATGCCCCCTTTCAATGCAGAATGACCAGCGTGCCCCCTTTCAATGCAGAATGACCAGTGTGCCCCCTTTCAATGCAGAATGACCAACGTGCCCCCTTTCAATGCAGATCAACCAGCGTGCCCCCATTCAATGCAGACAGACCAGCGTGCCCCCTTTCAATGCAGAATGACCAGCGTGCCCCCTTTCAGTGCAGATAGACCAGCGTGCCCCCATTCAATGCAGAGAGACCAGCGTGCCCCCATTCAATGCAGACAAACCAGCATGTCCCCTTTCAATGTAGACAGACCAGCGTGCCCCCTTTCAATGCAGAATGACCAGCGTGCCCCCTTTCAATGCAGAATGATCAGCATGCCCCCTTTCAATGCAGAATGACCAGCATGCCCCCATTCAATGCAGACAGACCAGCGTGCCCCCTTTCAATGCAGAATGACCAGCGTGCCCCCTTTCAATGCAGAATGACCAGCGTGCCCCCTTTCAATGCAGATAGACCAGCGTGCCCCCTTTCATTGCAGAATGATCAGCAGGCCCCCTTTCAATGCAGACAGACCAGCTTGCCCCCTTTCAATGCAGAATGATCAGTGTGCCCCCATTCAATGCAGAGAGACCAGCGTGCCCCCATTCAATGCAGACAGACCAGCATGCCCCCTTTCAATGCAGAATGACCAGCGTGCCCCCTTTCAATGCAGAATGACCAGCGTGCCCCCTTTCAATGCAGAATGACCAACGTGCCCCCTTTCAATGCAGATCAACCACATTTGGAAGGATTGGGAAACAGAGATTTCGGGCACAAGAGTTTTGTTAAAAAGATTTCTTTTATTCAACACAGAACTAAATATTTTAAAATCATAGAAAAATACAGGCAAATAATTGTGTATTAAGGACACAGTGAGACCACACAACAATGGTCTATGTTGTACAATATCTCAGTGCATAGAACTTATAACAGTCGGTTTACATACAGTTCAAAGTACAAGATCATTTGTAGTCATATAATCCTTGGAAACGTATTGCTTGTTATCAGAAGAACCGCCGACGGACACCCAAGCAGTATGGTGCCGGTCAGCAGGGTCGACTGAAAATATAAGTTAACATTCACCATGTAATATATGACCTTTGCTCGACATGTTTCGCTTTCTTAGACAAAAAAGCTTCATCTGGAGCATATCATTTCTTTTGTCTGTACATATAGTAATCAGGCACATATCTCAATTTCCATAGAGAATTCTTTAACGAGGAGGACTGTGCGTTTTGGGAAACTCAAAAAAGGCAATGTATAGTGACATAGTAGTGAGGGTAGTCACTCCATGTCTCATATCAAACTTAGGAAGGACCAGAGCTTAAATGTAGGGAGCATGTCTCCTCTGCTTGTATGTCGGCCCTTGCCACGCTGTTCCCAGCTTCCGCACAGTCCTCACCGGATGGGGAACCTCCACCAATGCAGATCAACCAGCGTGCCCCCATTCAATGCAGACAGACCAGCGTGCCCCCTTTCAATGCAGAATGACCAGCGTGCCCCCTTTCAGTGCAGATAGACCAGCGTGCCCCCATTCAATGCAGAGAGACCAGCGTGCCCCCATTCAATGCAGACAAACCAGCATGTCCCCTTTCAATGTAGACAGACCAGCGTGCCCCCTTTCAATGCAGAATGACCAGCGTGCCCCCTTTCAATGCAGAATGATCAGCATGCCCCCTTTCAATGCAGAATGACCAGCATGCCCCCATTCAATGCAGACAGACCAGCGTGCCCCCTTTCAATGCAGAATGACCAGCGTGCCCCCTTTCAATGCAGAATGACCAGCGTGCCCCCTTTCAATGCAGATAGACCAGCGTGCCCCCTTTCAATGCAGAGAGACCAGCGTGCCCCCTTTCAATGCAGAGAGACCAGCGTGCCCCCTTTCAATGCAGAATGACCAGCATGCCCCCTTTCAATGCAGACAGACCAGCAGGCCCCCTTTCATTGCAGAATGATCAGCAGGCCCCCTTTTAATGCAGACAGACCAGCTTGCCCCCTTTCAATGCAGAATGATCAGCTTGCCCCCTTTCAATGCAGACAGACCAGCTTGCCCCCTTTCAATGCAGACAGACCATCCAGTCAGCGGCAGCAGTCGTTTAGGGTGAGCTCAGGAATTCGGAGAGCACTATGGCGGCTCCTGGGAGTGAACTTCCTCAGCACAGCCCTGTCCAGAGTCCGCTCTGCCCCCGTCTAGAGTCCGCTCTGCCCCCGTCTAGAGTCCGCTCTGCCCCCCTACAGCCCTCGTAGGTCTCCGAGTGTAAGGAGAGGAAAGTTGTAGCCTCAGAATCAAAGAGTGGAATCCACACCTCCCCCATAGAAGACACAGTGTAGGCGGAAGCAGACGGTCACCCGCTCCTCCAGGCATACATATATGGACACAGCAGAACAGACATTACCGCAGCCATGGTCGCTGTCTGTAGCCCGGCTCTCCCCTCCTAAGTCACCGCGTCTACCCATCCAGCCTGCACCAAGCCGCGGCCGGTGTGATGGTTGCAGGTGGGGGTCTCCTCCGTCTGATAGCAGGCGCACCTAACCTGCTAGCCTCTGTTTGCCACTAACAGAACTGCCCTCAGCCAATGAAAGGCGGAAGGCGTGGCAGGATGGCAATCGTGAATGGGATATGGGAGTGTCGGGGCGCATCGCTCTGCGCCCCGAGGACACTCTAGAGGACGGCCAATCCCATCAAAAGAAAAGAGGCACATGATGCCTAAACCCCCACCCCTCCCATAGCCAGCAATGAGTCCGGCGCCCCACTGCAATAATAATAATAAAGGTACACTTTTTTTTTTATGCTTATTTTACTGTGACCAGCCGCCACTGGACGGAAACCCTTTTTTCCATCCGTCTGGAGGATCGGATTGGATGAAAACGGACAGGCGGTCCGTATTCATCCAATCTCTCATAGCGGAGAGCGGGGATCTGACCAGTGGCGGCTGGTGCATGATAATTTGGGGGGGTGGCAAAACCAACATCCCCCCCCCACGCGGGCGGGCTGGACGGCAAATCCACCACCACCCCCGCGGGACAGCCAGCATCCTTACCTCCTCCTTTCCCGAGTGGCTGTGAGTCTCCTCCGGTGTCTGCCGTACCTCTCCTCCCTCTTCCTTGCGATTTTCCTAAAATCACTTCTCTTTTTAGCCAATCAGGAAAGGGGTCTCACGACCCACTTCCTGATTGGCTGGGTGTTATTGTCATACAACTGGGTGGGTTCCGGGCACACTGCTCTTCACCCCGAGCCCACCCTTTTTTGAAGCCTTGGCTCTAATCACGTGCTTCAAAAAAATCTCCTATTGGAGTCCATGCGTCCGGCACCCTGCAAGGAGATTAGGGTGCCGGACGCATGGAGAGCGGGAGCGGTGCCCCTGCGCCCCCAATGGATGGGCCGCCACTGGATCTGACATGTCAGTCTCTGCAAAGTAAGCAGGGACGGAGCTGTCATCTGCCTGCTCAGCAGGGATCGGAGGATCGATCCCCGCTGAGCAAAACGGAGTTCTTTGCCCGTGTGAAAGGATCCGTATTAAACAAGATAAAGTTAGAAGCCGATTGGCTACCATGCACAGCTGCACTAGATTTTGCACTCTCCAGTTTTAATAAACCAACCCCACAGTGTCAACAATGTCAAGAGAACTGAAATTAGCCATAAATAACTAAAGTAGAATTCCAACATTTTTTTTTGTGGATTCCAGTGTTAAAGTGGATTTCCCCCCAAAAGTGGAACTTCCGCTCATCTGCTTCCTCCCCTCTCCTGTGCCACATTTGGCACCTTTCCAGGGGAGGGATGGAATGGGTACCTGTTTTTGACAGGTACCCTTCTCCACATCCAGGAGACAGCGCCCCGGCGCTGTCCCTGGGAAGTTCCGTCTTACTTCTCCTTCCCCTGCCGCCGAGCCAATTAGAAAGCGCAGCACGCTTTGCAAATGCACAATAGGGAACCGGCTTTGAAGCCGAAAGGCTTCATTGCCGGTTTACCATAGAATGAATGGCGGCGGCAGCACCAGGTAGCCGATACGAAAATAGGCTGGGGTGCTGACATCGTGGGCTCCCTGGACAGGTAAGTGTCTGTATATTAAAAGTCAGCAGGTACATTATTTGTACCTGCTGACTTTTGTTTCTTTTTTCACGGCTGGAACACCTCTTTAATATATTTTCGCTGACTAAATTAACACAATTTTAGGCTACTAAAATACAACTAAAACAATTCAACAGACTAAAATATGACTAAAACTAAAATGACATTTAGTCAAAAGACTATAAATAAAACTATTTTTATAATAGTAATCATGATAAAATAATGCAAAATATACAAATAAAAATATATAAACGTGTGCAATAAATATATGACATATATAGGTTAAAGTGCTCCAGCACTGCCTTAACCCTCTTTGGCAAGGAGTTAACCAGAGCTCATCAGGATGCCACTGGAGTCCTCTTCCACTCCTCCATGATGACATCACAGAGCTGGTGGATGTTAGAGACCTTGTGATCCTCCACCTTCCGTTTGAGGATGCCCCCCAGATGCTCAATAGGGTTTAGGTCTGGAGACATGCTTGGCCAGTCCATCACCTTTACCCTCTGCTTCTTTAGCAAGGCAGTGATCGTCTTGGAGGTGTGTTTGGAGTCGTTATCATGCTGGAATCCTGCCCTGCAGCCCAGCCCCCGAAGGGAGAGGATCATGCTCTGCTTCAGTATGTTTGTCCAGTCCATCAACTTTATCCTCAGGCTAAGAAAAGTTTACCCTGTGTTTACCATGGAGTGTATTTATGAATTAATAAACCACTTGCCAACCAGCAGCTGTGTATTTACTGCAGCAAAGTGGCGCTATTGCACGAAACTACGTACCTGCACGTTGTTTCTTTCAATAGTCACTAGATGGCGTGATCGCGTCATCATTGTCTAGCAGGGATGTCAATTAACGGGTGCGCGCGGACCCAATGTCCGCCGGCCACCTGTGTTCATCTCCGGGAGAGACAGAATGGCGATCTTCCCATGTAAACAAGGCAGATCACCATTCTGCAAGGGGACATGATGGAGATCTTGTGTTCCTACTAAGCAGGAGCCCAGATCTCTGTCTTCCCCCAATCAGTGCAACCCTCCCACAGTTAGTAAGCACCCCCTAGAGACACACTTAACCCTTGATCGCCCCTGATGTTAACCCCTTCCCTGCCAGTGTCATTAGTAGCAGTGCATTTTTTGTTTAGCACTAATCACTGTATTGTTGTTACTGGTCCCCAAAAAGTGTCAGTTAGGTGTCCAAACTGTCCGCCGCAATGTCGACGTCTCACTAAAAAATCGCTGATCGCCGCCATTACTAGCAAAAAATAAATAAATAAAAATTCCATAAAAATATTGCATAGTTTGTAAACTTTTGCGCAAACAAATCAATATACACTTATTGGGATTTGTTTGCCAAAAAATTGTAGCAAAAAACATATTGGCCTAAATTGATGAAGATTGATTTTTTTTTTAAAAAAAATGTTATTGGCGTTTTATAGCAGAAAGTAAAAAATATTGTTTTTTTTTTTTTTTTTCACAATTGTTTCTCTTTTTCTGTTTATAGCGCAAAAAATAAAAAACTGCAGAGGGGATCAAATGCCACCAAATTAAATCTCTATTTGTGGGATAAAAAGGACATCAGTTTTATTTGGGTACAGCGTTGCACGACCGCACAAACGTCAGTTAAAATAACGCCGTATTGCAAAAAAATGGCCTAGTCATTAAGGGAGTAAAATCTTCCGGTCCAGAAGTGGTTAACAGCCATTCACCCAGTAAAAAAATATATTTTATTGGGCTATTTCCTGTGCTGTTAGTATGTTCCCCTTTGTATTAACCACTTCAGCTCTAGAAGGTTTACCCCCCGTCCTGAACAGGCCATTTTGTGCATTACAGCACTAAGTTACTTTAACTGACAATTGCGTGGTCGTGCGACGCTGTACCCAAATAAAATGTACGTCTTTTTTTCCCACAAATAGAACTTTCTTTTGGTGGCATTTGATCACCTCTGCAATTTTTGGGGGGTTTTTTTGCGCTATAAAAAAAAAAAATGTAAAAAATCTAATTTCTTCATCAGTTTAGGCCAATTTGTATTCTGCTACATATTTTTGGTAAACCAAACCCCAATAAACGTATATTGATTAGTTTGTGCAAAAGTTATCACGTCTACAAACTATGGGATATTTTTTTTTTACTAGTAATGGCGGAGACTTATAGCGGGTCTGCGACATTGCAGAGGACAAATCAGACATGAAGACCCCTCTCACACTTGTGCGACTTGTCCTGCAATTAGGACTGTAAAGTCGCATGACAAGTCATAGTCCATGATTTACAATGATTACCGTTCATATCTGTGCGACTTCAAGTGGCAGCGCCTTCAAAGTAGTCCCTGCACAATTTTGGTCGGACTTTGCTGCCTTTTGAGGTCCAAGGACCTCAAATTTACACACATTCAAGTCCAGTCGAATTGCGGCAAATCGTGCGACTTTTAGGTCACACATCTTTGTAGCACAAATCCCTCTCCCCACCATATTACTTTTTCTTTTAGCACAAATCCTCTTCTCCCATTTGCCCTCTTAACACAAATCCCCCCCCCCCCAATCAACACTCCTAGCACACCACCCCAAATCCCCCCCCCCCAGAACAATTCTTACCTCGCTTCACCTCCCCCAAATTCCCCCTCCCAACTTAAATCCCCTCCTCCCAATTTCTATGTGGTGCCCCCAAACCTTACATGATACCACAGTGCCCAGGGCAGCCGCCTGCCCTGCATGTATGTGGGGCAGTCGGCAACAGGTTGAAACGGTAAGACAGCATTCAGCCACTAGATGGCTATTGGTATAATTTCCTATGACATTTAGCACCATCTAGCTGCCAAATGTGGTATTTTCCATTTTAAATCAATGATTAAACATTACACCTGCACAGGAAACAGCCTAATAACTTTCATTTTGTTGCCCCATTCTCACAGGGTGAATGTATATGCACTTTCCAATGGGTGAATTGCTATAAGGGGTTGTTATAAATACACTTCTATGCATTTTTCCTGCCTGTTATGAGGAATAAAAGCAAAAGATAAATTGACCTCAGAAGCCCAGATAAATTCTTGTTGTATACGGCTATTTTTTAGACCCAAAGAAGGTACTGCCAACAGCCTACAGGACAGTATGGACGCTCACCTCTGGCCTCCGGCATGATCTCTATTAGTGCCTCAGTTAAAGCCTCACGAAGGTTGTTACAAAGATTCAAATAAACTGAAATGTTGTCTGCATTGGGGAAGGCCTGATCGCTCCATTGGTCAAAGTCAGGAAGCCGGGCGGAGGTGGTTCGCTTGCTGAAGTTGTAGCTGAACATTTGGTCATTATCAAACATCTTCAGGAGCCCTGGGACCGAGGTGTTGGGCTGACAGAAGAGCACCTGACTCAACACATGGTGAACTAGGAGACAAAAAAAGGAGAAAGGGCAAGGAAAAAAATGCAATTATATATATTAAAGTGATTGTCAACCTCAGACATGAACAATGAACAAAGCATATCCCTCTATAGTGTGTACTTGTCTCAATCCAGAGCACTAAGTGTCATTTCTGTCTGCTGCCTCCTTCCTCTGCTTTTTGCATGAGTCACTTCTGAGGAATTTTCCTGACACCAAGAGAAAAATGGTGACAGGGGAGGGAGGGAGCTCCAGCACACAGTCTGTGACCCCACAGACACCAATGATGGGGCACTATTCCTCCCACTGACACCAAAGATGTGGCACTATTCCTCCCACTGACACCAATGATGGGGCATTATTCCTCCCACTGACACCAATCACATAGCACTATTCTTCCCACTGACACCAATCACATAGCACTATTCTTCCCATTGACACCAGTGATGGGGCACTATTCCTCCCACTGACTCCAATAATGGGGCACTATTCCTCCCACTGACACTAAATGAATGCTTGCAGAATTAAAGCCCAATGAAACCTCTTTATTACTGTGACGCAGTCAGGATGCAAATAAAGTAATGAATTTCCCTCATTTATATTTAATATTTGATAAATGCTGCAGAAAAAGTTGAAAGTTTAACGTGGCCATACATTTATAGCACCCTCCTAGGTAGGTGCTAGAAGAGAGAATATCATTTTTGGATCTTTTCTGCTTACCAGAGAGATTGCCAGGTAAATCTATATTGTTTTCTGCCTACCAGAGAGTAAGATCTACTAGTGAGGTCTGCTCATGGTGCTCAGGTGCAACTCAGTTTGACACCAATCACATAGCACTATTCTTCCCACTGACACCAATCACATAGCACTATTCTTCCCATTGACACCAGTGATGGGGCACTATTCCTCCCACTGACTCCAATAATGGGGCACTATTCCTCCCACTGACACCAATGACATAGCACTATTCTTCCCATTGACACCAGTGATGGGGCACTTTTGATCACACTGACATCAATGATGGGGCACTATTCCTCCTACTGACACCAGTGATGGGGCACTTTTGATCACACTGATACTAATGATGGGGTACTATTCCTCCTACTGACACCAATGATGGGGTACTACATGTGCTATGTAATTTATTTACTTCCACTGAGCACCAAGCCCGAGGCATTGTTTACTCCCACTGATACATATTGGTATCAGCCGATATGGGCCCATATTTTTGTACATTTAAAAATCTTATTTTTTTTTTCTTGGCAGGTACTCTTGTACCCCAAACCCCTCCTCTGCACTTAAAAGCATTCAAAATGCCAAGTTCGGCTGTTTTGAATGCTGTCATTTTTTTTTAATCTGGCGCCGAGTACCTGGAAGTGATGTCATGACATCACTTCCGGGTTTTTGCATGGAGACCCAATCAGAGCCGAATACGGCTTTGATCGGGTCTTCGGTGGCTGTCCAGGCTGTTGCCCGGGTCTCCCAGTGGCATGGGAGACCTGGGCGAGCCGCGGAAGGTGGCGAGGGGGGGGCATCCCCCCCGCTTCTTGTAATGACAGCCGAGTGGCTTCTCAGCCGCATCGGTTGTCATTACAAGACAGCCGACCGTTGGCTATGGACGCCGGTTCCGGGGTGATGCCTCTAGCTGCAGGCATCACTCCGGTACAAGCACTTTCCAGAAATATCGGCAATATCTGTAATATCGGTAACCTCCGGGCCGATTCCGATATATCGGGGAAAGTGCATATCGGCCCTCGATATATTGGCTTTGCCGATAATCGGTCGATCCCTAATATAAAGAACAAATGTTTTATTTTTTTTTGTGCCCTTGCACTGATGTATGCAGATTAACGCAGCTCAACCTGCACAATGTGAATGAGCCCCAATATTCTATATAGCACCATAACCTTGTGTAGGTTGGTACTTCCAGTGGCCCCAGTTTAGTAATTACCCTGTTGCGCCTGCACTGCCAGCAGAGGGAGCACTAGCAGCACAGTGCAGATGATCCTGATTGGTCGCTGACTGTCCAGGAGGAGCATGTTTCCAGATTTTGTCCTGCTCAATGTTGTTATCGGAGCTTCTCCAGTAGGAATCTTCACCGTCCAGTCCACCTTCTATTCAGATACTGCAGAACATAAGACGGGGACGGGCGCTGCTACCAGACGTGACACATCCAGAAATGAAATGACTTGGAGAAGCTATGAAACGTCTTCAGCATTACAGAACGAGTCCAGCAGAATGTGATTAATTACCACTAACATCCAAAACAATGGAGCGTCCAATGTTTTCAGTGATAGGGCGTCTCTGTCCGTTCATGTGTGCAGGAGTCCCCCCGGAGCCGGGAATGGTATTCAGAGTCACATAGAGCTCAGCAGTCCACACTCCGATATATTCTACAGACAAGACATTTATTGCAGCTGCTACAGTGTAACAAACTGCAACGCCCATTGTTTTAAAACTTCTAGCCAATAGCAGGGCTGATAGCGGTCACATCACTTGTTGCTAGGAAGACGTTTATTTTACGTTACCACTAAATGAATGCTTGCAGAATTAAAGCCCAATGAAACCTCTTTATTACTGTGACGCAGTCAGGATGCAAATAAAGTAATGAATTTCCCTCATTTATATTTAATATTTGATAAATGCTGCAGAAAAAGTTGAAAGTTTAACGTGGCCGTACATTTATAGCACCCTCCTAGGTAGGTGCTAGAAGAGAGAATATCATTTTTGGATCTTTTCTGCTTACCAGAGAGATTGCCAGGTAAATCTATATTGTTTTCTGCCTACCAGAGAGTAAGATCTACTAGAGAGGTCTGCTCATGGTGCTCAGGTGCAACTCAGTTTGTCTGAAGTGTTTCACACTGGTCCAATAAGGAAGCATATTGGACAGAGGGAGGAAACCTAACAAATAAGTGCACAGGCATTTAGTACAGCCCTGGTAATTGGCAGAGGAAAGTGCACAAGTGCATGCTTGGATACTGTATAAATGTCAAGGGCTTATATGCTCCGGGTATTTCAGCTGTAGAGCGGGGTCCTGGAGGGAGGGGGCGGCTGCCTCTCCTCTGTAGAAGTTGCCATGTGGCCTCATGTGGTCAACCTGAGCGCCTGAAAGTTAGAGAGGAGCTGAACCCAGAGGTCCTGCAGAGCAGACTGGAAGGGAGACACTGGAAGGGTCTGATTCTGCCTACAGTGAGTACAGATCTGTGTCGTGGGGCCTGTTCTGACAGGGCTAGAAGAGTCAGTGGATGGGTTTCAGTGAAGGGGATGCTAGAGAGTATCCTGAAGATAAAGTCGTTGTATCAATTCTGCTGCTGGAGAGAGCAAGAAGACTTAATTCTTCCATACAAGTGACAGTATGTTTAACCACTTAAGCCCCGGAAGATTTTACCCCCTTCCTGACCAGGGCCTATTTTGCGATTCGGCACTGCGTTTCTTTAACAGACAATTGCGCGGTCGTGCAACGCTGTACCTAAACTAATTAGATGTCCTTTTTTTCCCACAAACAGAGCTTTCTTTTAGTGGTATTTGATCACCTGTGCGATTTTTTTTTTTTCAAATTCTTTATTTTATTTTATTTGTCAGAAAACATAAACAGTGTATAAAGTGCAATACAACACCAGCAAACAAGAGAGTAGTACAGGTTGACCGGTGAGATCACCGGAAAGTGCAAGTTGCATAGTTTCACTATCAAGAGCAATCAGGAAAACAATGTGCATGTAAGTTGTTCACACTTTAAAAGGTATGACCGATTGCAGGGCTGCCCGACGGACTACCGGGGGCAGGCCCTGCAATGAAGGCCCAACCAACAGACTTACTGAATCAGAATTAGATCCACATATACGTCTAACGGCCAATCGGTCAGTAGCGTAACAAAGGGATTGGGGAGAGAAACAAGAGAGGAAAAGGGAGGTGGGGGGGGGAGGGGGTCAAAACAGGTAGAGAAGGGGGAACCGGTAAAGGTTCCAAGTCAGAAAATAAAAGAGTAGCCAGAAGAAGGGGGTGACGACTAGGAGGAGCGAGAGGGTGGAGGAGCAGGGGGGGGGGGGGTTGGGCAGAGAGAGGGGTAGGCACCGATGGTCTTCCCGACTATTACAGCTGGGGAGACTCACGCAAGGTCCGACCTTCATCTGAGAGTAAGAATTCGTTCCAATATGCCCATGTTTTATTATATTGCTCCTTCCTGCCGCGCGCAGTCAGTACCAGGTCCTCCAGATCATTAATCCATTTCACCCTCTGCAGCCAGAGGGAGACCGTCGGGGGTGTCGAGCTCTTCCAGCGTAAGCTAATGCACGATTTCGCTGCATCCATAAGGTGTCGTAACACCAAGCGTTTATACTTTTTCGGGGCCATGCCTGAGCAGTGAAGTAAAAAGAATGCCGGGTCATCCGGTATGGCTCTCTCCATCATCAGCTGGGAGATACGGCGAACTTCAGACCAGAAGTCCCGTAGCATTGGGCAGCTCCAGAAGATATGGGAAATAGTCCCCTTTTCTGACTGGCACCTCCAGCACCTATCCGAGGTACCAGGGAAGATGCGGCTAAGTCTATCAGGAGAGTAGTACCACTGGGTAAGAATTTTATAGTTGGACTCCACGATGCGCGTGCAAATAGAGGATTTCAGGGAAAAGCGGACAATGTTACGTCTTTGGGGTTCAGTGAAACTCCGATTGAGCTCCCCCTCCCATTTAAGGATGCCCGGCAGGACGAAGTCCTCCGGGGGCTGCGAAAGAAGTGAGTACACTTGGGAAAGTGCATGAGACCCTGCGACATCAGGAAGTGTTCAAAGGGCAGAAGTTCTCTCGTGTAGAGTGACGGCTGTCCCAACCCCCGAAGGAAATGAAGCAACTGCAAGGCCTGCCATCTGGACAGACGAAATGCACCACCCGGCGAAGTGAGGTGGATCAATGACGGCCAATGGTTATCTCGGAGAAAGTGCGAGGCCTGAAAGGTTCCCCCCTGGGATAGCTCGGCAAACCAGTCCCTCCCGCATCCCAGAGGGAAGCGAGGATTCCCCAGGATCGGGAAAAGAGGGCCCGAGCATCCGCGAGCCTCCTCGGACGCGATCGAGGAACACACCCTTACCGTTGGTCCAATCGTAGGATGCCACCGGAGCAGTGTTGGCACGTCTCGAGGCAGCAAAGGTGCTCTAGGCAGGCAGACCGGAAACAATGAGGTCTCCAAGGGAACCCACTGCTTCAGGCTAGCGTGGCGGGCCCAATCGATCCACCTCATCAGCATAACCGCTTGGTAGTAGCGTCTGATGTCGGGTAAGGCTATCCCACCATGTCGCTTGGGTAGTACCAGTAGTCGCCGAGCGATGCGCGGCCTCCGCCCAGCCCACACGAAGTTAGTGAATACGGAATCGACCTTCTGAAAAAAGGTCGTCGGAATGGAAATCGAAGTGCCTGCATCAGATATAACAATTTGGGGAGTATTGACATCTTGAGGATATTGCACCTCCCAAACCACGAATAAAGCCCCGTGGACCACCGCACGAGGAGTGCGCGAATAGTCACCAGGATAGGGGGGAAGTTCAGGCGGAACAGGTCCGCCGGATCAGGGGAGATCAAAGTGCCCAGATACCGGAGACCCCCCGCTGCCCACCGAAAGGGGAAGTCCTGGGCCAAGAGGACCCGCAACGACTGCGGTATCGCAATCCCCATGACCTCGGACTTTGAAAAATTAATCTTCAAGTTGGAAACCTTCCCAAAAAGTTCAAATTCCTTCATGAGGCACGGAAGCGAGATCAGGGGTTGGGACAGGGAGAAAAGTAGGTCGTCCGCGTATGCTGAGACCTTATGCACCACCGTCCCCACCGAGATACCCGAGATGGCCGCATTCAGCCGAACCTTAGCCAGGAACGGCTCCAATGAGAGTGCGAACAGCAACGGCAACAGGGGACACCCCTGACGCGTGCCGTTATGGATGCGAATCGGATCCGACAGGACCCCATTCGCCTTTACCCTAGCGCTAGGGTTGGTGTACACCCCCTGTATCCAAGACAGCATCCGATCTCCCAGGCCAAAGTGGCGGAGGGCTGCAAACATATACGACCAGTTGACCCGATCTAATGCTTTCTCAGCATCGGTGCTTAAAAATATCGTGGGGACGCTGGATCGGCGGGCCTGATGGACTAGATTGATCGTATTGTCCCTAGCTTCGTGCGTCGGGACAAACCCTACCTGGTCCAGGTGAACCAGGGCGGGCAGGTGGGATTGTAGCCGAACAGCCAAAAGTTTAGTAAAGAATTTAAGGTCCGCATAAAGCAGTGAAATCGGCCTGTAACTCCCACAGACCGATGGGTCCTTCCCCTCCTTGGGTATCATGGAAATATGTGCACCCAAGGATTCTTCTCGAAACGAGACCGAATCACCCACCGAATTGAACAATTGCAGCAGGGGGGGGCCAGGATATCGCGGAACTGTTGATAGTAGGCCACTGTGTAGCCGTCCGGGCCGGGAGCCTTCCCCCTCTTCGCAGAGGCGATGACCGCAGACAGCTCCTCTAGGGTAAAGGGGGTGTCCAGTTCCCTGCGATCTGGGGAAGCAATACGCGGTAAGTTAACCGAATCCAGGTAGGATGAGACCGCCGCCAGATGGGACTGCCTTTGGGGCAGGCCATATAAGCTGGAGTAGAAGTCACCAAAGCAGCGGGAGACATCCTTCGGGAGATAAATCTTGGAACCGTCCTGAGCTCCCAACCATGGGACATAGGATGCCGTCTGATGGTCCCGGAGAGAGCGCGCCAACATTCTCCCACACTTATCCCCAGACTCGTACGAGAACCGTCTGCACCTCTGCAGGGCCGCCTTAGCCCGGTAACGCAGCAGATCCGCAATCTGCTCCCGGAGTCGGGCCAGCTCCTGTCCCCCCCCCCGACCTGGATCTCTCTTGTGACGACACTCAAGAGAATGCACCTTGGCCAGGAGGCCCTCCAACTGAGCCTCTCGTGTTTTCTTCAATCGCGCTCCATGTTTCATGAGGACCCCCCGGACCACCGCCTTGTGCGCCTCCCATATCACGGCCGGGTCACTGTCCTGGGTGGTGTTAAGTTGAAAAAAGGACCGCAGCTGTTGGGTGACATCGGCTATGACCTCGGGTTCCTGTAGGAGACTCTCGTTCAGTCGCCAGTGCCAGTCAGATTCCTTAGGGGTCCCGCTGAGGTTGACCGATAGCGTCACGGGGGCATGGTCCGACCACGTGATGGTGCCTATCGTCACATCAACTACGTTTTGCAGAAGGCGGTGAGGTAGTAAGAAAAGATCAATACGAGAGTAAGTCTGTGTAATGTTCTGGTACCTTTGGGTACCCTAATTACTCTTTCATAAGTGTATGCGCCCCACCATTCTCTTTTGGTAAGGTGCGCATACACCTTTAAGACTGATGCTGTCATCACTGAGCGCCGGACTGGATGGCTATTTAGATCGCCGGCTCTCACTCACATGTGTTCGTTCAAACTGCTTTGTGCCTTGATGCTAACCTGTCTTGAAGCTCTCATGCTTGCAAGCATACCTCGCTGTCGGAACCACGCTGCGCTGATCCCTGTATCCCGCTACCGGATCATCCGCTCTTGCCGAACCTCTCCTCTGCTACATTGCTATTAGTGATAAGTACCCCACAGGGGAAACCTCTATAACCTTCATACTAAAGCTTACACTATCTAGCTCTGCATACTAAGGACTATTACTACATCTGCATTATCTAAGATTGCTAGCTCTTGAACCTACTACCACCTGTTCTTGCACTGGGTTGATCTCTCTTGTATGTCCACCTGCTACTCTGTCATCTGCTACCATACATGATTGCTAAACCTATCTGCATCCCATCTGCTACTATCTTACTTTCAAGAACATTTCCTTTCAAGTGTCTGTCATCTACCATCTCTACCCAACCTGTCTCTTCAGCCTATCATCACTGTGTTACTATATACATAAGTCACTCTAGGAAACATCTTATTGAGTGTGTGTATTTACTTGCTGAATTGAGATCATCCACACATGATGAGTCATTGGGAGTTGGGATTGGTGTCTCAGCGTTTCTCTACATGACAACTGAAGTGGAATATTTCTGCAGCTGAAAATCCACATCATACATAAAACGCAGGAGCGTTACAGTCTGGTGGGGGACCGAAAAGTATGTATAATCGCACTCCCCCGAATGGAGGAGGCGCCACGCGTCAACGAGCTGAAGATCATGGAGCAGGGATTGTACTTGCCGGCGACGGCCCCGGGATACTGACGAGTTACCCGCGGAGGTGTCTAGCTCTGGGTTCAGCGGAAAGTTAAAATCTCCGCCCAAGAGAAGCCTACCCTCCGAGAAGTCCAGCAGAGCTGTCAAAGTCTTCCGAAGGAATGTCTCCTGGCCGGCATTCGGGGCATACACAGTAGCGAGTGTGACCCTGACCTCCCCCAGTCGGCCCTTAAGGAACAGGAACCTGCCCCCAGGATCCATTCTACGGTCCAGGAGGGTCCATGGTAGGCGGTTCGAGAGCAGAATAGACACCCCTCTGGATTTGGACTCCAGATTGGCGGCATGATATGCACACTAGAAGAATCTATTTTGGAGCAAGGGCAAACTGCCATCTCTAAAGTGCGTTTCTTGGACGAAGGCAACATCCGAGTGCAGGCGGCGCAAATCACCCAGTAACATGCGCCTTTTCTCGGGCACATTTTGCCCCCTGGCATTCAGGAGGTCACCCGAACGGGATCCATCGGCAACGGGGGAGAGAAGAGTGGTTCAGGGCAGGGAAGGCAAGATATAGGGCAGGGTAAGTATGAGATAGAAGGGGGAGGGGGAGGAGGATACAGGAGACCTAGAAAAGAGGGGGGCAAAGGGAAGGGGGAAGGGCAGGAGAAAATCCCAGGTGGGAGGGGTCAGTAGGCAGAGGAAATAAGGGGGGGAGTAGTAAGGGAGGTAATCACACTAAAATAGGGGGAAAAGACACCCCGGGGTCCACCACCAAGGGGGGAGGACCGACAGATGGGGCGTAGGCCTAGAGGGGGACAAGGGTCTGAAGGTGGAGTTCGACTCAAGTCACGAAAGCCCCACGGACAGAGCCCACCCCGTCCATCACAGCAATTAAACAAGAAAAAACTATAAACTGCCAAGAACATTACATAATAACAGTAGGAAGAACAAGACCAAATATCAGGAGCACCCGCACCCCAGGCACCCCCGTCCACCCACCATACGAGAACTAATGGGCGAAGGCAGGTGGCCAGAACGGTGCAGGTGGCCAAAAACATTGCATATGCATAAGAACAGTAGTACCTATCACGTGCACCCGTGACCCAGGCACCCCCGTCCACCCAGTATGTGATAACAAATAGGAGAAGGGAGGTGTCCAAAGAAGTACAGGTGGCTAGACAACATGACCATGACCCATGGATCCCACCCCCTCCGAACCTCACCAGATGAGAGCTCACATTCAGAAACCATTCCCGCAACGGTTGCCACAGCAGATGCACATCTCCCGCCCTACAAGGGGCACCACCCCCGACCCGATACCTAATCCCCCAGGGCAGACAGTAGGACACCGCCCCCCCCCCCCACACACCAGGCCCGCCCCCGGGGAGATCCGCCCAATCAGTTATGGAATAGCATCAGCATATCCCCCCCACCCCCCACCACCACACCAAGCCCACCCATCCCCACAAAATGCATGGTGAGCAAAATAGGACCTGTTAGTGGAGTGTCCGAGGTACCCCGGGATACCGGGGAGACCCAGACAAAAAAGGAGGCAAAGTGAAAAACACATAGTCCAACATGAGATGAGGGGGCCATAAAATCGGGGGACCAGGTCACGGGGGGGGGGGGGGGCGGCAAGGTGGGAAAGTCACTGAGCCTCGGGTCATAGCGGCATCCCCGAGGCCAAGAACCGGGGTCTCCAACTCCCGCCGAGGGGGGGGGGGGCAAGGACCCAGCCAGCCTCCAGGGGAAAAAGGGCCACTCGTGGGCCAGCAAAGAACCTGCAGGGGGCCGGGGCAATGCAGCAGTCACAGTTTCTGGCCCAGCGAGAACAGGGAAGACCAGCCGACCGAGGCAGCACACCCCCCCAGCTCCCACTGAACCGCCCCACGAGCGGGCCAGTAAGTCCACAGAGATGGAGGGGGGGGGGGTAGCTCTGCAGGCTAAAGGCACCTGTGGGCCGATTAAGATCAGGGGCATAGCAAGCAGTCCGAAAGTCAAAAAATTACCATACTCATCTGTGGGTCGGGTTCAGAAGGCGGTGGACGGGATCCTCAATCCTCACGTCCTTCTGGCGCTGGAGCAGGTTGGGTGCGCCGCCCCCGCCTCGGCGTACGGGGGAGAAGGCCCCCACCATCCCCGGATCGAAATTGCGATCTACGACTCGGGGCAGGCAAGTGCTGTAGCCAATTAGGGACCTCAATGGACTCCGTCTCCAGGAAGGTGAAGAGGTTCGGCAAATCATCCGGATGGTGGATCATGAAAGAAGCAGGGCCCTTGCGGACCGTGAGGGAAATGGGGAACCCCCACCGGTACGTGCATCCAAGTCGGCGAATACGCTCCAGAAGGGGTCTCATCAACGCTCGCCTCTGAAGTGTCGCTCTGGATAGGTCAGGGAGGATCTTCACTCTCGCGCCGTCAAAGTCCACTTCACCGGCTTCCCAGGCTTGGCGAAGAATAAGCTCCTTATGGGAGTAGCAGTGCAGCCGGCAGATCACATCGCGCGGCCTCGCAGCGTCCGAGGAGCGGGGGCCCAAGGCCCTATGCACCCGATCAAACTCCAGCGAGGCAGGTGGGACATTTGGCGCCAGCCGCTGGCAGATGGCTTGCACCGTAGGGGAGAGGGATTCCTGGCCCGTGGCCTCCGGTATTCCCCGTAGCCGCAAATTGTTCCGGCGGCTGCGGTCTTCCATCTCCTCCAGGCGCAGTTGAATCTCCCCCACATGTAGCGATTGTGCAGTGTGGGCAGCTTCCAGTCTGGAGACCCGGGCCTCCAGCGAGATGGCCGACTGTTCGCCTACAGACACTCTGTCCTGCAGTCCATGCACCTCAGTGCGGACCGCCTGGATGTCCCTGGCGTGGGCCTCCTCCAAACGCAGGGCCAGGGCCTCAAAGTCCTTCTTCGTGGGGAGAGCCTGGAGCAGTGCACGGAGCTCCCGAGTCCCCAGGCATAGCGGTCATGGAGGCTGAAGGAGCAGAGGAGAACGAGGAGAATGGTGACTGTGAGCCCAAATCGAAGAGGATTGGGCCGTCGGGGAGACCGGAGCGGTGGCCGCCATCTGTATAGAGGGATCCCCACGAGGCTGCGAGCAGTTGGTGTGGGCAGAGGAGGCGCGGGTCCCGGGGAAGTAGCGATGCAGCTCAGCACCCGGAGAAGCGCGGAGAGGTTTCCTGGGTCCTCTCCTGCGCCCGCTGCTCATTCCGAAGCTGGTAAAGGCAGTAAATCAGCGGTGGACAGGGTGAGGTGTCCGGAGCTTTCATCTGAGAATGCATCTTCACGCCGCCATATTCAGGACACGCCCCCCCTGTGCGATTTTTTGATCATGCGCTATAAACAAAAAAAGAGCGACAATTTTGCAAAAATAACAATATTTTTCAAATTTTTTTATATGAAATTCCCCAAAAAAAATGTAAAAATCAAAATCTTTTAACATTTTCGGCCAATTTGTTTTATGCTACATATGTTTGGTTAAAAAAATCGCAAAAAGCGTATTTTGATTGGTTTGCGCAAAAGTTATCGCGTTTACTAACAAAGGGAAAGATTTTTGTCATTTTTGTTGTTTTTATTTTTTTAACGAGTAATGGCGGCGATCTGCGATTTTTTTTGCGGGACTGCGACATTGCGGCGGACAGATCGGACCCTTGATTGACATTTTTGATACTTTTGGGGTTACCAGTGACATTACTGCAGTAATCAGTGCTATACATATGTACTGTTACTGTAAAAATGACACTGGCAGTGAAGGAGTTAACTGTATTGGAGAGGGAGGGGTTAGGTGTGTTAGGGGGATTCCGTGACCGCGCGCTCGCCCCCTAGAGCCTCACAGGCTAGCGACGTAGTCCTACGTCGCTTTGCCTGTGAGGGGCTGACCGCCGCAGTAAATAGTCGTGCGGCGGTCGGCAAGCGGTTAAAGCAGAACTTTACTGAAAAACAGAAGTTCTGCTCTTCCTCCTTCCCTCCTCTACCAATGACACAAGTGCGGTAATGTCACCACAATTATCCATCGATACTTTCTCCAGCTCCTCAAGCTTTCTCAAGCTCCCTAAAGCAGAACTTCACTAAATAACAGAAGTTCTGCTCTTCGCTTCTCTACAAGTAACAATATATTTTTTTGGGGGGGAGCGGATACCTATTTCTGGCAGGTACCCGCTCCCCATTTCTGCTGGAATTGCATAGGCGATCGGAGCGGAATTGTGGCTTCCTCCCTGCCAGCAACCTTCTGGAAAACATCACAGGTCCTGGAAGGTTGTGGGACCATCCCCAGAGTGCAGTGTGACTCACGCATGTACAGTAGGAAGCCAGCTGTGAAGCTACAAGGAGTCATAGCCATTTCCCACCATAAACATGCCAGCACAGGGGACCTGAAGACCTTCGAAGAACCGGCCCGGGTGAGGACAATGCTGGATCCCTGGATAGGTGTCTTTTTTTTACATTATTTGTAGCTGCTGACTTTAAGCCCCCGTTCACACTGGGGCGACCTGTCAGGCGACCTGGTCGCCTGACAGGTCGCCGTAGGTCGTCTTCCACAGAGCAGCTGCGGACCCGTTCTAATAGGAGTGACACAAGTCGCTCCGACTTAGAAAAAGGGTCCGGAGCTTCTTTGGGGCGACCCGGAGCGACCGTCATAGACTTCAATGTTATGAAGTCCGTGCCGGCTGCTCCGAGGTCGTGGTGCGAGCAGTGCGCTGCAACCTGTGAGGTCGCCCCAGGAAGTAGCGTCGCCCCAGTGTGAACAGGGCCTAAATGTTTTTCTTTTAATGATACTGAAGATCCTCTTTAATTGAAAGTCCCTTAATGTGGACCTGGGGCTGGAGGAATAATCAACAGGAACCTGTGCATTGCACCTGCGATCCCCTGATAATGTTTGCAATGAAAAACATAAATTCAATAGTTTTGTGGGTTTATTTTATATTTTATTATAAAATGTAGAATATGCTTGTAAAGCAGAAATGTAGGCAATAATGGGCTCAAATGGTCTCCATTTTATTGTTTGTTAACTTTCCTACTTAGGACTTTTTTCTCAGTGAATAGATGCAGAACCCCCCCCCCCATCCAAGTCACCCCCTTGCCTCCGCCCCTACCCACCTCCAAGCACCGTTCCTTGGTTCCACCCCCTACCCACCTCCCAAGACCGTCCCTTTTAGAGAAAACAGAAGCATGTAACATTTGTGGTACTAACTAGTTTGTATGGAACTTTTTAATGATAACAAGAAAAGCAGTAAAATAGATCCGCTGCAGGCAGCAACAATGTATTCCCCCAGCAATAATGGACCACCCGCAGCAAAATACCCCCTTCCCCAGCAACAACAGATCTCCAAACAGCCAGCATCGATAGACCTGACCCCCCCCCCCCATCACCACCAGCAACAACAGACCACTTACAACAAAATACCATCCCCCTCCCTTAGCAACAATAGACCCCCAGCAGCAGACAAAAGATCTTTTAGCAGCCAGCAACAATAGACCCATCCCTCAACAGTAGATCCCTCCCAGCAACAGCTGACCTTCCCAGCAACGTAAGACCCACCCCAAGCAACAATGTATCCCTTGCCAGCAAAAACAGACCTCCCCAGTAACAGACCCCCCTGCTAAAATAGATTCCCTCTAGTGACCATAGATCCCCCAGCAGCCAGCAACATCAGGGGCGTAACTACAGGGGTTGAAGGGTTGTAATTGCAACTGGGCCCCATGCTCCAGGGGGCCTGTGCAGATCCCCTGTACACCTGGATAGGAGGGGCGGCGGGGGGCAGCATGAAGAGAAATCACTGTCTTCCTTTTTTCTTCTGTAGCTGCAGGAGGAAAATGGAGGAGATTGGTTCCTCTGTATGCTGCCCCCGCCACTCCTCCTATCCAGTTCACTTGTGTTCTGCTGTCTCTGGGCCCCTGTGTGCACCCCCGGTCCCCCCCACTGTCCACTGTCCTTCCTTCTCCTGCCGGCTGCTGCAGGGGATGTGTAATTTACCAGCTCCTTCCTTTTCTGAATGGACAGAGTCATAGTCGGGGACATTGTAAAAAAATAAAATAAAATAAAATGATAAAAAATAATACAATTAAAATTCAAAAAAAATAAAAACTCCGGACACCAGTCGGTGAACTTCCAGGATCGCAAAGGTCACACTTGCGATCGGGCCCTGGCATTCCACCACAGTGGGGAGGCCCGAGGCCCCAAGATGGCAGGAAGGTGGCCCAATGCAGAACATGTGAAAGGGTCCCGCTGCAGGACCGTAATAAAGGGCTCCGCAACGAGAGTAAAGGGCCCCAGGATCAGTGGGAAGAGCCCCAGGCTTGAAGGGAAGGGCCCCGGCCAGGGGTCCGGGGGGCCCTTCATGGTTTCTTGCACCGGGCCCTGAAGGTTCTAGTTACACCTCTGAGCATCATCAGACCCTGCAGCACACCCCAGCACCCCTTGCCATTACATACATTTAGTCATGGAGGTGCCGGAATTGTGTTCCCGCTGAAAAGAAGCCCCGCTCCTACTGCCCCTTCCTCAAACAAAACCACAAACCAGGGCACCACAGTGGCTCAATGGTTAGCACTTCCACCTGGCAGCACCAGATTTGTTGGTTTGAATCCAAACCACGGTACTACCTTCTTGGAGTTTGTTTGTTCTCCCTTAACCTCTGTGGCCGCTGTCTAAGTTGTCCCTAGTTTGTGAGTTAGGGACATTAGAGTGTAAGCTCCTTCAGGGCAGTGACTGTTGCAAATGTTAAATATATATGTACAGCACTGTGTAAATACCTGTAATAAAGAAAATCAGGAGACAAAGCTAAAAAATGTTTGGACTCCAGTGAGCTTCCAGTGAGCTCATGAGGTGACATCAATGGCCTTATTCACCGGATCCTGGGAAACCTTAAAGTAGAACTTCACCCAAAAGGGGAAGTTCCTCTCGTCTGCCTCCTCTACTACCCCCTTCCACGGATTTAGGTTTGGCACTTGCTTTTCTGGGGGTGGGAGCTGGTACCTGGTTTTGATAGGTACCTGCTCCCAATGGTCGGATCACCACAGTGACCGGAAAGAAGGTTCGGCCCCCTCCTCCTTCCCCCACAGCCTTCTGGGACATATCAATGGTCCCAGAAAGCTGTGGAACTGTTTACAAAGCACAGCCTGGGTCATGCATGCACAGTATGTAGCAGGGGGTGAAGCAGCAAGCAGTCACACCCGGCTTCCCTTAGTAAACATGCCGGTGCCTTGATCCAAAGACAGCTGAAGAGCTGGCCTGGGTGAGGACAGCTCTGGATCCCTGGACAATGTACTAAAATACTGTAGCAGCTGACTTTTCATTTTTTATTTCTAGGGTGAAGAACTACTTTACCCACTTAACCACTTGCCGACCGCCGCAAGTATATATACTGCGGCGGTCAGCCCCAAGCAGGCAAAGTGACGTACCGTTACGTCACTAGCCTGTGAGCCCGCCCCGCTCGTTCACGGACACCTCCGCCGGTCACTCGCGATCATCAGTTACAGAGGGAGAAAGGCAGGCGGCTAATGGAAACAAAGCCGCCTGTCATTCTCTCTTGTGTAACAGCAGAGATCATATGGTCCTGCTATGTAGGACCGTAGATCTCTGCTGTTACATGAACAGCCACATCCCTGCACAGTTAGAAGCACGCCCCTAGGGACACACTTAACCCCTCCTTTTCCAATAAAGTTAACCCCTTCCCTGCCAGTGTAATTTTTACAGTAACAGTGCATATGTATAGCACCGATTACTGTAGTAATGTCACTGGTACCCCCAAAAGTGTCAAAAATGCCAGTCAAGGGTCCGATCTGTCTGCCGCAATGTCGCAGTCCTGCAAAAAAAATCGCAGATGGCCGCCATTACTCGTTAAAAAAAAAAACAACAAAAATGACAAAAATCTTTCCCTTAGTTAGTAAACGCAATAACTTTTGGGCAAACCAATCAAAATACGCTTATTGTGATTTTTTTTACCAAACATATGTAGCATAAAACAAATTGGCCAAAAATGTTAAAAAATTTTGATTTTTACATTTTTTGGGGGGGAATTTCATATAAAAAATTTTAAAAAATATTGTTATTTTTTAAAAATTTACGCATTTTTTTGTTTATAGCGCAAAAAGTAAAAATCGCACAGGTGATCAAATACCACCAAAAGAAAGCTCTGTTTGTGGGAAAAAAGGGACATCAAATTTGTTTAGGTACAGCGTCGCACGACCACGAAATTGTCCGTTAAATTACGCAGTGCCGAATCGCAAAATAGGGCCTGGTCAGGAAGGGGGTAAAATCTTCCGGGGCTTAAGTGGTTAAAGCAGAGTTCCACCCAAAAGTTGAACCTCCGCTTATATACTTCCTCCCCCCCCCGGGGGGCGACATTTGGCACCTTTAATGGGGGAGGGGGGAACATGTACCTGTTTTTGAAAGATACCCTTCCCCGCTTCCAGGAGACAGCACCACGGTGATGTCCCTCAGAAGTTCGGCCCCCCTCCTTCTTCCTCTGCAGCGCGCTTCGCACATGCGCAGTAGGGAACCAGCTGTGAAGCCAAAAGCTGAATGGCGGCAGCAGCACCCGAGAGCCGATCCGAAAATCGGCTTTGGGTGCCGACATCGCGGGCTCCCTGGAACCCTCCCCTTTAAGGCCCAGAGGGCCATTTTTTGCAATACGACACTGCGTTACTTTAACTGACAATTGCGCGGTCATGCAACGCTGTACTCAAATAAAATTGATGTCCTTTTTTCCCCACAAATAGAGCTTTCTTTTGGTGGTATTTATTTATTTATTTTTTTTGTAGTTTCATCATTTTATGCCAATATGTATTCTGCTACATATTTTTGGTAAAACAAATCCCAATTAGTGTATATTGATTGGTTTGTGCAAAAGTTATCGCGTCTACAAACTACGGGCTAGATTTATGGCATTTTTATTTATTTATTTTTTTACTAGTAATGGTGCCAATCAGCAATTTTTTTAGCGGGACTGCGACATTGTGGCGGACAGATCGGACACCTAACTGACATTTTTGACACTTTTGAGGGGACCAGTGACATTACTACCGTAATCAGTGCTAAAAAATGCACTGTTACTGTAATAATGACACCGGCAGGAAAGGGGTTAACACCAGGGGCGAGCAAAGATTTAAGTGTGTGCCTAGGGGGTGATTTCTAACTGTGCGGGGATGTACTCACTAGATGAACACAGAGATCCGTGTTCCTTTATAGCAGGAACACAAGATCACTATGTTCATCTCTGACAGAACGGCAGTCTGCCTTGTTAACATAGGCAGATTGCCGTTCTGTCTCTCTGGGGAGAGATCGCGGGAGGCCGGTAGACATCACATCCGCCGGACCCACTGATTGGCTCCCCCTCTGGACAATGAGCACACGCCCCCACTGGCTATTGCATGAAACGACGTACAGGTACGTTGTTTTGCGCAATAGAGCCGACCTGCCGCAGTATAAAGTAAAAATTTCAGTTAGGTGTCCGATCCCTCCGCCGCAATGTCGCAGTCCTGCTAATAATTGTTGATCGCCGCCATTACTAGTAAAAAAAATAAAAAATTAAAAATGACATAAATCTTTCCCCTAGTTTGTAGATGCGATAACTTTTGCACAAACCAATTAACCACTTGCCGACCGCCGCCCGACTATATATGGCGGCGGTCAGCCCCTCCCAGGCAAAGTGACGTACCAGTACGTCACTAGCCTGGTAGCGAATAGGGGGCGAGCGCGCGCCACCGGAGGCGTGCTCCCGCCCCCGCTCGTACCCGACGAAGCCGGTGCGTGTGACCGGCGGACCCGATGTCCGCCAGTCACTCGCGATCGTCGGGTAGAGAGGGAGAAAGGCAGACGGCTAATGTAAACACAGCCGCCTGTCATTCTCCCCTGTGTAAAAGCACTGATCACTTGGTCCTGCTATGTAGGACCGTTGATCTGTGCTGTTACACCACTAGCCACATCCAATGACAGTTAGAAACACACCCCTAGGGACACACTTAACCCCTCTCCAATAAAGTTAACCCCTTCCCTCCCAGTGTCATTTTTACAGTAACAGTGCATATGTATAGCACTGATTACTGTAGTAATGTCACTGGTACCCCCAAAAGTGTCAAAAATGTCAGTCAAGGGTCCGATCTGTCCGCCGCAATGTCGCAGTCCCGCAAAAAAAATCGCAGATCGCCGCCATTACTCGTTAAAAAAAAAAACAATAAAAATTACAAAAATCTTTCCCTTATTTAGTAAACGCAATAACTTTTGCGCAAACCAATCAAAATACGCTTTTTGTGATTTTTTTTTTAACCAAATATATGTAGCAGAAAACAAATTGGCCTAAAATGTTAAAAAATTTTGATTTTTACGTTTGTTTGGGGGGGGGGGAATTTCATATAAAAAATGTGAAAAATATTGTTATTTCTGCAAAATTGTCGCTCTTTTTTTGTTTATAGCGCATGATCAAAAAATAACAGAGGTGATCAAATACCACCAAAAGAAAGCTCTGTTTGTGGGAAAAAAAGACATCAATTTCATTTGGGTACAGGGTCGCTCGACCGCGCAATTGTCCGTTAAAGTCACGCAGTGCCGAATCGCAAAATAGGCCCTGGTCAGGAAGGGGGTAAAATCTTCCGGGGCTTAAGTGGTTAAGGGGGGAAAATCTTTTGGTCCAGAACAGGTTATAGTACCTTTCTCTAATAAAGAGGGGTGTTAAAAAAAAAAAATCTGTCTTTTTGTCATGCCTAGGCACACCATATTCTTTATTTTTGTTTTTGATATTATATCAACAACTTGCTGGTGACACTATACATTTTTATTGGGGGGTGGGGGTGGGGGGGGGGGGGGTACCTGGAGACCTGACAATGATTTCAAAGGCAAGAAAGGCTGCCATAGGCTGTCTGGTTATCCTTTCACTTACTGAAGATGTCATACATGAATATACAGAGCTACTCAGAAGTGATGAGAAAATTAGGTGTAACAACTTAAGCGTGACATTGTACCGGGATATGCATTTCATGAGAACTGCCAGAATGGGGATTCCCAAAAACAAGTCGTTATTAGCAGAAGGGGCCGCCCTGTCTCCTTGTAAAAGTGAAAATCCCCTTTTCACAATTGCAGACATACAAGAAATAGCGCCACCACCTGGCCATACAAGGTAGCTGTAGAAACACTACTGTATATACTGTCAGTGGCATTGGTAAACTCCTGGGCTTGGATACAAAGAGTTACAGCTCCTCTGGGTGGTGTTGATCTTCTCCACTACTGTGTGTATCCGGCATAGAGGAGACATCACACCGGTTTACTCAAACCGAAAGCAGTGTAAAGCGATGGGAAGTCCCTGAACTTTCAGTATTTGTTTTTCAAAACAAGCCTGCACTCCAAATTCTGTAGAATGTAAAAATGTCCCGGGACAACGGGTTGATCTTCTTGGTTATCTAAGCACTTGATTGTCTCAAAGCCATTAAGCCACATACTTATTGCGACAAAAACTATTAAAAAAATTAATAAAACCTCCTAATATAGATTTGCATTTTAATCATTTAATCATCAGTGCAATGTTCTTCTGCTTTTGTGAGCAGAATGTCTCATAACTGAAGATTTTAAGCATTATTTTTAGATAGTTACTGAGCATGCACACATGTAGACATCTCTCTGCTACTTCTCCTCCTTGGAGCCTTAGGTCCCTTTCACGCGGGCTTTCCGATCCGGTCTGCCTGTCACTTTTTCAGGCCGGCCCGGATTGGATGCTCCATGCACCCCTATGGAGCAGCGGATCCGCTGACACCCGCTGCTATCCGATCCGATCCAATCCTATCCGTGAAATCCGGACGTATGGAAACCCTATTTTCCATCCGTCTGGAGGATCGGATGAAAAGGGACATGCGGTCCATTCTCATCTGATCTCCCATAGAGGAGAGCAGGACTCTGTCAGGTCTGTCTCTGCAAAGTAAGCAGAGACAGAGCTGTCATCTGCCTGCTCAGTGGGGATCGGCGGATCGATCCCCGCTGAGAAAAACAGAGACCGCCGAGCGTACCGCCCGTGTGAAAGGACCCTTAGCCTTTTTCTGACATTTGTTGCTTACAAGTTAAAATCTGTATTTTTTGCTAAAAAATTCCTTAGAACCCCCAAACATTATATATATATATTGTAAGGGATTAGCTCGGTGGTAGGCGTGGATGACCCCTTTGGGGGTGCGTTTTCACAGAGAGATAGCCGACAAGTGCTTGCAAACAAACAGTGTGGTTTATTAAATGGTGTTTTCTTCACCAGGCTGTATGCAGCAAAACATCCAAAATAAAATAAAACACAAAATAAATCCTTGCCTCTGTGGGCGGCTACCTTCTCACAGCTGGAACCTACCTAAGAAGTCTTTCCAACCTACTGTTGGGCCGACACTGCTGATCCCACAGCAGACACTCAAATGTCCATTTGTTTGCTTTTCACACAGCACAAACATTGTCCATTGAACATGTCCCTTTGTTTTCTTTCACACAGCACATGTTCATTTATAACAGGATCCTTTACTCTTCAGATTCTTCACATTGAACATAGTTCATTTAACAGGTCCCTTTACTCTTCACACTCTTCACATGGAACACTTTGTCTTCTCACCTTTGAGACGTCTTCACTCGTGGTTACCCTCCTTAGCTTCACATCGCTGTAGGGGGTCTTCTCCCATGCTCACCAGCTTGTCGGGAGGCACACATCCGACTGTCCCCCTCTCCCAGCCCACACGGCGACAGGCGGCAGCAGTCCTTCTCCCATGCCCACACGGCGTCGGGAGGTACACGTATGTCTGTCCTCCTCTTCCCAGCTCACACAGCGACAGGAGGCAGCACTCAATAGATTTTCTCTGGACAAATTATAGAGTCCTTGATCTCCTCATTCTGAACAGCTGAATGGTTTTCAACTTCCTGCTGGCTCTCTCTGCAGCCAACACCCTATAGTATCAGTGAACTTTCAAAGCAGGTGGGAATGTGTCTCCTCTCAGTGACTACATTCCCAGATTTACCTGACTTCCTGTCACATACCCCCCCCTCTTGTTTCAACCCTAGGGTTGGGACACATATTTCCAGGCACGCATGTGTCAGGCACTGCTGACTCACTGATAAGCCTCCTATTATCCTCAAGCTTCCGGATGAAACTGTTTTGTCATCTTCATTGACAGATTTCTCATAAATGCCACACAGTTTGTCTCTCATCTCATATACACATTCTTCAACTGCATTTTTGGCATCATTTTGCTCCTTCTCGTTTCTGTCATCTTCATTGACAGCTTTCTCATAAATGTCAGACAGCTTGTCCCTCATAACCGTCTGTCCAATCCACCATGGAGGACCGTGATCCATAGGCAACTCAATTGGGCTAGTCTTAATGTCTTCAACATTCTTAAGACGCCTCTCTCTGCAATCCATAAATGTTTTCCACAAAACTTTGAGAACCTTTGCTTCACTAAGCTTTGTTCCAAGTAGGGACTCTTGACATCCCTCTGTGACTTGAGTTGCCTCTCCATACATCTGTACACAATCATTGACTTTTTGTTGTAAAAGGGAATGATCTTCCTTCTTGAGCTTTGCTTGCTCTAAGATGCTGTGCAGAGGATTTTCCAATTGAGACAACAGGCTGTCACACATTTCTTCAAAGTGACCCCTGTTCCTTTTCCCAGAGATATCAATATCATTCAAACATTTCATATTCATAGGCAGATCTGAAGCATTTGCACTCATCAACTTCTTAAACTTTTCGCCCTCCTGAGCGAGTCGCAGTAAAGGCCTACTATTTGATTTGATATTCAGTTTATATTTCTTGCCAAACTCTTCACAGAAGTAGCCAACCAGAACATCATCAACTTTCCTTCCACCAACATCGGGGTTAAAGGCAACAACACAGTTGAACCCAGCGATCTGGGTGGTATCCATTATAGACCTCCTCTCTGCATCAGTGAAGAAGCATGGAACTGCAACACATTCTTTTACAGGTTTCTTCAATGCACTTTCTGCTGAACTATTTGACCGCTCAAGGTCACCTAGTTCCTTTTCTCTATCTGAATTCCACATGGAATGCATCTCAAGATCACGATCAAACTTCTGCCACCCGTCTTTCACCAGTTCCATTTTGGAAACACTCCCTGAAAGGCACTTATTCATTTGCTTCACGTTTTCACCAACAGCCTTAGTTTTCTCCACTAGGTTTTCAGCCTGAACTGAGAAATCATCACATTTCTTACTCAGCTCCTTTGTTTGCTGAAGTTCTAATGATACATTTTCCAATGCTTGAAGTTTTTGAAGGAACGGTTTATTCCAAAGGGGTGATTCAAGCCACATGTCGTCACATTTCTGAGGCTCACTCAGGACAGACCCCAAAACACTGATCCTTTTAAAAACTGCATCAGGCACACTATCCCCTCTTTGGGACAGATCCTCTGTTGCCTGGAATTCCTCTTCCAGTTCCTGCAACGGAATCTTCATCTCTTCTAGTTGCTGTTCTAAGGCTCGCTTAGACTTCTAGCTCCTGAACGCTTTTCACAACATCATCCTTGGAGCTGACCAATTCTTCCATTTCTGTACGCAGCTGTTTAACACTTTCTAGTTCAGCCTTACACTCTAGAGCTTCCTCCAAAGAGCGAGCCAAGAACAGGGCTTTGCTCTCGTTATCACGCGCCTCCGTTTCTGCACGTGCGCGTTCTTCTGCATATTTTGCAGACACATTCTTCTCTTCACCAAGCATCTGATCAAACTTCTTTTTCACATCTTCAACACACTGTAATGAACCAACGCTTTCTTCCATGCGTTTTTTCATAACCGCTATCTGAGCTTGCAATGTTGCGACTTGCTCTGATAGGTTTTTCTTTGCTTCCGCCTCCTCTTTTAATTGTTCCAGGAAGCCATTTTTCTCATCTTCCATTTGTTTGAGCTTTGTGCTAAAACTCAGCCTTTGACACCTCTCTTCCTGTAAGAGTTCCTGCGTGTTTTGCAGCTGCGATTCCAAGATAGAAAAATCTTCCGCAATTTCTCTAGATTTGCTGTCTGCTTGAGAAAGCTGATTTGTAACATTGTCCAACTCAACCTGCAGTCGGTTTGCCTTCTCTGACAGCTTAGCACACAATCGGTCACCTTCTGACACCTTGACTTGCGATTCCAGAAGCTGTGCCTCTACTTTTTCCCTCTTATGTTCACAATCTCCTTTTCCCTGCATAAGAGCCTTCACCTCATTGGCTAGCATCTGGGAATAAGAATGTAATTCTGCCACACAGGCTTCTTTCTCCTTTAACTGCTGCTGGAAACGTTGGGCTTCACCTTTCCAACTTTCACAGTCTGCACGTAATTCATCTACCACATTGCTCAAAGTGGTGAGCTCATACACAGTACTCAGTAATTTAGCCTCTCTTTCACTTTTCTCTTTGTCGCTGAGAGACAATGTCGCTTTCAGAGCAACATTCTGTTCCTGCGACTCCTGCAGGTCTATTTTTGTAGCTCCCAAAGACTGAAGACTTTTTTCCAGCTGATTACGCAACTCCAACATATCAGCCATACTTTGCTTCTGCAAAGTCTGAATTTCACTTTCCTTTTCCATGAGGATGGTATCTTTCTCCATTATAGTCTCTCTGCGTTTTTGCAACTCGACCAAAAGAAGAGCAGTGGATTCTTCCCACTGTAACACATGAGACTTGAGTAGTTCATTCATTTCCTGCAAGTTTCTATGCTCCATTTTAAGCAATTCCAAGGCTTGTTCCTTTTCTTCCATTTTCCGTTGCAAGGCATCCAACTCAGCCCTGCACACATACTCGGTTTCCTCCAAACCGATGGCCTCCATTGGCTGCTGGCGTCTCTGTTTCCGGCCTGCCATGCTCTCTTGATGAGCCTTTTGTTGAGCTGCAAAGCTCTGCTGAAAATCCGCATTTGCCTGCTGTTGAGCTGCATTTGCTTGCTGTTGAGCTGCATTTGATATAATCAGATGTTTCAACATCTCCTCCATTTTGAGTTTACTTTTCATCTGAGCACACGTTTCATCAGTGTTGCTAGGGACAACAACCTTCCTCTTTAGTAGACTCTCTTTAGGCATGGATGGGGCTGGTTCAGACGGCAACATCCCCTCCATCCATAGAATCCGGTCTCTCATTTCATCTATCTTTGCATTTTTCAGGCGTTTGGATCGCCCCATCTTCAATAACTCCACAAACAAATTTTTCACAGTCCAGCAAACAATTTTCAGACCACTGTCTCTTCAACACATGTAGTTTTTCTCTCTCTTGCAGGATCTCTTTTCCTGCGCACACAGTTTGTGCAGTCACTTGCACCAGACACAACAAAGTTCATCAAAAAATTTTGAGACCGCTGTCTCTTTAAAACACTTTTTTTTTTTTTTTTTCTGTCAGGATCTTCTCTCCTGCACACATAGATTGTGCAATCTCATGCACCAGACAAAGTTCATCAAACATTTGCACTTCCTTGCAGGGATCTCTGCTTATGCCTGCATCCTCCACCATATGTAAGGGATTAGCTCGGTGGTAGGCGTGGATGACCCCTTTGGGGGTGCGTTTTCACAGAGAGATAGCCGACAAGTGCTTGCAAACAAACAGTGTGGTTTATTAAATGGTGTTTTCTTCACCAGGCTGTATGCAGCAAAACATCCAAAATAAAATAAAACACAAAATAAATCCTTGCCTCTGTGGGCGGCTACCTTCTCACAGCTGGAACCTACCTAAGAAGTCTTTCCAACCTACTGTTGGGCCGACACTGCTGATCCCACAGCAGACACTCAAATGTCCATTTGTTTGCTTTTCACACAGCACAAACATTGTCCATTGAACATGTCCCTTTGTTTTCTTTCACACAGCACATGTTCATTTATAACAGGATCCTTTACTCTTCAGATTCTTCACATTGAACATAGTTCATTTAACAGGTCCCTTTACTCTTCACACTCTTCACATGGAACACTTTGTCTTCTCACCTTTGAGACGTCTTCACTCGTGGTTACCCTCCTTAGCTTCACATCGCTGTAGGGGGTCTTCTCCCATGCTCACCAGCTTGTCGGGAGGCACACATCCGACTGTCCCCCTCTCCCAGCCCACACGGCGACAGGCGGCAGCAGTCCTTCTCCCATGCCCACACGGCGTCGGGAGGTACACGTATGTCTGTCCTCCTCTTCCCAGCTCACACAGCGACAGGAGGCAGCACTCAATAGATTTTCTCTGGACAAATTATAGAGTCCTTGATCTCCTCATTCTGAACAGCTGAATGGTTTTCAACTTCCTGCTGGCTCTCTCTGCAGCCAACACCCTATAGTATCAGTGAACTTTCAAAGCAGGTGGGAATGTGTCTCCTCTCAGTGACTACATTCCCAGATTTACCTGACTTCCTGTCACAATATATATATATATATATATATATATATATATTTTTTTATTTGCCCAGTGGTCTTTCATATGAAATTTGTTTGGAAGAAATACAGTTTAACTACTTAAGCCCCGGAAGATTTTACCCCCTTCCTGACCAGGGGGTATTTTGCGATTCGGCACTGCGTGATTTTAACGGACAATTACACGGTCGTGTGACGCTGTACCTAAACGAATTTGACGTCCTTTTTTTCCCACAAACAGAGCTTTCTTTTGGTGGTATTTGATCACCTGTGCAATTTTTTGATCACGCGCTATAAACAAACAAAGAGCGACAATTTTGCAAAAATAACAATATTTTTCACATTTTTTATATGAAATCCCCCCCCCCAAAAAAAATGTAAAAATCTATTTTTTTTTAAATTTTTGGCCAATTTGTTTTCTGCTACCTATGTTTGGTAAAAAAAAAATCACAATAAGTGTATTTTGATTGGTTTGCGCAAAAGTTATTGCGTTTACTAACTAAGGGAAAGATTTTTGTCATTTTTGTTGGTTTTTTTTTAACGAGTAATGGCGGCGATCTGCGATTTTTTTGCAGTACTGCGACATTGCGGCGGACAGATTGGACCCTTGACTGACATTTTTGACACTTTTGGGGTTACCAGTGGCATTACTACAGTAATCAGTGCTATACATATGCACTGTTACTGTAAAAATTACACTGGGAGGGAAGGGGTTAACTTTATTGGAGAGGGAGGGGTTAAGTGTGTCCCTAGGGGCGTGTTTCTTACTGTCATTGGATGTGGCTGTGTGTGTAACAGCACAGATCAACGGTCCTACATAGCAGGAAGGAGTGATCTGTGCTTTTACACAGGGGAGAGTGACAGGCCGCTTTGTTTACATTAGCCGCCTGCCTTTCTCCCTCTCTACCCGACGATCGCGAGTGACCGGCGGACATGGGGTCCGCCGGTCACACGCGCCGGCTTCTTCGGGTACGAGCGGGGGCGGGAGCGCGCCTCCAGCTTCGCGCGCTCGCCCCCTATTCGCTCCCAGGCTAGTGACGTACCGGTACGTCACTTTGCCTGGGAGGGGCTGACTACCGCCGTATATAGTCGGGCGGCGGTCGGCAAGTGGTTAATGAATTAAAAAAGAACAAAACAGTAAAGTTAGCCCTATTCTTTTGTATACTGTGAAAGATAATGTTACACCGAGTAAATAGATACCTAACATGTCATGCTTAGAAGTTGCGCACGCTTGTGGAATGGCGACAAGTTATGGTACTTGAAAATTTCCATAGGGGAAGCTTTAAAAGTTTTTAATGGTTACCTGTTTAGAATTACAGAGGAGATCTAGGGCTAGAATTATTGCTCATGCTCTAACGGTCGCGGCAATACCTCACATATGTAGTTTGAACACCGTTTACATATATGGGCACGACATACGTATGTGTTCACTTCTGCGTGCGAGCACGGAGGGACGGGGCTCCTTATATTTTTACACTGTCCCTTTAAAAAGAAAAATATTTTGATTACTTTTAATGTTGTCACAAGGAATGTAACCATCTCTTGTGACAGTAATAGGCAGTGACAGGTATACTTTATAGGGGGATCTGGGATCTAAAAGACCCCAAATCCCTCCACTGCACTTAAAAGCATTCAAAATGCCAAGTTTCGCTGTTTTGAATGCTATCATTTTAAAAAAATCTCCAGTAACTGGAAGTGATATCATGACATTCCTTCCGGGTTTTTATATCGGAGACCTGATCAAAGCTGATTCCGGCTTTGTTCGGGTCTTGGGCCAGCCAGGGGACATTCCGGCTGCTCGCTCGGGTCTCCCGGTAGGATGGGAGACCCGGGCGAGCCGCAGAAGGTGGCGGGAGAGGTAGGACGTCCCCTCCCGCTCCTTGTAATAACAACCAAGCGGCTCCTTAGCTTATCAGTTGTCATTAGAAGAAAGCTGACCGTCCGCTCTAAACAACTCTAGCTTTATGCATCACCCCGGTACAACCCCTTGAAGCCGAGGCCGCATATTTGTGTTCCATCAGCGTGAAGGGTTAAAGTTGAGTTCCACACAAAAGGAGAAGTTCCGCATTAAGAAAACAATCCCGGCTCCTCTTGAAGAATTGACACTTTTGAGGAGCAGGGGGAGAAACAGGGAACCTGATTTTGACAGGTACCCGCTTCCCACTCCCGTTCCAAGCACTTCGGCGCTCAGAAACGGAAGTTCTCCTCCCTCCCCCCTGCAGCCTTCTGGGACATTGACAGGTCCCAGAAGACTGCATCCACCATTCACGATGCGCAGCATGACTCGCGCGTGCGCAGTGGGTGCAAGCTTTCACAGCTGGGTGCCCAGAGTGAAGAAGATGGGGACCTAAGACAGCGGGTGAGACTGACTGGAGTGAGCACACCGTTGAATCATGAGACAGGGGAGTGGCTGTTTAACCACTTAAGCCCCGGAAGATTTTACCCCCTTCCTGACCAGGGCCTATTTTGCGATTCGGCACTGCGTGATTTTAACGGACAATTGCGTGGTCGTGCGACGCTGTACCTAAACAAATTTGACGTCCTTTTTTTCCCACAAACAGAGCTTTCTTTTGGTGGTATTTGATCACCTGTGCGATTTTTTAATTATGCGCTATAAACATAAAAAGAGCGTCAATTTTGCAAAAATAGCAATATTTTTCAAATTTTTTATATGAAATTCCCCTCAAAAAAATGTAAAAATCTAAATTTTTTAACATTTTGGGCCAATTTTTTTTTTTTACCATATGTTTGTTAAAAAATAAATTGCAAAAAGCGTATTTTGATTGGTTCGTGCAAAAGTTATTGCGTTTACTAACAAATGGAAAGATTTTTGTCATTTTTGTTGTTTTTTTTTAACGCGTAATGGCGGCGATCTGCAATTTTTTTGCGGGACTGCGACATTGCAGCGGACAGATCGGACCCTTGACTGACATTTTTGACACTTTTGGGGTTACCAGTGACATTACTACATTAATCAGTGCTATACATATGCACTGTTACTGTAAAAATTACACTGGCAGTGAAGGAGTTAACTTTATTGGAGAGGGAGGGGTTAAGTGTGTCCCTAGGGGCGTGTTTCTAGCTGTGATTGGCTGTGGCTACTAGTGTAAGAACAGAGATCAACGGTCCTACATAGTAGAACCGTGTGATCTCCATTCTTACACAGGGAAGAATGACAGGCGGCTGTGTTTACATTAGCCGCCTGCCTTTCTTCCGGTGCAAGGGGGGTCTGTGACCGCGCGGGAGCGCGCCTCTGGCGGCGCTCGCTCGCTCGCTCCCTAGAGCCTCACAGGCTAGCGACGTAGCCCTACGTCGCTTTGCCTGTGAGGGGCTGACTGCCACCGTATATAGTCGTGCAACGGTCGGCAAGCGGTTAAGCCAGCAGCCACAGTTTTTTTAGCTGTTGACTTTTATTTTTTCCACAGGTGACTGGAAAACAGTGATATACCTAAATGTAAGTGTTTCTAAGGTCCGGTTCACACTTATGCGATGCGGGAAGGCTGCGAATCCGCAGCCTGTTCCCGCATCGCACACGCACCCCCGGCAGTTCACACTGCCATATGCGATACGCTGGGGGTGTCAATGTAATCTTAATGACACCCCCAGTTTGATCGCATATCGCAGTGCGATCTTGCAGTTCGTACAGGATCGGATCACACAAGTGTGAACCGCTGTGCGATCCGATCCTGATGCGGCTGCCAAAAAGGGTCCTGTGCGAGTTTGCTGCAGGTGCGGGTGCGATTTTAGCCATACAAAGTGTATGGCTAAACTCGCACCGCACAGCCGATCACATGTAATGAAGGAGCAGTGTGCTCAGACATTACATGCGAACCCCGCACTCGCAGAAGTGTGAACCGGGGCTAAAGCCAACAAGTTTTTCTTTATTTTTTGGATGGATTAGGACGGGGTTAGATCCCCTGTTGGGTTTTTATTTCTGGAAGGCAGAGGAGAAATCACCACTCCAGGTAAGCCGAGGAGATCCCACAGCAGGTATCCCCACAAGTGCTGGTCCGGCTCGCCATTGCGACAAACAAAGAAACTTGGAAAAGCAGCCGCACACCACAACGGGATACCAATAAAACGTCTTTATTGTAGTGTAGACATATGCAGTCACAGGAATGAACAGATGGTACCATCCATCCGACTGCATATGTTTACACTACAATAAAGAAGTTTTATTGGTATCCCGTTTCGGTGTGTGGCTGCCTTTTCCAAGTTTCTGGGTTCCTATTGCTGGCTGTATCCTTTTTGAGGAGATTCTGTTTGTTCTGATGACCATTATTTCTGGGACAGAAAGTAAAGGAAAATTTAAATGAAAACTCCTAGACTGATTTATTGGAGCCGGAGTGTATGGATTGGTGCTTGGGTGATTGGCAGCCTTTGTACCGTGAGGGACGATCTAGCTGTTGTCTAGCTGGGGACTTCTTCTGGTGGCCATTGTCTAAGAGGGGATTTTCCTCACTTTGCAAAGGCTTCCTCTCACTTCCAAGTGTGTCTACAAGACAGGAAGTGAAGAAAAAACAACCCAATGGGGTGCAAATGGCAAAAAAGGTGGCCTGTAGAGGCTTCTGGCAAAGGCTTGATATTCCCGCACAGTACAGAGGCTGCCAGTCACCCAAGCACCAAACCATACACTCCGGCTCCAATGAATCTCAGAGTTTTCTTTTTGGTCTTTTTGTAAATTATTGCTTGAAGAACTTTACCAGGAGAGGGAGTTAGGGCATTTGATACTCTAAAATGATTAGCGATGACTTAAGCCCCGTACACACGCAATGATTATCGGCCGACCGATCGTCCGTCTTTTGTCCAGAGTTGTGTTTTGTTGGTTGGAATGTGCCTAGACTGCACACGAATTTTCTCGCCCAACAAAATTCTACTTCAGAAGTGATGTCATGTGTTGGTTTGCTTTCTTTGTGTTATTTCTTCTCTGAGCATGCCCAGACTTGCTCATCAGATTTTTCCCTTTCGAAATCTGTACTGACTGCACTAAAATCGGCCGTTGTGTTGACGGCCAACAAAAATTTTATAGTCTGCACACCAGATTTTTTTTGGCCGAAAAGTTGGAGTTGGTTGTCGGAAGCATCATACTAACAAGCCGAAAATGGGCAGATCGGTCGTCGGACGAAAATTCCCTGCCAATTTTCGACGCGGGTGTACGGGGCTTTAGTGATTAGAGAACAATCTTCTTTTTGAGTAATAGCGGGTGTTAGACAGTCTAATATCTCGCAATTGAGGACCATGAGGCAAGTCTCTGAGCAGTCTAAGACCTCACAGCTGAGGACCATAAGACAAGTCTCTTTGGTATGTGGTTACCTTGCGCTGATGCAAAACTTCTGGTACCCAGCGCAATCTCCAGAACACTGCACAGAGATGAGTTTAGGGTCTTTATTCACGAGTCCCCAGGACAGCTGCTACTTTTCAGCTCCCTCTGGACACGGTCCAGTGACTGAGATGGTCCCTCTCCAGGCCAGATCCCTAGTGGTGAGGTTCTGCAATCAGCTTCTAGCAAAGGCCATCTAGGTCCTCAGCCCTGACAACACTGAGGCCTCTGCAACAACTGTTCAGTGCATTGGCTGCCTTAGGGCAGCAGCCCCTCCAGCTCTGGAACCCTACTTGTAAGAAGCAACCCAGCTCTCCCATGCTTTAGACTATTTAACATCATCTCATCCCCCTTCAGGACATTCCTCTACAGGGATTGTCTGGAACCTGATATATATTCTGGCTGGTTATTTTTAATCTTCCAGAATCTTCTGGAAGCTTCTTCCAGAGGCAGGGGGAAGCAATCAAACTCCCAGCCTGTGAAACCCTGAACAGACCAGGCCAAACAATCACTGCTGAAAAAGAGAAAAGAGAGAGCGCACTGGCCTAGTGCATTATCCAATGAGTTTATTATAGAAATAATGATAAAAACTTTAGGGTGTCTACTCACAAACAGCAGAATAAGCCTTCAGAGGCTCTGAAGAAGGTCGGTCCTTCGAAACACGTTAGCCAGTTGGGTCCTGGACAAGGCCCTTTCCCTCGGTCTGAGGTCAGGTTCATTCACAGGGGTACAGCCACTCAGATGGCCTGTTGAGTTTTTATTATTCAGCTGTTTGTGAGTAGATACCTTATATGTTTTTATCATTATTTCTATAATAAACACATTGGATATCGCACTAGGTCAGTGCGCCCTCTCTTTTCTCTTTTTTACAGTATGGTCAGAACAACCCCAATCCTAGAGGGCAGCAAAGCCACCTCGAATTATCCACTGCATGACTGGACATTATTGACATTATAACCATTACATGGTCCATCCACTCATGCGCAGGAGTTTGTTGTTCTAAACAATCACTGCTCCCTTGATTACAGAAGGAGCCAAAAAACTGAATTTTCCTAGCATCCTACTCTAGGAGGGCGCTACACCTAGCTCCAGCAGGCTCCCTCCACCTGAATGACTGGTCTCCCATTACCAAAGCCATCTCTCTAAAACAGGGGTCTCTAAACTTTCTAATAAAAGGGCCAGTTTATTGTCCTGCAGACTTTAGGGGGGAAGTGGGAGTAGAAAATGTCCTTGTGTCCAGAGGAAGTAAACAATGTTCTATCTTTGGTGTCAGTATGAGGAATATTATTATTATACAGGATCTATATAGCATCAACTGTAGTGCCCCAATGTTGGCTTCAGTTGGAGGAATAGTGCCCTTTCTTTGGTATCAGTGAGAGGAATAGTGCCCCATTGTTGGTATCAGTGTGGGAAATGGTGCCCCATAGTTGGTATTGGTGGGGGAATAGTGTCCCATTGTTGGTATGAGTGGGAGGAATAGTGCCCCATCATTGATTTCAATGGAAAGCATTGTGCCCCATGATTGGTGTCAGTAGAAGGAATTGTGCCCCATCGTTGGTATCAGTGTGGGAAATAGTGCCCTATTGTTGGTTTCATTTGGAAGAATAGCACCCCACTGTTTGTGTCAGTGACAGGAGATATGCCCCATTGTTGGTGTCAGTGGATGAAATAGTGCCCCAAATGCCGCCTTTTTTTGGACATTTTTTTTACATAATGATTTTTTACATTATGATTTCTTGCGCTGAACTGCTTGTATTTTTATTGTTTTTATGAGGTTATGTGAAGTTATCCCCCAGCGTTCACCTTGCAATAGCAATTTTTATCCTATTTTTAGTGTGTGTCTGCGCTGATTGGATTCTGTTTAAATAAGCTCAACCATGACTGGTTCTCTTTAAAACTGCTGAAGTTAGAACAAAGAACGGTAGTGGTGTTCAGTACATTAGCAGTTTAGGGACACAAACTTCAAGGGACATCATGGAAGTGTCTGGAAATACACTATATTACCAAAAGTATTGGGACACCTGCCTTTACACGCACATGAACTTTAAAGGATAAGTCCACCCTAAAACTAAAATCCCTGCATCTATAGATCTCCACAATCTAACACTAACCTATCTAGCCCTGTAAAGAATAAATCAGTATAGATACTTTTTTGAAGCCGATCCGACCCGATAACTAGCAGTGGAAGCTCTGCAGAGGACATGGCCAACAACGGCTGTGAAATGAATGGCGAGTGATGTCACCCATAGACTTACTATGGGGCTTCCATTGTTGACTGTGTCTTCTGCACCCACCTCTACAGTGAAGCCGCGGCTGACAGTTCAGCATGGGACCGGGTCGGATCGGCTTCAAAAAAGGTAAGTATACTGATTTCTTCTTTACAGGGCTAGCAAGGTTAGTGTTAGAACATGGAGATCTATAGATGCAGGGATTTTAGTTTTAGGGTGGACTTATCCTTTAATGGCATCCCAGTCTTAGTCCATAAGGGTTCAATATTGTGTTGGCCCACCCTTTGCAGCTATAACAGCTTCAACTCTTCTGGGAAGGCCGTCCACAAGGTTTAGGAGTGTCTATGGGAATGTTTGACTATTTTTCCAGAAGAAAATTTGTGAGGTCAGGCACTGATTTTGGAGAGAAGGTCTGCGCTCTAATTCATCCCAAAGGTGTTCTATGGGGTTGAGGTCAGGTCTCTGTGCAGGCCAGTCAAGTTCCTCCACCCCAAACTCACTCATCCATGTCTTTATTGACCTTGCTTTGTGCACTGGTGCGCATTCACGTTGGAACGGGAAGGGGCCATCCCCAAACTGTTCCCACAAAGTTGGGAGCATGAAATTATCCAAAATGTCTTGGTATGCAGACTCCCTAAAAGTTCTCTTCACTGGAACTAAGGGGCCAAGCTCACCCCCTGAAAAACAACCCCAGACCATTATCCCCCCTTTACCAAATGATTTGGACCAGTGCACAAAGCAAGGTCCATAAGTCCTGACCTCAACCGGATAGAACACATTTGGGGTGAATTAGAGCGGAATCTGCGAGCCAGGTCTTCTCCTCCATCATCAGTGTCTGACCTCACAAATGCGCTTCTGGAAGAATGGTCAAACATCCCCATAGACACTCCTAAACCTTGTGGACAGCCTTCCCAGAAGAGTTGAAGCTGTTATAGCTGCAAAGGGTGGGCCAACTCGATATTGAACCCTATGGACTAAGGCCCCTTTCACACTAGCGGACTGTTCGGATCCCCCTGTCAGTTTTTCAGGCGGATCTGAACGGATGCCCCATGCATCTCTATGGGGCATCGGATGTCAGCGGAGACATGTCCGTTGAGATACGATCCAGTCCGTCAAATCTGGACGGATGGAAACCCTATTTGCCATCCGTCTGGCGGATTGGATGAGAATTGACAGGCGGTCCGTTCTCATCTGATTCCCCCATCGAGAACAGCAGGGATCTGACACCTCGGTCTCCGCACACAGAGCGGAAACTGAGCTGTCATCCACCTGCTCAGAGGGGATCGGCGGATCGATCCCCCGCTGAGCAGAACGGCTCCGTCGAAGGAACGGAGCCGTGTGAAAGGGGCCTAAGGCTGGGATGCCATTAAAGGTCATTCGCGTGTTGAGGCAGACATCCCAATACTTTTGGTAATATAGTATGTCTCAGATAATCAGGGACAGTTGGAACCTACAAGTCATATGTTGTCAGCTTTAACCCTAATGATTCACCTAGTGGCTTGTGTGTATAGCACAGAACAGTGGCAAAGCAGCCAATCAGAAAACAGAATAATAAAATAAAAAAATTCTCTGTTAACCCTCAAGGAAAGAGGAAGAATAGTTCCCCATACTCTGCTGGTTTGAAGGAAACAAAGGTGCTTCTATAATATACATGCATAACCTCGGCATAGCATAGGGACTTTCCATAAAATTGCCTGCTATGAGCCAAGAATTCAGGAGACGCCTTTATACACCGCAATACAAAGGTGAACAGTTCCTGTTACTTATTAAAGATTGCACAATGACATCATGGGAATGATATTCAGCTGCTTGGTCATGTGGGTCGGTGTTCTTGAAAAAAACAAGTTCCATTTACACAGTTAGCAAGAACACATTTATATACCGATTGCATCATTTGCTGCTTGTGTTTGTACAATAGTAATGTCAAGAGGACATTTTTAACATGAGGATATGGCTATACTTCTGACTACACCTTTTAATGGAAAGACGGGATTTTAACCCTTTCCCTGCCAAGGTCAGTCAGTTTTTGTGGGGTTTTTTTTTGCACACATGTTTAAACATAATTTAGGCCTTAAAGCCCCGTACACACGTACTGATCGTCGGCCGAACGATCGGCCGTCTTTTGTCCAGGGCTGTCCTGTCGGCTGAAAACTGCAAAAGACTGCACACGAATTTTGTCGGCCAACAACAGCCGACTGCAGAAGTGATGTCATGTGATGGTTAACTTTCCTTGTCTTTTTTCTTTTCTGAGCATGCCTTGCTAATCTGCTGTCTGTCGGCCGAAATCTGTACTGACTGGCGAACAATCGGCCGTTCTGGTGACGGCCAACAAAAATTTTAATGCCTGCACACCCGATTCTGTTCGGCCGAAAATGCGCTGTCGGCTGTCGGAAGCATCATACTAACAAGCCTACAATCGGCCGAACGGTCGTCGGCCGAATATTTACGGCCGACAATCGGTACGTGTGTACGGGGTTTAAGATTATTTAAAACCCCCAAAACATTTTCTGAAAGCAGACCCTAGAAAATAAAAGTGATAGTTCCGATTTGTTATGTCATACAATATTAACACAATGGTTTATGAAATGCAACATTTCAGTTAAAAAAAAAAATAAAAAAACCACACTTAAGTTAAAGTGTTACTAAACTCAGATCCCGCATTCACTATATTGGGTCTCCCACAATACGCAGAACATGGAAATGCAATTATTTTTGTAAATATAAACTAGTGATCGACCGATATAGTTTTTGTAATGCCGATACTAATATTTTGGTCATCATATATCGGTATCCGCCGATATCTGCCGATATTTACAGACATTTATAAAAAAAAAATTTTATTTATTTATTTATTTTTTTTTTACAGGTACTATTGTGGACGATTCTGGGGGTCTAAAAGACCCCAAACCCCTCCTCTGCACTTAAAAGCATTCAAAACGTCAAGTTTGGCTCTTTTGAATGCTGTCATTTTTTTAAATCTGGCGCCGAGTACCCAGAAGTGATGTCATGACATCACTTCCGGGTTTTAGCATGGAGACCCGATCAGAGCCGAATGTGGCTTTGATCGGGTCTTCGGAAGCTGTGCAGGCTGGTTGCCCGCGTCTTCTGCTGGAACGGGAGACCCGGGCAAGCCGCGGAAGGCGGCGGGAGGGTGGGGATGTCCCCTTCCACTCCTTGTAAAGACATCCGATGCGGCTGAGAAGTCATGACATTACTTCCAGGTTTTCCTCTGCACTTAAAAGCATTCAAAACGTCAAGTTTGGCTGTTTTGAATGCTGTTGATTCTTTGAATTTGGCGCTGAGTATCCGGAAGTGATGTCAGGTTTTTACAGGGAGACCCGATCAGAGCCAAATGTGGCTTTGATAAGGTCTTCAGTGGCCGTGCAGGTAGGATGCCCGGGTGGGATGGGCAGTAGGCGGCGGGAGGGGGAGGATGTCCCATCCCGCTCCTTGTAATGACAGCCGAGTGGCTTCTCAGCCCCATTGGTTGTCATTACAAGACAGCCGACCGTCGGCTATGGACGCCAGTACCGGGGTGATGCCTCTAACACTCCAGTACAAGCACTTTCCCGAGATATCGGCAATATCGGTAAACCCTGGAGCCGACTCCGATATATCGGGGAAAGTGCATATCAGTGTTGCAGATAATCGGTCGATCCCTTAAATAAACTGATAAATACCTTTTCTCATCAGCGGTGTATTGCAGCCTCAGTTCCTAGTAAAGTTTGTAGGAGGAGTTTTCATTCTCCCATTATCCTCTGCCTGGACATGTCTGAACAGTGCTGATTGGCCCTGTGCTGATCACATGCACCCTTCTCCCAAAAAAAAAAAAACTCTCTAGAAATACATACCAAACTGAGCATGTGCAGCCCGTCCCCTGGCTCTGTAAATATCAGGTTATTTTTTTGGAGGCAGTGGAAGAAGAGGAGGATCAGAGAGACAGGATCAAACAGCCTTTATACACAATGCAGAGGATTAACCCCTTAGGTTCCACAGTAAGTATATCAAGCATGCTTTACTGCATATACAGACTGATTTTACAGTTGTGGGTTTAGTAACACTTTAATTTTAGGGCACGCAAATACAATAAATTACCCATTTTTTGGTAAAATATAAAACATGAGGCTATGCCGAGTAAATAGATACCCAACATGTCAAGTCTTAAGATTGTGTGTGCCAATAAAATGGTGAAAAACTCATGCACACAGGGCGCTTGAAAAAACGAGCTGCAAAGCCAGTTCTGACGCCAAGAAAAAGCAGCTGTAAAAACGTGCTTTTTAGAAGCGTTTTTGTATTGGAGTTAAAGCACGTTTTAGCCACGTTTAGCAGCATTAGCGTTCTGTGCCCTCTTCTATTTTCCAACCTCAAATCCAACTACTACAGCTTAAAAACGTCTTACATGGCCAGGGCTGTCTTTAGGCAGGGCAAAAGGGTCAGCTACCCCAGGCCCAGTAATTGTTGTGGGGCCCAAAGTAGCTGCTCCTTAAGCCCACTTTGCCCGCAAATAGTTGATAAGTAGATTTGGGAGGGCCCAAGAACATGTTTGCCCAGGGTCAAATTGATATTAAAGATGGCACTGGACATGGCCTAACGCTGTATGCAGCCTTTTTCAGCCTCAGGCATTTTTACAGCTTATCGCTGCTGCTCCAGAACGTGCTGGCCCTGGGTTTTTTTTTTTACAGCTTAAAAACGCCCATGCCACGTTCAGCTTCTAAAAGCCTGTGTGTGCATGAGGCCATAGAATAATATGGAGGGGTCTTTTTAGGCTGCAAAAAACGTCTGATGCTCCTAAAAGCAGCTGTAAAAATCCCCTGTGTGCACGAGGCTTTAGGCCTGTTTCACACAGGCTTCAGCTTGTATAAGAGCAGTGTAAATAGCCAGCTTTGACAGAGCATTTGCAAATCTTTTCAGCAAGCTTTGTTGAAGCATTTAAAGTACCATTCAGCTCCAGTTTGTAAAGTTTGAACACAGATCCTAATGGGAGTGTTGATTGCCACCTTAAGCAAGCTGCTAGCAGGCTTCAGCAGGCTTTCAAAAAGCTTCAAGAAGTGTTAAAGCTGCTAGTAGCTTCTTTAAAGCGGCAATCAGCACTCCCATTAGGATCTGTGTTTAACATTTACAAACTGGAGCTGAATGGTACTTTAAAAGCCTCAACAAAGTTTGCCGAAAGATCTGCAAATGCTTTGTCAAAGCTTGCTGTTCACACTGCTCTTATACAAGCTGAAGCCCATGTGAAACAGGCCTAAGTGATTCTTTAAAAGCCCCTACAGGTCATCAGTTTACAGTTAAAGAGTAACTCCACTTTCGTGGGTAAAAAAAATAGCAAATAAAGAAAAAATAATATAACGTATACAATTGTGACACAAATCATATTGTAATTAAATGTTATTAAAATGACCTTTCCTTTTCAATCTGCAGCTGTTGTAATGTTCTGAAAATGTAATACAAAATGGCCGCCTGGAGCTGTTTTGTACACAGAATGTATACTGACCACACCCCAGAAACATCATTTCCTGCTTGTGTGATTGGCTCACCAATTTTCCCAGAAGTCTGCACTAAGATACAAGTCAGATTTCTGGCATCCCCTGCAACAAAACTGTCATTTTTGATGAGATACTCCCAATAGGAACACGTCTAAAGGGATGCAGGCCCAGCAGCTTTCCTCATTAGTGCTCTGCAGCTGCACAGCTGGTTGATAATTATAAAACCACTCCCGCTAGACTCACGCACAGAGGCACAGGAGAAAAAAAAGGGACTTCTTCAGAATAACAAAAGGTAGGAATCTGCAACAACGTTTGTTATAATCCCTGCAATGTACAGAGATCACCCAGAGAGGAATGTTTTTCTCTCAACAAAAGTAGAGCTACGATTTAACTGTGAAAAATCGGCCTAAAATGTTTTCTCTCACTCCGGTGTGCAAGGCGTAATGTAGCATGTGTAGTGCAATCAATGTTTTTGTGAGTAGGCACCCCTGACACATCCATTTACATTTGTACACTTGGGGGTGAGGTTAAAAACATTTTGGGGGTGGGATTTTAAGTGCCTTGGTATAATGGTAATTTTTTACGCTTATTATTAACTAAAATTCTTTTTGTTACTAAACTTTTTTTTTTATAATCACATAAAGGCCAAAAAGTCCTCTATGTGATGCATTTTTTGGTGACAGGTTCTCTTTATAGAGGCATCCGAGGTATAAAAGTCCCCTGATGTCTCACCTGTCCTCCAACTAAGCTAATAGAGTGCTGGTTGAACTCCATTAGCTTCTTCCACAGCCAGTATGGCTGAGACTAGGATCCGTAAGTGACACTTTGACTTTTGCACATCATTAACAAGAATGGAAGAACAGGGCGGCTAGTCCTGGGTCCACCAATTGGCACGCAAATCCTGGTAAACATGGGGGGTGCACACGCAGGAGAGGACCAACACATACGGGGGGTGGGGAGGGGTGGGGAAGTGATCCAGCAGCTACATCCACTGGCAATCTGTGGAAAACTCTCTGAAGCCACCATCATTTGGCTGCTTAAAGACCAAGCCCTATTTTGCGTGAATTTAACGGACAATTGCACGGTCGTGGGACACTGTACCCAAATAATGTTCTTTTTTCCCCACAAACAGAGCTTTCTTTTGGTGGTATTTGATCACCTGTGCGATTTTTATTTTTTGCGCTATAAACATAAAAAGAGCGACAATTCTAAATAAAAATAACAATATTTTTCAAATTTTTTCATATAAAATTCTCAAAAAAAAATCAAAGATTTTTAACATTTTAGGCCACTGCTTTTTGCTACATATTTTTGGTAAAAAAAAAAATCGCAATAAGCGTATTTTGATTGGTTTGCGCAAAAGTTATTGCTTTTACTAACTACAGGAAAGATTTATGTAATTTAATATTGTTTTTTTTTAACTAGTAATGGCGGCGATCTGCAATTTTTTTGTGGGACTGCGACATTACGGCGGACAGATCGGACCCCTAACTGACATTTTGACACTTATGATGGGACCAGTGACATTACTACAGTAATCAGTGCTATAAATATGCATCTGTTACTGTAAAAATGACACTGGCAGGGAAGGGGTTAACTTTATTGGTGATCAAGGGGTTAAGTGTGTCCCTAGGGGCGGGATTCTAACTGTTAGGGGGCGTGGCTTGTGAAGTAACCACAGAGACATGCGATCCTATATAGCAGGATCGCATAGCCTCTGTGCCTACTTCAGTGAGAATGACAGACGGCTGTGTTTACATCAGCCGTCTTTCTTTCTCCCTCTCCTGTAGGAAATCGCGAGTGGTCACATGCGCTGGCTCAGCAGAGAACGAGCGGGGGCGGGAGCGCGCTGCCGCCGACGTGCGCTCTCCCCCTACAGGATCTTTGGCAAGCAACGTAGTACTACGTCACTTTGCCTGTAAGCGGGTGAGTGCCGCAGTAAACATACAGGCGGTCGGCAAGTGGTTAACCCCTTGGAGCCTAAGCCTTTTTCTGACACTTGTTGCTTACAAGTTAAAATCAGTATTTTTTGCTAGAAAATTACTTAGAATTAGTGATCGACCGATATCGGTTTTTCGTTGCCCATACCGATATTTTGCCGATCGCATATCGGTATCGGCCGATATTTGCCGATATTTTGGCACATTTAAAAATTTGCAAAATAAACACAAAATTTTACACAAATCTCTTAAAGCGGTAGTATCATAGTAATAAGGCTTACCAGTAGGTACAATTAATACCTCCTAAACCTGCATGGTTTAGGAGATATTCGCCCTGCATGCAGCCGCTGACACTAGCGGACCTTCAGAGTTCCTTGCCGGCTAGTTGCCGGAAAGTTAACTCCCGCGCACATGCGCGGGAGTGACGTCATCGCGGCTCCGGCCACTCACAGCGCCGGAGCCGCCAAACCCGGAAGAGAAGCCGAGGGAGCATGGCAGCTCCCTCAGCGGTGTCTGGGCGCCCATGTCGGGGGTTTGTTTTAAGGTAAGTATTTCATAATGAGCTAGGCAACAACAACAGCTACACAATACACCTACACAGTGGATTGGATGGACTGGAGTCAGTGGAGGACTACCTCTGCAGTAAGGCACTGACTGCAACTACTGCAGTGCAGTCAGTGCAAAACTGCTAGAAAAAGAGCAAGGCAACCGCTACACATGTCACAGTGGATTGGACTGGAGTCAGTGGAGGACTACCTCTGTCTGCTGTATGTCACTCACTGCAACTACTGCAGTCAGTGCAATACTGCTAGAAAAAATTCAAGGCAACAGCTAGACAGTGGATTGGATTGGAGTCAGTGGACTATCTCTGCAGTAGGGCACTCACTGAAACTACAGCAGTCAGTGCAAAACTGCTAGAAAAAAAATCTAGGCAACAGCTACACATTGGATTGGATTGAACTCTTAGCAGTAGGGTTCTCACTGCAACTACTACAGTCAGTGACGGGTTATAACCCTTTCTTACTCTATCAAAAATGAGAAAAAAAAGTTTTGTCTAAAGTTCTACTTTAACTTTCCATGGGCCCAAGTCTAGAAATGCCGCTGCCTCACTGCTCCCTGGCCTCTGCAGGCGATCCACATTTTTGGTATATGAATACCTGCTCCTCCTGCCATGCACAGTGGTTCCTCCAGCTTGAATGTCACTACAGACAGGGGCAGACTGGCAACTTTCGGCCCAGGGGGCATATACAAACAAGAGGCCCATGGTGCAATAACTGGGCCACCCTGCCATTCTCCCAATCCTCCTCCTGACCCCCATTCCAAGTTGAAGCCCTGCTCCAGATTCACTCTACTTACTGGCTGAATTCAGGTTCCCGACCTTGAACCGGCCTCTGCTCAGACAGTTTACACCAAAGTGCGGGTTGAAGCACTTTGTCCTTGGCTTCAACCCGCACTCAGTTGGTCAGCGGCAGGGACCTTTACTTCTCTTCACTGGTAATCCTTTAGGCATGTCTGTGGCAGAAGCGGTGCAGCCTTTTTACAGGTCATCAGTGTGGCCCAGGGGGCAATTGCCCCCCTGCCCCCTGGCCCAGTCCTCCCCTGACTACAGAATGCATATTCTACAGGGGGCCTCTGTAGAAGTCCTTTGATGACAAAACGCGTAAGGGCATGAGCACGCGGTCACCAAGGAAACCCGGCATCTGACGTCACACCCGGAAGCGAGCCGCTGCGGTACCAGACAGCTCACTGACAGTCACGGGGGAACGTTTACCGGACGCAGGTTAACCTTATCATTGATATGCTTTTATTCTGTTTTTACATGTGAGTGTAATATTTGAAGGGTGTGGGAGGATTTTAATAAACAAGGTCGTTACAAGATTACGCTATGAGTGTCTTGCTATATATTTTCATGTCCATCTGGAAATATTGGTCTTGATCCTTCCCTTTTTGGATGAGAGGAGCTGGTCCGTTTGGGGTATTCAGTATTTAGAGGAAAAGTCATCTCCTTTATTGGATATACAGGCTTCATATTGCCTCTGGTAAGTGTCCACTACCATAGGGCGTGCACAGCAGTGAGGTGGAGGCATCTTTATACGTCACATGCATGATTGTGGATACTTTATTACCCTTGGAATACTGGAATTCCCATTTTTTTGGACTTTTGGCATGAGGACTTTATATTATATTGTCCCTAGATGGTGTTATGTTAATTAATATCAGCACTAAGGACTTGATTGTTCTTCCATCCTTTTCATTTCTATTCACATAATTTTTTGTGGATATATGCATTTTATGTGTTTATTGAGACATATCAGCGCTGCTAGTGTATGCTTTAATTTATATGCCTATTTTAGGTGGAATTATTATTTTAGGATACACCTTATTTGTCATACCTCCATGTAGACCTGGGGCTATGGGGGTAAGCAATGCTTTAGGTCTATGCATTGCACTCATGATGTACGGATCATTCAATGCTCAGCAGGCCTGAATGCAAATTGTTTTTAACCACTTGCCGACCGCTCACTCAAGCTCTACTGTGGCAAAGTGGTTATTTCCCGTCCAGCGACGTAGACCTACGTCGCTGGACTCCTCCCCCTAGTGGGTGGCGCACGCGCGCCACCGGAGGCTCGCTCCCGCTGTATTCAGTCACAGCGGGAGTCAGGCCAGGGGAGGAGCAGCGGCGATCGCCGCTGCTCTTCCCCGATCGTCGGGGAATCAAGTTTGGAGATCCGCCCGCTTGTGTAAACAAAGCGGGCGGATCTCCTAAGTGACAGACAGTGACAGATTGCAGGGTTCAGCATAGCTGAACATGCGATCTGTCCCTGTGTCACTCAGTCACCTCCCCCCCCCCCACACGTTAGTAAGCACCAGGCATACATTAACCCCTCCCTCTCCAATAAAATTAACCCCTTCCCTGCCAGTGTCATTTTTCAGGAACACCTCTGCTACCACCAGATGACCACTGCACTTGAGTATCCCTCAGGGACCAGACCGTACCTTCCTTGAGTGAGCAAAATAATGCTTCATTTGTATCTCACATGTTTAGCTAATGTTTGGAATTTTCCCTTTTCAGCCACTTTTCTTATATCGCTAGTGACAAGGTGAAGCAGCGGCCTTGCTGCAATCAGCAATATCTAGTCGTCCCAGCAAACTGTGCAAAGTTTATACAAGTTGGAGTATCCCACTCATTACCTTCTCCTATCCCAAGTTCTCAATAAAAAAAAACTCCTAGACTGTTTCCTGTCTGAGCCAAAGCACTTTAACCGCTTGCCGCAAGTAGATATACTGCGGCAGTCAGCCACTCACAGGCAAAGTGACGTATATATACGTCACTAGCCTGTGAGGCTCTGGGGAGCGCGCGCGCGCCGCCGGTGGCGCACTCCCGCCCCCGCGCGTGTGACTGGCGGACTCGATGTCCGCCTCTCACTCAGCGATCGTCGGGGGAGAGGGAGAAAGGCAGGCGTGTAAACGTGTGTAAACAAGCTGCCTGTCATTCTCCCCTGTGTAGAAACACTGATCATACGGTTCTACTATATAGGACCATTGATCAGTGTTCCTACAGCTCAAGCCACAGCCAATCACAGTTAGAATCACGCCCCTAGGGACACACACAGCCCCTCCCTCTCAAATAAAGTTAACCCCTTCACTGCCAGTGTAATTTTACAGTAACAGTGCATATTTATAGCACTGATTACTGTAGTAATGTCACTGGTACCCCCAAAAGTGTCAAAAATGTCAGTCAAGGGTCCGATCTGTCCGCCGCAATGTCGCAGTCCCGCAAAAAAAATTGCAGATCGCCGCCATTGCTCGTTAAAAAAAAAAAACACCAAAAATTACAGAAATCTTTCCCTTAGTTAGTAAATGCAATAAATTTTGCGCAAACCAATGAAAATACGCTTATTGTGTTTTTTTTTTTACCAAACATAGGTAGCAGAAAACAGATTTTTTATTTTTTTGGGGGGAATCTCATATAAAAAAATGTGAAAAATATTGTTATTTTTTCAAAATTTACGCTCTTTTTTTGTTTATAGCCCAAAAAGTAATAATCGCACAGGTGATCAAATACCACCAAAAGAAAGCTCTGTTTGTGGGAAAAAAGTACGTAAATTTCATTTGGGTACAGCGTTGCACGACCGCGCAATTGTCAGTTAAATTCGCACAGTGCCGAATCGCAAAAAGTGGCCTGGACGTAAGACAGCAAAATCCTCCGGTGGTAAAGTGGTTAAAATACACATTTTATATTTTATAATTGTTGGTGCACTTATTATGTTTTATTTCAAAAGGTGGAGCATGCCTTTATCATAAAGCAAATGATCAGAATATGTGCTACTCTGCTTCCCACAAAGACGCTGTGGGGGGTCCTGCAGTTCCCTTTCAACAACCGCATCTAAAGTTCCCTTTCAGCTGGAAACTCCTTAGAGCAGCAGCTCTAGCCACAAAGGGATTTTCATTCTTGGGTTAAGCGAAGCAGTCCTTTGCTAGGTTTTCACACAACAACTCCGGAGGAGAGGTCTGCCTCACCACAGCCATGACAGTGTCAGCTCTGCCTTTAGGTCAACCTACCATTGTCACCAGCCTACAGTATGTGAATGTGCCATGTATTCTACAAATGGCCCACTAGAGGGTGCATTTTTTTTACAATTACTTTATTTTACTTTTTTTTTACATAATTTTTTACAATGTTTAATTATTTTTTTTATATATTTTATATTTTTACAGGACAGGGAATCATGCAGCGCTGTGAGGGGGGGGGGGGGGGGGGCGCGTCACAGTGAAAAGGGGACAGATGGGGAGAGGGGGGATATGGAGCAGGCAGAACAGGAAAGGGGTTCGATGTCGGAGAAGCAATTACAGAAAGGATTCCCTGTGTCTGTGGGAGTGGGAGAAACTGGCTTTCAGCTGCTGCAAAGAGGCGCACAGGGCTTCCTTCTGTAATTGCCCCTCTGCCCGACCGCACTAATTCCCAATGCGCTTGGGGCCCCCTGTGTGCCCGGGCCCCCTACAGGAGGACTGGTGGTTCCCCCTTTCCCCCCTAACGACGGCCTTGCCTGCACTAGGGATAACATGACACAGAACACATACATCGCTCACTTTTTTTCAAATATTCTTATGGCGCTTTTCCACTGCATAGAACCGTACCGGCTCGGCACGCTTTTGTGCTTTTCCACTGCGGTACCGCATGGTATAGGGTCGGAACGGTTCGGTACGGTACGGTATAGGTTTGCTTTTCCACTGCATGGAACCGAACGGTACGGTACGGTACGGCTCTGAAAAAACAGTACCTACTCGATTGTGGTTCCAACAGGTACCAAACTGGTACCATATCCCACAATCCTTTGCATGCAGTCACTACTAGCCACTGATTGGTCAGAGAATCACACCCACCCCGTTGTTATCCCACCCACTTAACTTTAGTACTACTTTAGTGGAAAAGCAAACCTATACCGTACCGTACCGAACCGTTCCGACACTATACCATGCGGTACCGCAGTGGAAAAGCAAACCGGGCCAAGCAGGGCCGAGTAGAGCCGAGCCGGTACTAGCCGGTACTTGCAGTGGAAAAGTGCCAATAGAGACCACTAGAGGGTGCATGATACAGAAAATGTACATCCCTCACCCCCTTTCATGCATTATTACACTAGTCCACTAGAGGGAGCATGATACAGAAAATGTACATCCCTCAATCCCTTTCATGTATTCTTACACTAGTCCACTAGAGGGAGCATGATACAGAAAATGTACATCCCTCAATCCCTTTCATGTATTCTTACACTAGTCCACTAGAGAGAGCATGATACAGAAAATGTACAGTACATCACCCATTTGTGGGTTCTCAGAAATACAGAGAATTAAAGTGGTATTAAACACAAAAGCAAACATTTATTATATTACAGCTTAACAATTCTTAGATGTGATGGCTGCATTCGTTTTCTTTTTTAGGCTTTCTTTCTTTCTATTTTCATCTGATGATCTGGCCATTAAGTCTATCGTTTTTCAAAAGGGCAAGCTCTCTTGCGGACTTATCAGTTACATGGATGAGACAAACCATTTAACACTAACAGGGGTTCCTATAATAATCAGCTTTATTTATGTCAAATCTTTATCCCCAAAGGAAAAAAAGTGTTTGCTGTGGCTGTTTCTAAAGTATTAGCTGGAGTTTGGCTTGAGTTTGTTAGTGTATTTAAATCTGCTAGTATATCTAACACTCCCCTCCAGACTGACAATGCTGCTGTCTGCTGTGCCCCCTGTGCTCCTTCATCCAGAGTGGGACCTCTCTAATACAGGAAGTGTGTTACTGGCCAGATCACCAAGTGAAAACAGAGGGAAAAAAATGTAAAGAAATAAAATGAATGCAGTCACAACATCTAAGTATTGGTAAGCATCAATATATCACATTTTTTGGTTTTAATTCAGCTTTAACCCCTTCTGGACCGGAAGGATTTGCCCCCCCAATGACCAGGCCATATTTCGCGATTCGGCACTGCGTTATTTTAACAGACCATTGCGCGGTTGTGCAAAGCTGTAACCAAATAAAATTGATGTCCTTTTTTCCCCACAAATAGAGCTTTCTTATGGTGGTATTTGATCACCTGTGCCATTTTTATTTTTTGCGCTATAAACAAAAAAATAGCGACAATTCCGGGAAAAAAAACAAGATTTTTACTTTCTGTTTTAAAACATTACAAAAAAAAAAAAAAACATGTAAAAAATCAAATTTTTCATCATTTCAGGTCAATGTGTATTCTGCTACATATTTTTAGTAAAAAAAAAAACCCAATAAGCATATTTTGATTGGTTTGCGCAAAAATTATTGTGTCTACAAACTAGGGGAAAGATTTATGTCATTTTTATGTATTTATTTACTAGTAAATAGGCAATCTGCTCTTTTTAGCGGGACTGCAACATTGCGGCGGACAGATCGGACCCCTAACTGATATTTTTGACACTTTTGGGGGGACCAGTGACATTACTACAGTAATCAGCGCTATAAATATGCACTGTTACTGTAATAATGATGCTGGCAGGGAAGGGGTTAACCCAGAGGTGATCAAAGGGTTAAGTGAGCCTAGGGGGTGTTTTCTAACTGTATGGGGGAGGGACTTGTGAAATGATCATAGAGACCTGTGATCCTATATAGAAGGATCACAGGTGCTCTGTGATCAATTCAGAGAGAACAACGGTCTGCTGTGTTTACAACAGCTGACCATCCTTCTCTCTCAGCGGGGAGCGATCATGGGTGCCAGGTGGCAATCGCGGCCGCCGACCCCGTGGATCGGCATTTCTGCTGCCTAGTGGGGGCTTGCCCCCAGGACCCTTCCCGCAAACCAACGTACCAATACATCAGTTCGCACAGCCGAGCCAGCCTTCCGCATTATATCTGTGGCAGGCGGTTGGGAAGGCGGTTAAAGAGAAGGGTTTTCAGGGATCGTCTAAAGATGGATAGATTTGGGGACAAACTAGGGTAGAGAGTTCCAAAGGATGGGAGCAGCTCTGGAGAAATCCTGGAGGCGAGCATGGGAGGAGGTGACAAGGGAGCTAGAGAGCAGGAGGTCTTGGGAGGACCAAAGAGAGCGGCTTGGTTGATATTTTGGGATCAGGTTAGTGATGTAGCTGGGGGCAGAGTTGTGGATGGCTTTGTAAACTATTGTTAGCACTTTGAATTTTATTCGTTGGGTGAGTGGAAGCCAATGAAGGGATTGGCAGAGAGGGGTGGAGGACACTGAACGGTTGGTAAGGTGGATAAGTCTTGCAGCACCATTCATTATGGATTGAAGGGGGGATAATCTATGTAAGGGTAATCCAATGAGGAGGGAGTTGCAGTAGTCGAGGCGAGAGATAACCAGGGAGTGAATTAGAAGTTCGGTGGTGTCCTTAGTTAAACAGGGGCGTATTCTAGAGATGTTGCGGAGGTTAAGGCGGCATGATTTGGACAGGGATTGGATGTGAGCCTGAAAGGACAGTGCAGAGTCCAGGGTTACCCCTAGCCCCCTGGCATGTGTGGAACGACTAATATGTGTTCCATTGATCTTGACAGAGAATTCCAGGGAAGGGGCACATGGAGTAGATAATATTATGAGCTCGGTTTTAGATTCAGTTTGAGGAAGTGGTGAGACATCCAGGCTGATATGTCTGTTAGTAGATCAGTGATGCGGGAGGAGACTGATGGGGTGAGCTGAGGAGTAGAGAGGTAGATTTGGGTGTCATCAGCATAGATATGGTAGTGGAAGCCATGGGAGGCTATTAGCTGACCCAGGGAGGAGGTGTAGATCAAGAATAGTAGAGGTCCAAGGACAGAACCTTGGGGGACCCCAACGGTAAGAGGAGTTGCAGAGGAGCATTATTTCGGAATGGTACTCTAATAACCAGGGCTTTTTTTCTCAGAAAATAGGTGCAGGAACTCAATTGCAACACCCCTAATCCCGCCCCCCCCCCCTCCACACACCCTCCAAACCGCATCAAATAGTGGGTGTGGTCAATTTTCACAAACAGTGGGAGGGTCTTAAAGGGGCATTAAATACCAGGAGTGCATTACGTACAGAGTTCTGAGTTCGGGGGTGTGCTACACACAGAGTGCAGAGTTCAGCCTTCTTCCACAGCTGCTTACCTCTGCGTCCCCCATCCACATCTAACTTTTACCCCTCTTCCGCTCTGACCCCTACATACAAACCGACCACCACTGTCCCCAACCCACCCCCCCCCCCTCCTTAAAAGCTCCACCATCTTCCAAATGTCTTACTTGTGTTGCTGTATTAGGCTGAAGCGTCCAGGCTGTACTAGTACCTGCTCACACACTGCCTCTATCACTTGCAGGGAGATCATCTGCACTGCACCCCAGGCACCTCCATCTCTCTTGTCCCAATCCTGCACTCATTGGCAGCCACTGGGAGACAAGTCATCTCTTGTAAACACATAAGCCTGGCTTCTGTGTTTACAAGTGATAGTGGTGAGCAGCGAGCAGTGGGCCTGAGCCAGAGGTGGTGGAACTGAGTTCCACCAAGTTTCGGCTGAAAAAAAGCCCTGCTAATAACACACACAGTCTTTGATTTCAGAAATATGTTTATAGTTCCAATTTGATTGGAATTCGATGTAAAATTCCATTTGAATTTCAATTTGAATTTCAGACAAATTTTGTTTCGTTATTCAGAGCATTTGGTAAACTTTGTTTATACTGAAATTCGGGTATCTGGACATATCCGAATCTACGAAGAACAAAAGCTCTATATGTGAAAAAAAAAGGTCATCCATTTTATTTGGGTATAGCATCGCACGACCGCGCAATCGTCTGTTAAAGTAACGCAGTGCTGAATTGCAAAAAATGACCTAGTCATTAAGGGGGTTAATAAGTCAAGCCCGGCCCAAAAGTGGTTAATAAGTTATTTTGACATTATTTTGACCTTTTCCACTCTCTAAATAAATGGATGTATTTATACACGTCGGCGACACTCGTTATTACACAAATACTATCTAGTGAACAATTTTTCTTGAAATTCTAGAATCTCCGGAGTTCTTGATATTGAGCTGTCTGCATTCAGCACACAGCACACTGCTCTCCTATAGACACAAAAGATCCATCCAGACTGGAGTAGAAAAGGAGAAAACAAGTATTTCAAGGTGGCAGCTAGATGGCGATAGAGAACCTCACCATTATTTTATTTTGTAATGAGAGAAGAACATGAGTGTTATGGGAGAGTTCTTATTTCATATGCAAATACTGCTTTATAGCCAATACTAGCTGCCTTGTAAAATCTGCTGGTAAACATTTACATCCCTATTGTTTTATGTATATGTAGCACTACTCCCTTGGGAGCTGCTGGTTACAGGTTCCCCGGGGTTACCCTTAGCAACGACATGACAGTTCAGCATTTTTAAAGTGCTTTGGCTCAGACAGGAAACAGTCTAGGAGTTTTGTTTTTTTATTGAGAACTTGGATAGGAGAAGGTAATGAGTGGGATACTCCAACTTGTATAAACTATGCACAGTTTGCTGGGACGACTAGATATTGCTGATTGCAGCAAGGCCGCTGCTTCACTTTGTCACTAGCGATGAAGAAGTAATTACAGCGGAATTCCGGGCTCAAAAACTACTTTGGCCCATCCGCTTGGTGTGAATGCCCTGCAAAACAAATGGATGCTCCCGAATTTTTTTTTCTTTGCTTACCTTGTTTCTGAAGAAAATATACTTACCTTCCATCTACTTCCTCCCTCTGTGGCCGCGGCCCGCGCCGTCTCTTCCTGTTTGCGATGACTCCTGGGAGTTGAATGTCATCGCTCCCAGCAGTCAATGCGCCTGCATCGGCCCCGCTCATCACTTCCGGTGCGGCGCCACATTCCCTGCTAAACAGCTTCTGGGCATGCCCAGAAGCTGTGCAGGGATGACGCCCCTGCACCAGAAGTGATGAGGGGGGCCGGTGCAGGGCATTCTGGGAGAGGAGGACACGGAAGAGGACGCGCTGGCTTCAGCTGCCCACATCCGAGATGGCAGCGCTGGAGAAGAAATTTTCAAGGTAAGTATTTCTTCTAAAAGGTAAGTGCGACCTGGGACAGTTCAGAGGCTATCCATTGTGGAATGCACTAGTCCTGACTGTCCCGGGGGTATTTTTATCTAAGGCCGGAACTCCACTTTAATGAACCACTTTAGATACGCTGTACTGTACTGCAGAACACTCTTCAGGGCCCTTCCTGGCACCCCCTTTGTTCCTATACTTCAGGGCTTTCTACATGGCACCCCCTTTACTGTAATACTCTCTCTGTGTGAGCTGGCTCCTTGATCCTCTGACTTCACTGGAGTGGTCCCCCTTCCTGGGCAGACCCTTTGGCAAGTCCCCTGGTACTCACGGCCACTGTTTTTCCCGAGAGACTCTGACAGCAGAACAGCAGATCCACCGTCAGCTCCACAGGATCTTCTGCAGCTCAGCTCCACACCTGGTTCACAAGGCCGACCACCTAAGACCACCATCCTCACACACTGCAGGAGGAGAGACAACCATCCACCTCCTGTTCGGACTCTGCTTCCAGTCAAAGACGCCCTATCACATGTCCCCTCAGTATTTATGGTCAATCCCAGGATGCATTGCAGGAATGCCCTCCCACTGGGACTGCCATAACACCTGATGTGTCACTGGCTGGGTTTCCTCCACTGCCCAACAAGCTCCCTCATTGGATACAGTGGGGACACTCCCTCAGACCCAGTGAATCACACCTGGGAACATGCAACAGGCAACCTAAATGATCAGGCTCCCCTGATAAGCAGAATGAGCAATTAGATGCATTTTCCTATCACCTACCTAGGAGGGTGCTACATATACATATGCAGTAAATCATCTATTTTTTTTTTTTTTTTTGTTGCTTGTTTTCTGTTTCTATTGGTGAATTATATTGAACACCAAAAAAATTAAGGAATTAGTAAGCTACATATATAGGTATCAAACGTGGATTAATTATTCCGCTGTCTGAGACTCTTTCCTTGTTATATGGATAACATAATGGTAATTTTTTTTTTTCTTAGTACAATTGTTTATTACACCCATATTTTCAGTAAAAAAAAAAAAAAAAAAAAAACACTTAATCTTTAGTGCACACAAACGCAATATAATTTACAATTTTTTGGTAATACATAAAAGATGAGATTGTGTTAAGTAAATAGATACCAAAAATGTTAAAGCTATAAATGTAAGTGTGCCACAAGCTGTTTCACCTTTTTAACTTGCTTGGTAGGTTAGTTTTGTACATCCGGATTAGTGACAGACGTGAAGTTTTAGTGAATCAGCTGATTTCCAGGAGAGCAATGTGGATTTACTGGCGTAGAATGAGTCATGAGCGTAATTCGAAGGCGATCTGCTGGTAGCTGTAGGTACTGCAGTATGAATCAGACACAACAGATTGGGGATTCAGTAGAGCGCAGACCTCACCTTACTGTCATCAGAATTCTGAGATCAGACGATGATCTCACACCATATGACAGAACAAACCAAAGAATATAAAGTACTTTGGTATCCAGGAATGGGATGCCAAAAAGTGCTCCCTCCCAGTCCCTTAATTCAGCACTACAAAAACTAACACAGGTTAAAAACTAAATAAAATAAGGGAAGGGAATGAAGGAGTTAGTAAAAATAATAAGGGAAAACTAAAATTTTAACTACAAATGTACATGTTTACACACATTTCTGGTACAAATCATTTCTTTTTTTTGAATTGACATAAAAACACAAAAAAAAACTTGAAAAAGTTAAGATGAAAAAAAATAGTGCAAAAAAGCAAGGAGGAAATGAAGGCATTAAAAAATAGAAAATAGAAATAAAGGCAAAATGTTTTAAGGGTGGGTTAGAACTACGGATCGACCGATTATCGGCACTACCGATATATCGGGGGCCGATATGCACTTTCCCCGATTTCTCGACTTCTCAAAAAGGAAGAGATTTTGTATTTCACGCAAAAATCCTCCATAGCTTTGAAAGTTCAGGAAAATGGATACAAGATTCTAACTAGGTGCTATAGGGTGCCCAGAACCCTCCACCGATACTTTCCACAGGTTCCTGTTACATGCTGGTACTGTAATGGCGATCGGGGTACCATACTGCACATTTTTTGGTCCTGCCCAAAATTTAAACCCTTCTGGCAGACAGTGACTGATCCCATTAAACATCTGACCAATGTGGATCTGGCAGACGACCCTGCGGCATGCTTGCCCAATCAAAAAATATAAATCCTCCCTGACCATCCAACTCCTGAACATGGCCAGGGCCTGCATCCCCCTTTGTTGGAGATTGGTTCACCCGCCGACGAGGTCTCTCTGGTATACTAAAATAAATGAACTCAGGGATATGGAAGACCTTACAGCTACTCATCACGGTAGGGAGGGGTCCTTTTGTGACTCACTAGACACCTACGTAGCATGTTTTTACGATGGGGGGTTATGCCTCCTGAGGCCCTAATTGCATATTCAAAACGGTCCATTCAAAAGGGTGATTATTAGCAAGACAAGGGGGCCCCTTGCACTGGAACTCATTGACCCTTTCCGATCCATGTACCATGGTTTTATAACTTGCTGACATGCCTTGGACCTGTTCATGAAGCTCTAACACCAGGTGTGGAATATGATTATGGTTGTCTTTGCTGCCTATTGCTTGCTTATACCGGTTAACCTTAAAACATTGTATTCCTGTAAGCTGTTCTATGCATGCCTTGTATTGTACTATGTAATTTTGAATAAATAAATACATTACAAAAAAAAAAAAAAGTTGACATACAAACAATTCATTTAGAAAGGCCAAAAAAGGGAATAAAGGAGTTAATATAAAATAATTAGGGTTAACTAAAATTTTAACCACAACGTTTACACAATTATTTGTTTTCATTTGGCCCAACAAACAAATGTAAAAATTTCACATGCTAAAGATTAAAAACATGGCAAAAAAAATTAAGAGAAGAAGGAAATGAAAGAGTTTAAAAAAATAAATTGGGGTTCACTAATGGGTAATAAGGGGGTAAAATGTTTAATTTTTTTACACAAAACAGTAGCTTTAATTGAATGAATGCAGAGCAGGACTGCAGCTGTCAAAGTGGTAGCTCAGTCCTGCAGATTACATATGGAGCACGCGGCTCTTCCTGTGTAATCATCAGAGCTCCATGACAGCAGAGGCAGTCTGTGACATTGATGGCTTGTTCATACTTAAGGCCCCTTTCACACGGGCGATCCGATCCGCCTGTCAGTTTTTTCAGGCAGATCTGATCGGATCCTCCATGCATCCCTATGGGGCAGCGGGTGTCAGCGGAGACATCTCCACTGACACCAGCTGCTACCGGATTCCGATCCTGTCCGTGAAATCAGGACGGATGGAAACCCTATTTCCCGTCTGTCAGGAGGATCGGATTGGATGAGAATGGACAGGCGGTCCATTCTCATCCGATCTCCCCATAGAGGACAGCGGGGATCTGACAGCTCCATCTCCGCACACAGAGCAGAGACAGAGCTGTCATCCGCCTGCTCAGCAGGGATTGGCGGATCGATCCCCCGCTGAGCAGAACGGACTCCGTTGGACGGTGCGCCTGTGTGAAAGGGGCCAAACGGATAGCTACCGGACTGTAAACCGCAGCAGTTAATTGTCCAGCAGCTGTCTTTTTCGGATACATTGAGTCAGCAGTAGGGGGCGGTGTGGTGTGCAATTCACAGCACCCAAGGTGGGTCCCTATTCTGCCTATACTTTAACCTGAATCTGCCTTTGCCATCTTACTTTGCTCAGTGTCACAAAACAGATTGATGCCATATAAATCCAAAACAGGAAATGGGGTCAATTCACTAAGCTGAAGGAAGTTATTGTAACTGTGTTTATTTTATCTCTCCAACATACTGTACATAAATATCACATACTGTACATATATATCACATACTGTACATAAATATAAAATTCTGTACATATATATCACATACTGTATATAAATATCACATACTGTACATAAATATAAAATTCTGTACATATATATCACATACTGTACATAAATATCACATACTGTACATATATATCACATACTGTATATAAATATCACATACTGTACATATATATCACATACTGTATATAAATATCACATACTGTACATATATATCACATACTGTATATAAATATCGCATACTGTACATAAATATCACATTCTGTACATATATATCACATACTGTACATAAATATCACATACTGTATATAAATATCACATACTGTACATATATATATATATATATATATATATATATATATATATATCACATACTGTATATAAATATCACATACTGTACATAAATATCACATTCTGTACATATATATCACATACTGTACATAAATATCACATACTGTACATAAATATCACATTCTGTACATATATATCACATACTGTATATAAATATCACATACTGTACATATATATCACATACTGTATATAAATATCGCATACTGTACATAAATATCACATACTGTACATATATATCACATACTGTATATAAATATCACATACTGTACATAAATATCACATACTGTACATATATATCACATACTGTATATAAATATCACATACTGTACATATATATCACATACTGTATATAAATATCGCATACTGTACATAAATATCACATTCTGTACATATATATCACATACTGTACATATATATCACATTCTGTACATATATATCACATACTGTACATAAATATCACATACTGTATATAAATATCACATACTGCACATAAATATCACATACTGTACATAAATATCACATACTGTACATAAATATCACATACTGTATATAACTATCACATACTGTACATAACTATCACATACTGTATATAAATATCACATACTGTACATATATATATATATATCACATACTGTACATATATATCATATACTGTACATAAATGTCACATTCTGTACATAAATATCACATTCTGTACATAATATCACATACTGTATATAAATATCACATACTGTATATAAATATCACACACTGTACATATATATATATATATATATATATATATATATATTTATATATATATCACATACTGTACATATATATATATAAATATCACACACTGTACATAAATATCACACACTGTACATATATATCACACACTGTAGGTAAGCCATCATTTTTAGTGCATAAAATGGTTATTTTAGGGGGAATGTGGGGTCCTCTGTCCTGTTGTATAGAGCTGTAAAGAGGAAAGAGGGCACTGTAAGGGGATGGGGGATGTAAAGGGGAATTGAATGTAATGGTGAAGGTAACTGTGATGTGGGGGGGGGGGTGTGAAGGGAGGACTGATTGCACTGATGTAAAGGGGGAAGGAGGCTGTGATGTGACAGAGGCACTGAAGACACTGATGACACTGATTTAAAGGGGGATACCATGATGTAAAGAGGGTTTATGATGTGAAAGGGGACTGAGGACACTGCTGAAACGGGGAGACTGATGAAAAGGGAGGGCTGTAATGTAATGTAAATGGGGGATTGAGAATACTGATGTAAAGGGGGTACTGTGATGTAGAGGGGGGTTTGTGATGTAAAGGGGGAATTGTGTTGTAGAGGGGGAGGGACTGAGAAAACTGATGTAAAGGGGGTACTGTGATGTATAGGTGTGTCTGTTGTGTTAAGGGGGTACTGTGGGGGGGTTGTTATGTAAAGGGGGGACTGTGTTGTGAAAGGGGGGCTGAGGACACTGATGTAAAGGGGGTACTGTGATGTATAGGGGTGTATGTCATGTAAAGGTGGAACTGTGATGTAGAGGGGGGGGGGCTGAGGGTACTGATGTAAAGGGAGTACTGTGTTGTAGAGGGGTGTCTGTTATGTAAAGGGGGAACTGTGATGTAGAGGGGGAAGGGCTGAGGACACTGATGTTAAAGGGATACTGTGATGTAGAGGAGTGTCTGTCATGTAAAGGTGGAACTATGACGTAGGGGGGAGGGGGGGCTGAGGACACCGATGTAAAGGGGATACTGTGATGTAGAGGGGTATCGTGTAAAAGGTGGAACTATGATGTGGGGGGGGGGCTGAGGACACTGATGTAAAGGGGGTACTGTGATGTAGAGAGGTATCATGTAAAAGTGAAACTATGATGGGGGGGGGGGGGCTGTGATGTGAAGACAAGTCATAGCACAAACATTAAATTCAGATCACTACAGTACCAGTCATGCAGAGTGGGGGGTCCCCCTAGGGTGTAGGACTTTAACGGCAAACACACTTCCACAAGTAGGTAAAAAATTATATTGTTTTATTAAACAAAAATTAAAATCGATCTTACATAGATCAAATAGGTCACATGTATTGTACAAAAGGTGTGTATGGGTGTAATATTCAAGAGAGATTGTGATTCATATACTCAATGGTACATGTTGACATCTTGAGGGAAATCCTCCCACCCGACGCGTTTCAGGCACGCAGGCCTTTCTTCAGGGGTCAGAAGTGGGAAGGGTTTGTGATTTCCTACATGATATAATAAACATTATTTAGATTAATTGCATGAATGGTATGGTCAGATATAATGTAGAAACATTATTAAATACACATTAGATATTGCAAGTGTAGATACAGCTTGGATTCTTAGAAATTCATACCTGAGAGCTACTGAGGGTGTGACAAGAGTCACGACTGTTAAAGGAAAGGAGAAAGAAGGATTCTGCTGTGCCAGATGCCGATATGAATGCCACTGGGTCCCTAAAGGCTGTAGGTCCTCCCGTGTGTGGCTCCAGCGAGGATGCCTGGGGGAAGGTCACACTGGCGTCTGTGTAAATGTATGCGCAAAGGAAAGATTCACAGTGTGTTCTGTACTTAAGGAAATGGATGGTCTAGTGTCCGGATAGTTTAAAGGGTAAGTAAAGTATTACCTTTTGGCAAAGTACCAGTAGTCAGGAGACCATATTACAGTTTTGTTCTTGGCTTCGGATACAATTTAGGCATACTCAGAAATTAAATAGTGATGTACAGATTTAAAAGTTAAGCTGACCATACTCTAGTAGGATTTTTTTTTCAAATTCATTTTTGGGAACGTTTGTTCCTAATGGTCAGTGGGGGTCAAATTCGCTTTTGTTTTCAACCGCAGTGATGAGAGAATTTGGAGGAGCAGGATGGAAATTTTTCTCAAGGGAAAAATTTTCTAACAGTGAATGTGGTTCTTGTTCGGGAAAGTCCATTTGCTCCAAAATCAAACGTTTGGAAGCAAACGACATTCATCAAGTCATAGAATGTATCAATGAGAATTTTTATAGGAATCTTCATATGAATGTTTGTTTGAAAATCTACTAGTGTATGGCCAACTTTAGAGTCTTTCAAGCGACTCGTGCTGTTTTTTGGACTTCCCTAAACGTGGCCAAAACTGTTTGACAACAAAAGCTGTAGCCTCATCCATAGAATTGCAGATTAGTTACAAGCTGACTTTTAATAGAATATTCGTATAGGAAGGCGGGGGCCAATTATCAGCCTTTTACTACAAGCCTATCTTGATCTTTTCAAAGAGGATTACATTAGGTCTTTGCTACACATCCCAAGTGAGACTGCACACCAGAATTTCACTTTTGAATTTCAAAAAGAACCGATCAACTAATTTGTTGGTCGATTCTTTAAACTGCGCTTTAAGCCTCGTATACACGCGTCGAAAATCGACAGGGATTTTTCGTCCGACGACCGATCTGCCGATTTTCGGCTTGTTAGTATGATGCTTCCGACAACCGACTCCGACTTTTCGGACGAAAAAAATCTGGTGTGCAGACTATAACATTTTTGCCCGCCGTCAAAACACGGCCGATTTTTGTGCAGTCAGTACAGGTTTCGACAGGGAAAAATCTTATGAGCAAGACTGGGCATGCTCAGAGAAGAAAGAACACAAAGAAAGCAATCCAACACATGACATCACTTCTGAAGTAAAATTTTGTCGGGGGAGAAAATTCGTGTGCAGTCTAGGCACATTCCAACCAACAAAACACAACTCTGGACAAAAGACGGACGATCGGTCGGCCGATAATCATTGCGTGTGTACTAGGCTTAATTGTATCAGAAAATATGGATAGATAGATAGATAGATAGATAGATAGATAGATAGATAGATAGATAGATAGATAGATAGATAGATAGATAGATAGATAGATAGATAGATAGATAGATAGATAGATAGATAGATAGATAGATAGATAGATAGATAGATAGATAGATAGATAGATAGATTATAAAGTGCAATCTGTGTATATGTTTCAATAAAGCATCCCCTATCATGGGCAAATAGTGTTCTGGCTACAATAACCAAATTCATATGTGAAATAAAGTGCACTGTGCAAATAAATAGTGTTTAAAAACAGAACAATATCATAGACAATATATATATAAATAAAGTGCTGTGAGTAGAGAAAATTGAAAATTGAATAAATCTTGTTTGGCAAAGAAGTAGTTGCTAATCACCAATGAAATTAAACGTGCCAAAGTAGTAAATAATGTACATAAAGTAAGTGCTGTGATTGGCGAAAATTGGCACATACAGTATGCACAGAATGCACTTTATAATCTATATATACATATTTTCTGATACAATTAAGCGCAGTTTAACCACTTTACCACCGGAGGATTTTGCTGTCTTACGTCTGGGCCACTTTTTGCGATTTGGCACTGTAACTGACAATTGCGCAGTCGTGCGACGCCGTACCCAAATGAAATTGATGTCCTTTTTTTGCCACAAACAGAGCTTTCTTTTGGTGGTATTTGATCACCTGTGCGATTTTTACTTTTTGCGCTATAAACAAAAAAAGAGCGACAATTCTGAAAAAATAACAATATTTTTCACATTTTTTTATATGAAATCCCCCCCCCAAAAAAAAAAATGTAAAAATCTAATTTTTTTTTTAATTTTTGGCCAATTTGTTTTCTGCTACATATGTTTGGTAAAAAAAAATCACAATAAGTGTATTTTGATTGGTTTGCGCAAAAGTTATTGCGTTTACTAACAAAGGGAAAGAATTTTGTCATTTTTGTTGTTTTTTTTTTAACGCGCAATGGCGACAATCTGCGATTTTTTTTTGCGGGGCTGCGACATTGCGGCGGACAGATCGGACCCTTGACTGACATTTTTGACACTTTTGGAGTTGCCAGTGACATTACTACAGTAATCAGTGCTATACATATGCACTGTTACTGTAAAAATGACACTGGCAATGAAGGAGTTAACTGTATTGGAGAGGGAGGGGTTAAGTGTGTCCTAGGGGCGTGCTTCTAATTGTGATTGGCTGTGGCTGTGTGTGTACATAGTAGAACCGTTTGATCATCATTCTTACTTCACTGCACAGCACACAGGTCTCTGTACAATGCCTGGTCATTCATTTTTCACACAAGGTGCATGCGTTTTACGCACAACAATAATTCAGTCATTTCAAACAACCTTGAGGCATCCTTTATACCTCTACTAGTATTTCATGTGTTAATGTGCATTGTGTTTGGGCAGTTAATTCACTTTCAATGGACTAGTAATGCACCAGAAAACTGGACATGCTTTAGTAGGGAAGGGGTATAACTAGGGATCGACCGATTGTCGGCAAAGCCAATATATCGGGGGCTGATATGCACTCTCCCCGATATATCGGAATCGGCCCCTGAGGTTACCGATATTACCGATATTTCAGGAAAGTTCTTGTATCAGAGTGCTGCCTTCAGCTAGAGGCATCACCCCGGTACCGGCGTCCATAGCCAACGGTCGACCGTCTTGTAATGACAACCGATACGGCTAAGAAGCCGCTCAGCTGTCATTACAAGGAGCGGGAGGGGACGTCCCCCCCCCCTCCCGTCACCTTCCGCGGCTCCCCCGGGTCTCCCATCCCACCGGGAGACCCGGGCAACCAGGCTGCAAGGCCGCTGAAGAGAAGACCCGATCAAAGCCGCATTCGGCTCTGATCGGGTCTCCATGTAAAAACCCTGAAGTGATGTCATGACATCACTTCCGGGTACTTGCCGCCAAATTAAAAATAACGACAGCATTTAAAACAGCCAAACTTGGCGTTTTATATGCTTTTAAGTGCAGAGGAGGGGTTTGGGGTCTTTTAGACTCCCAGATCCCTCCACAGGAGTACCTGTAAAAAAATTTAAAAAAAATAATAAAATAAATACATTTTTAATGTAAGAAAATATCGGCCAATATCGGCCGATACCGATATGCGATGATCAAAATATCGGTATCAGTACCGGCAATAAAAAAAACGATATCGGTTTGATCACTAATTATAACCTCTTCAGATTTCAGCCATCTGTGTTTTGCCATTGGGGAGATTTCCCTTCACTTCCTGTCCCATAGCCAAAACAGAAAATGAAAGGAAATCCCTCCAAAGTCAAGGGACTCCCCGGTTGTCACAAGAACTAGTGTCCCCACTGAAAGAGTTCCCCTTTATTTCTAAAAATGCAAAAATTTATCTCTGCGCTGAAATGGCCACTGGCACAAATGAGTGCTATGCCCAACTTACAATCAATCGTCAAAAGAAGTTGTGTAGCGCCAAGAAAAACTAGAAATAAAAACCAGTCCAGTAAAGAAATATTGTGTACAACATTAGATATAGTGAAGTCCTCTCAGTGTTATAAGAGAAACAAATAAATAATAATAAATTCATACATAAAGTCCCATAACAAGATGAAACAAGTGAAAAAGCGTAAAGTGATTGTAAAGTCTCGTTCTTTGCATAGAGCAACCCAGATCCTCCTCTTCTCGGGTCCCTCGTTCCTGCTCCTGGCCCCTCCTTTCTGTCCAGTTCCCCCACAGTAAGCAGCTTGCTATGGGGCACCCGAGCCAAGCTGCAGCTCCGTGTATCCATTCAGACATGGAACTGATGTTTGGCCCCGCCCCCTCTCTCTCTCCTGATTGGCTAACTGACTTTGATTGCCAATGGCGCCGCGGCTGTGTCTCAGCCAATCAGGAGGGAGAGCCCTGGGCAGCTGAGGGACTCACGGACAATCCTGGACTGAGAGGCGGCTCAGGTAAGTATTAGGGGGTGCAGGGGGCTGCTACACACAGAAGGCTTTTTATCTTAATGCATAAGATAAAAAACCTGACTTTAAAACAGAAAAAGTCCAGTATAATGCTGTGCAACAGCACACTAAAGGTGAAGTAAGGCAGGCCATTGAAGTGCTCCAAGACCTTCCACCCCACCCCTGTGAAATGGACACTCACCAGAAAGGATGGCTGCAGCTACAGCAGCAAACACACATTGAGTGAATATCCGACATCCAGTTGTTCAGCAACACTCCTAATTAGGATGCAGCTAGGGTAAATAAAGCTCGCCAAGAGCCAGATAAAGTTTTCATAGTATAGTATTTTAATAGAATCGTTGTCACAATAAAATCCATACAAAGCGCAAGAAAAATCAGCATTCAGTGCCGCTGCTGACCCTGACCCGGGATTGGAAATCGGTGTGACGTCAGCACTAGAATCTCGTCACCGACGCATTTCATCCAAAAGGACATTATCCCCTTGATAACGTCCTATTGGACGAAACATGTCTGGGAGGAGATTCTAGTGCTAACGTCACGCAGCTGTCAGATCCTGGGTCAGCAGCGGCACTGAATGTTGATTTTAATGTTACAACAATTCTATTAAACTACTACACTATGCAGACTTTATTTGGCTCTTGGCAAGCTTTATTTACCCTAGCTGTATCCTAATGAGGAGTGTCGCTGAATAACTGGATGTCGGATATTTACTCAATTTGTGTTTAATGCTGTAATGGCAGCCATCCATTCTGGTGAGTGTCCATTTCACAGGGGTGCAGTGGACGGTCTTGGAGCTCTTCATTGGACTACATTGCTTCACATTTAGTGTGCTGTTGCACAGCATTACACTGGACTTTTTCTATTTTAAGCTTTTTCATTTTTTTGTCTTGTTATGGGACTTTATGTATGAATATATTTATGAATTTGTTTCTCTTATAACACGGAGAAGATTTCACTATCATTAATATTGAACACAATATTTCTTTACTGGATTGGTTGAGATCCCCTTTATTCCTGTTCTTGTAACAATCCAAAATCTGGTACTTTCTTTCACTCTCAGTGATAACATGACCGTAAGCCAAAGCTGATTTAATTTTCTTTCCTTCCACCACAAAGGCAAAAGTTGGAAAATGTTACTTGTTTCTTAGTGAAATTCTAATGCTCCTTTGACTTCCTCTACCGAGGAAGTCAAAGGAGCATTACGCTCGACGTAACGCATATAGGGGGACGGAGCGTGCGTGGCCGACGCAGAGTCTCTCTCTGGTAACAGATCGCTGACATCGCTTATACAGCAGGCACGGCTGAGTGCCCAACAAATGTGAGTTGATCTGCCTTTCTCTAATAAAGCACACCCTTATTAGTAAGCAGAGAGCACTAGATTTCTTCATCTGTTTTTTATATGTCCCGGGATCCCTCGAGGTGCAATACAGTGTGGCTCTTTCCTGGAAGTCTGATCCATGATACATGTGATTGCTGGCCCGTTTGGGTCCTTTAGGAAGGTGAGAGGCTAATTCACCTGGTGGAGGGATTCACTAATTGGTGTTTACAACTTGTTTTCATCACTGGATTTTCTTCAATTGGATACGGGGACACTCTTCATATCACTTTATTGGAAGCACACACATTGCTATGTGCCTTATGAACTGGATATGATTTATTGTATTTAAAGTCATCACTTTTTTATTATATTTCTGGCGCATCACATTTTGGTAGGATTTATAGTTTATTGTGATTTGTGAAACACGATTGGTGTATGCTGCCGGATACCACTTATATACTTTCACACACCTGATTTATGCACAGTGAATTGAGGTTGAGTTATTTTATCACATATATTGGGTTTGCGCTGATAGTTTTTTTGTATTTCATTAAATTCTAAAGCAGCCCATAGATTTTAAAGAAAAAAGAGAGCCAATGCGCTACCAATGGGGTATAGGAAAAAATAGGAGTTAGGGGTAAGTCTGTGTGATTGAACCAAAATTCCTGAAACAGGCAGCCGATTCTAAAGTGTCACCACTTATTAACAGAAAATAGGAAGAAGAAGGGGGATCGGCGCTTGTTTCGCTAAATGATGGCCCAAGGGATAGGTTCCTAAAGCTACATATAACACAAAATCCTGCTTGCACTATGATACACGTTTCAATGTATAGATGTGGTGGAACAAAATAATGAAGTGGATACAAATCAAATATGTGACTTCAGTGACAAGTTACTGTGGCTGAAAAAATAAAACGTTCATAGGTGCATAAAACATATACTGTACGATAAAAAGTTGATTGATGCAATATAATGATGATGAAATATCCACAATGAGAAAATAATAATCAATAAATGAATAAATAATATACTAGTAATTGTGGGGTGATAATTATAAATAAGTCCATGTGCAGGAAGGTGCAAAATAATGCTTGAAAGTAAACGTGAATTTCGTGACTCTTCACAGAAATTAAATTGACTTTCGTGGAACTCCTGAAAAAGACGTGTCACTAGATGTGAGCTATATCTTTAGATAGGTGCAATGGCCGCTTACCTCCAAAAACACCTTTAACCACTTTACGACCGCTCACTGTGCCTCTACTGCGGCACAGTGGCTCGTTATCGTTCAGCGACGTAGTACTACGTCGCTGGACACCTCCCCTTGTGGGCGGCGCTTGCGCGCCGCCGGAAGCTCGCGCGCCGCCAGAAGCTCGCTCCCGCTGTATTCATCCATAGCGGGAGTCGGGCCAGGGGAGGAGAATCGAGTCTGGAGATCCGCCCGCTTGTGTAAACAGAGCGGGCGGATCTCCTCAGTGACAAACAGTGACAGATTGCAGGGTTCAGCATAGCTGAACATGCGATCTGTACCTGGCTCACTCAGTCACCTCCCCCCACACACGTCAGTAAGCACCAGGCATACATTAACCCCTCCCTCTCCAATAAAATTAACGCCTTCCCTGCCAGTGTCATTTTTACAGTAACAGTGCATATTTATAGCACTGATTACTATAGAAATGTCACTGGTACCCCCAAAAGTGTCAAAAATGTCAGTCAAGGGTCCGATCTGTCCGCCGCAATGTCGCAGTCCCGCAAAAAAAAAAAAATCGCAGATCGCCGCCATTACTCGTTAAAAAAAACCACCAAAAATGACAGAAATCTTTCCCTTAGTTAGTAAACGCAATAACTTTTGCGCAAACCAATCAAAATACGCTTATTGTGATTTTTTTTTTTACCAAACATAGGTAGCAGAAAACAAATTGATCAAAAATTTAAAAAAAATTAGATTTTTACATTTTTTTGGGGGGGGAATTTCATATAAAAAAATGTGAAAAATATTGTTATTTTTTCAAAATTTACGCTATTTTTTTGTTTATAGCACAAAAAGTAAAAATCGCACAGGTGATCAAATACCACCAAAAGAAAGCTCTGTTTGTGGGAAAAAAAGGACGTAAATTTTGTTTGGGTACAGCGTCGCACGACCGCGCAATTGTCAGTTAAAATCGCACAGTGCCGTATCGCAAAAAGTGGCCTGGACGTAAGACAGCAAAATCCTCCGGTGGTAAAGTGGTTAAAGGCGTTTAGTGATAATAGATCACTGGACCAGGATATCTAATCCTCCTCCACTGGTGGGGACTTCTGTTAAGGTCTCTGGGATGTCCTTTCAATAGGTGTTGTCCGCCTCGTTTAATACTGGGTGTTTATCCTCCTTTAATCCTCCTCCAGTACACTCAGAGAAATGAATGGGTACTCATAGTGAAGTATATCAAGGATATTTATTAACCGGTTGCCGACTGCCGCAAGTACATATACTGCGGCCGTCAGCCAAAGTGACGTATGGGTACGTCACTAGCCTGGGAGCCAATAGCGGGCGGGCGCTGTCGGAGGCGCGCTCCCGCCTCAGCTCGTTCACAGACACCTCCGTGCGTGTGACCGGCGGACATCAGTCCCTGTGTAAAAGCACTGATCTAATGGTCCTGCTATGTAGGACCGTTGATCTGTGCTGTTACACACACAGCCACATCCCTGCACAGTCAGAAGCACGCCCCTAGGGACACACTTAACCCCTCCCTCTCCAATAAAGTTAACCCCTTCCCTGCCAGTGTAATTTTTGCAGTAACAGTGCATATGTATAGCACTGATTACTGCAGTAATGTCACTAGTACCCCCAAAAGTGTCGAAAATTTCAGTCAAGGGTCCGATCTGTCCGCCGCAATGTCGCAGTCCCGCAAAAAAAAAAAAATCGCAGATCGCCACCATTACTCGTTAAAAAAAAACACCAAAAATGACAAAAATCTTTCCGTTAATTAGTAAACGCAATAACTTTTGCGCAAACCAATCAAAATACGCTTATTGTGATTTTTTTTACCAAACATATGTAGCAGAAAACAAATTGGCCAAAAATTAAAAAAAAATTTGATTTTTACATTTTTTTTGGGAATTTCATATAAAAAAATGTGATAAATATTGTTATTTTTTCAAAATTGTCGCTATTTTTTGGTTTATACGCCAAAAAGTAAAAATCGCACAGGCGATCAAATACCACCAAAAGAAAGCTCTGTTTGTGGGGAAAAAAGGACGCAAATTTCGTTTGGGTACGGTGTTGCATGACCGCGCAATTGTCAGTTAACTTCGCACAGTGCCGAATCGCAAAAAGTGGCCCAGACGTAAGACAGCAAAATCCTCCAGTGGTAAAGTGGTTACCATTATCTGCATGTGTTGCTGCCTCTTGCAGTCAGCAGAGAAATAACAGGATATACATTTTATTTGTGTTTTTTATCCTGTAAATATTCCTTTTCCTGGGACAAGCATTTAGGATTCTTTAAAAACAGTAATACATGAGGCTTGTCGACTACCCTGGCTCAATGGTAATGTGCTCGTTATATGCGTTTATTTGTTGCATTGTATGCTTTTGATTATTGCACTTTTATTTGTTGTAAAAAGTGACAAAGTCTCAATAAAAATCTTGTTAAAAAAAAAAAAAAAAAACAGTAATACCCTAGAAGCTGGTCACATATGGAAGGACTGTGATGTCCAACCAGTCTATCTGGTTTGGAATCTCTATTTTTGCTGCTATGGGTACTGTCTCATGTTTGCACTCGGGGCATTTAAACAAGCTAACTAACTAATTACAACATACTTTGCAAGCATAGGTATTCTCTAAAATAGACCTAAACACAGCACTACATTGCAGCTACTTAAACTGGCAGTACAGTCTTCTATTTTTTTTCTAATGTTCGTATGAAATCTTGTTCATCAGGGCATTCGAATAATGCCATCATTGAGTCAACTAATTTAATTTGAAACCCTCAAAAATGTTGTTCATACCTACTAAATATATAGCTTCACAGAAGTATCAAACATATTTCTTTATTTGCCTATAAAAGCAACAAAAGAATGATGCAAAGCCAAGTTTATTTAAATTGATAAGTATATTGCACATTACAGGTATATTTATATATACAGTACATTATATGTTCAATAGTCAATGAGGTTGCAGTAGATAATTTATATATACGTATATGAACACAGACACTTTTTGCAATTTTGCAACGCTATTCAGAAACCTCTGTTTGTTTTGTTCTTTCTTACATTCCTATTCTGTAGATAATTGTTTAACCACTTACAGACCACCCGCCGCAGTTATACTGCAGCAGGCAGCCCCTCCTGCGCAAACCGACGTAGGTATATGTCGGTCGCGTGCCTGCAGCTAGGGGGCAAACGTGCGCCGCCGGTGGCGCGCTCCCGCCCCCACTCGGCAGTGGGGACTCGGATGCCTGGGGCAGGCGGCTCCGATTGCTGCATGACACCAACAATCGCTCCCCGCTGAGAGAGAAGGACGGTCAGCTGTTGTAAACACAGCTGACCGTCCTTCTCCCTGGAATGATCATAGAGCCCACGTGATCCTTCTATATAGAAATATAAGTCTCTGTGATCATTTCACAAGCCACGCCCACCCACAGTTAGAAACACACCCCTAGGCTCACATTTAACCCCTTGATCACCCACAGTATTAACCCCTTTCCTGCCAGTGTAATTATTACAGTAACAGTGCATATTTTAGCACTGGTTACTGTATTAGTGTAAAAGGAAAAGGAATTGGCAGCACTCCAGGTTGAGTCAAAATCCAGATTTATTGACTGGACATCCAAATATGACAATCGTGACAAGGTAGACGCGTTTCACACACTGACTGTGTGCTTAATCATTACACATTATTTGGTAATGATTAAGCACACAGTCAGTGTGTGAAACGCGTCTACCTTGTCACGATTTTCATATTTGGATGTCCAGTCAAAAAATCTGGATTTTGACTCAACCTGGAGTGCTGCCAATTCCTTTTCCTTTATCAAGTTTTCACAGAGGCGAGTCGGGGCATGCACCGGTATGAGTCATCAGGCAATCACACCACCTTGAGCAGTGAGTTCTTGTCTTTTCTACTGTATTAGTGTCACTGGTACCCTCAAAAGTGTCAAAAATGTCAGTTAGATGTCTGATCTGTCCGCCACAATGTCGCAGTCCCGCATAAAATCGCAAATCGCCCCCATTACTAGTAAAAAAAAAAAAAAAAATCAATCAAAATGAAATAAATCTTTCCCGTAGTTAGTAGACGCGATAACTTTTGCGCAAACCAATCAAAATACACTTATTACGATTTTTTTTTTACCAAAAATATGTAGCAGAAAACTAATTGGCCTAAAATGTTAAAAAATTTTGATTTTTAATTTTTTTTTTTTCCTTTGGGAATGTTATATAGCAGAATGTGAAAAATATTGTTTTTTTTTTTTTTTTTTTTTTTTCAGAATCGTAGTTCTTTTGTTTATAGCACAAAAAATAAAAATCGCAGAAGTGATCAAATACCACCAAAAGAAAGCTCTGTTTGTAGGAAAAAAAGGACATCAATTTTATTTGGGTACAGCATCACACGACCGGGCAATTGTCTGTTAAAATAACGCAGTGCTGAATCGCAAAAAATGGCCTGGTCATTAAGGGGGCAAATCCTTCCGGGCCAGAAGTGGTTAAAAAAAAGAATATTGTGGCCAAAATAACTCAAATTCCAAATCAAACTTTTACTAACACATGCGCATTACAATAAGTATGATTTTTCCTGACTGTAGACCACATAACAGTTAACCACCTCTGGACCAGAAGGTTTTACCCCTTAATGACCAGGTCATTTTTTTTGTGATTCGGCACTTCGTTACTTTAACTGACAATTGCGCAGTCGTGCGACGCTATACCTAACTACAATTTATGTCATTTTTTCCCCACAAATAGAGCTTTCTTTTGATGGTATTTGATCACCTTTTTATTTTTTGCGCTATAAACAAAAAAAATATAAATATCCCCAGTTATTCGAAGCCCAGGATGTGGGTTGGTGTCGTCCCTAAGATAAGACAAAGGAAAAAAGGAACCTCCTATGAGTGGGACTATGTAGGCTACCACACATCCAGTTAATATAAAAAATATAGTTTTATTTGGTACCACTACAATAGCTCTGTTTGAGGGATTCCCCCATCAACACTCATTGTGTTGATGGGGAAATTAAGCAATTTTGTTTCCTTCCACCAAGAAAATTGCATTATTATTGGGCTGCTTTAGATTTTCATTTGTTCAGATAAGAAAGAAGTAACATTTTCCAACCTCTGCATTCAATGATTTTTCTCATCACTATGGTGGGAAAAGATCAGCAATTTATCCCCATTAACTATTAGCAGGGCTTTTTTTCTCAGAGAATAGGTGCAGGAACTCCCCCTTTCTGGGTCAGTTCTTTTCTCTGCCCCTACCCACCCCTGTGCACCGTTTCTTGATTCAACAAAATACAGAGTCAGGAATCATTTTGTGGTGCTTAAGAAATTTGTATGGAATTTGGTAATGACAGAGTTGTATAAAGTACTCGAAACCCATACTTGAGTAAAAGTACAAGTGCTCGATCAAAAAGTGACTTGAGTAGAAGTGGAAGTGCTCGATCAAAAAGTGACTTGAGTAGAAGTGGAAGTGCTCAATCAAAAAGTGACTTGAGTAGAAGTACTAAAGTATTCAACATTTTTTGTACTTAAGTATTGCAAGTAGTTTTGAAAAAAAAATTGCTACTCAAGTACTGAAAGTAAAAGTACAAGAACTGTGTTATGTAGTTATTAAAGAAAGAAGTCAAAAGTTTGAACATCATATTGTTTTTTATTATTTCAAATGCAGCTTTTATTTATACATACAGTAGCTTTTATTTTCGTATGCGCTGATAATACACATGTTTTGAGCTTCATGAAATCTGCCATCTACTGTTCTGGCAGTGGTAATTTTTATAATTGTAACGAGTAACTATGCAGCACAAAAAATATCGGAGTAGTATTGAAAGTATTGAAATCATTGAAAAAATGTAGTGAAGTAAAAGTGGAAGTAGGAGAAAAAAAATTCTACTCTAGGAAAGTACAGATACCACCTTTCGGTACTTAAGTACAGTAGTGAAGTAGTTCTACTTAGTTACTATACATCTCTGGGTAATGATAGCAAGAAAAGCAGTAAAATAGATCCCCTGCATCCACCATCAATAGACCCTCCCCAACAACTACAGATCACCCAGCAGCCAGACCCCCTTCCTCAACAGCAAGTCCTATCCAGCAGCAATGGACTACCTAGCATCATAAGCCCCCCCTCCAGCAAAACAGCAACAATTGGCCTCCCCAGAAACAATAAACAACCATGCAAAAATAGATCCCCTTCAGCAACAATAGATTCCCCCAGCAGCCGTTATCAATAGACCCTCCAGCACACCCAAGCACCCCTTGCCATTAAATACAGTACTATTTAGTACTGAAGGTGCCGGACCTGCGTTCCAGCGCATTCCCGCTGAAAAAAGCCCTGACTATTAGAGAATCGAATGAATATTCTGAAAACAAACATCCTGTAACAAGTTTCTATGTATGGGCAGCTTTTCACTCGCCCGATGCTCCTTTTCACAACCAGGAATGAGAAGGAAAAATCACCTTTTGTCTGGTTTTGGCTTCCACCGGAGCACTGAAAGTGGTTTTAAATCCTCAAGGTTTTTTTTACCTTAAAGCGGAGTTCCAGCCTATATGAAAAAAAATAAAAGTCAGCAGATACAAATACTGTAGCTGCTGACTTTTAATATAAGGACACTTACCTGTCCAGGTATCGCGCAATCAGTGGTGTATTTTGGATTTGTGCTGCCCTAGAAAAGACTTGGGCGCCCCCCCTCCTCTTATTTAAATTTGCCCCACTCCTTTTTTTAATGCATGTGACTCCCTCCAAAATCAATGGACTACAAGTCCCAGCATGAACCCCTGAGATCTCACGAGGGGGGGGGGTCAGAGGGAGTGGGAGAGAGAGAGGAGGGTGGTTGAGGGAGGGAGAGAGAGAGAGAGAGAGGGGGGGTGGGTGGGTGAGTGAGGGACAGAGAGAAAGGGGGGATGAGAGAGAGAGAGAAGGGGGTGGGTGAGGGAGGGAGAGAAGGGGGGACGAGAGAGAGAGAGGGGGGTGGGTGAGGGAGGGAGAGAGGGGGGCATGAGAGAGAGAGAGAGAGAGAGAGAGAGAGCGGGTGGGTATGGGACGGAGGGAGAGAGAGAGAGGGGGATGATGAAAGAGAGAGAGAGAGGGGGGATGAGAGAGAGAGAGAGGGGGGTGAAAGAGAGGGGGATGAGAGAGGGAGGGGGATGAGAGAGAGAGGGGGGATGAGAGAGAGAGAGAGAGAGAGAGTGAGAGAGAGAGAGGGATGAGAGAGAGAGGGGGTGAGAGAGAGAGAGAGAAGGGGTGAGAGAGAGAAGGGGGATGGGAGAGATAGAGAGAGAGGGGGGATGGATGAGAGGGGGTGAGAGAGAGGGAGAGAGAGGGAGGGGGGGTGGGTGAGAGAGAGAGGGGGGGTGGGTAAGAGAGATGGCTCTAGCAACCAGTGGCCAATAGAATCTCAGGTTGAGGGGGTGGCTTTTTTGCTGCCCCCCTGCAAAGTGCCGCCCTCGGCCTGGGCCTTGTTGGCCTAGGCCTAAATACAGCACTGCGCGCAATGTCAGCACCCCTAGCCGACCTGTCCATCAGCTTCAGGAGCAGGCGCCCGCATCCTTACCTTACTAAGGAAAAGTAAGTAAAACCTTGCGGCTTCACAGCATGTTTCCTACTGCACATGCGCAAGTTGCGCTGCGCTTTCTGAATGGTTCTGCTGTCTTCTGGGACCTGTGTGTGTGTCTCCCAGAAGGCAGCGGGGGGAAGGAGGAGGGGCCATAAATGATGTAGGTCGCTACGGCAACCTTACATGAAAGTGGGAGCGGTTACCTGTTTTTGATAGGTATCCGCTGCCCCCTCCACGCGAGAGGTGCCAAATGTGGCACCGGAGGGGGGAGAAGGCAGATAAGTGGAGCTTCCACTTTTGGATGGAACTCCGCTTTAATGCATTCTTTACATTAAAGTAATATTAAAGTCTTGTTTTTTTAAAATTAACAAACATGTTATGCTTACTTTCTCTGTGCAGTTGGTTTTTTACAGAGCAGCCCGGATCCTCCTTTTCTCTGGTTCCTCGCCAACGCTCCTGGCCCCCTCCCTCCTGCCGAGTGCCCCCACAGCAAGCAGCTTGCTATGGGGGCACCCGAGCTGAGCCGCTGCTCTGTGTGTCTATTCACACATGGAGCCGTGTCTTGACCCTGTCCCCTGTCCCCTCTCCAGCCGAGTGCCCCCACAGCCAACGGCACCGGCTGCTGTGTCTCAACCAATAAAGAGAGGGGGTGCTGGACAGCTGAGGCTCTCGTGCAACATCGCTGGATCGGGATGGGGCTCAGATAAGTATTAGGGGGGCTGCTGCACACAAGTTTTTTATCCGAATGCACAGAATGTATTAAGATAAAAAAACCTCCTGCCTTTAGAACCACTTTAAGGTAAGAAAACCTTCTCTTTTGCAGGATCCCCCCAGCCCCCATTATTCTTCCCTGAGCCCAATCCAATCCAGCGAAATGCACGAGAGCAGTGGCTCTCGCTGCTGTCTTCCACCTCGTTGGGCACATTAATAGCCATTGGCTCCTGCTCCTGTCAATCAACTCCAGTAATAAGGTAGTGGGGGGGGCGGGGCCGAGTCCTGTTGTCTGTGTCAAGTAGCGCAACAGCAGGGCTCGGAAGTGAGCACGCACGAGTGCCCCCCCTGGAAAGCGACTTCTCGTGGGGGCAATGGACATATAGGAGAAGCCAGGAGCGCCGGCGGGGGACCCGAGAAGAGGAGGTTCAGGGATGCTTTGTGCAATTGTATTGCACAGAGCAGGTAAGTATTGAGATGTTTGTTCTTTTTTTTCCCTTTAAAATCCCTTAAAGGTTAGTTGGCCTAAACCTCAGCAAAAGGATGAGTTTATCTGCAGACAAAAGCAATGAATCAGTGCCTATGCCTAAACACAGATCTTACATTAGATTCTTACTAGGTGATTTGAGGCTTAAGGGTTGGTTTTTTTTTTTTGTTTTTTTGTTTTTTTTTTTCTTCCCCATCCCCCTCTATGATCACTGAAGGTAGCTCAACTTTCTGTAAATGTTTTTGATGCTATAGTTTATATGATTTTTTTGAATATTGAGTGATCCATACTGATATTTTTTGTTCTTTTCTCCCTTTTTTTTTTCTTCAGTTACAGTAAGAGTCGAAGATATAATAATCACATTACATGTATGTTCCTGAAGAAGCGGGTGATCCCGTGAAACTCGTAACCCACTTATCTTTACATGTATATCTGATACCCATGTAACTTGGAATTATTAAGAGGTTACTTTATGTATAATTGTTTTTAACAAATATAGCACTGTCTATATTTTTAGAATTTTGTACAACAATAAAAAGTATACATTTTCTTTTTAAGTTCATTTGTGTTCTCATTTGGCATATTCAAAGTCCCAATGTTCTATACTTTCCTAGAGTTACCACATGAGTGCCCCCATGGTAAGTGGCTTCCTGTGGTGGCACTGGACAGTTAGGTGGAGCGCCCGGGGTTTGAGGCCACTCTGTGCAATTGTATTGCACAGAGCAGGTAAGTATTGAGATGTTTGGTATTTTTTTATTATTTTTTCCTTTACAATCGCTTAAAGGTTAGCTGGTCCAAACCTCAGCAGAAGGATGAATTTGTGTGCAGACAAAAGCAATGAATCTGCGTCTTTGCCTTAACGCAGCTCTGGCTCCCCATTTCAGTGCTAATATTTTAGAAGAAGCCCTAATCAGCCAAAAGGCAAGTGTGGTTCACTGGGCGTTCTACTAGGTCAGTGATGGTGAACCTTGGCACCTCAGAGGTTTTGGAACTATATTTCCCATGATGCTCTACTACACTGCAGAGTGCATGAGCATCATGGGAAATGTAGTTCCAAAACATCTGGGGTGCCAAGGTTCGCCATCACTGTACTAGGTTGTAGCACTAGGGGTAATGTTATTTATGAACTGTATTGTTAGTTATATGTCTACAGCACACGAAACAGATGATTGACGACCACCTCGAAAAAATGCTGGTTGTCCATCTGCTTTTTTTCAGTGGTTTGGCAAACTGACCCAAACAACCATGGCAATTGGGAAAGACCAAGAAAGTCTGAAGTCCTTATTTCAAGTCACTACCTCATAGTTTTGAAACTTGGTGGTCTGAATGACAGCCAGGAGGGTGGAAGGCAGGATAGAGAAGGATTTCTGAGAAATCAGCGGTCAAGGGACACATTCTACCAGTGGCATAGCATGGGTTGCCAGCCCCTTACCCGTCAACCATTAGCACCCCATAAGTCCCTTTCAGCAGTCCATGGAGATGAGATGGGTAAGGAAGGAGGAGTGAGGCTACCATTGCAACTGTTTAATTATGATTTTTTAATGCAAGTTATGAAACATTACAGTACAGGCATCTTCAAACTGGAAATCACACTGTTAATAGGCATTATGTAATTCACAATAAGGATTATATGAAAAGAGTGTGGCTGCAATTAACTGTAAAATGTTATGTGGTAGCTTTCTTTTTCAATTTTTGCTCCCCTAAGAATTTTGCTGCCCAGGGCAACTGTCACTGTCCCCCCCCCCCCCTCATGCTTCATAGTTACATAGTAGTTGAGGTTGAATAAAAACAAAAGTCCATCCAGTTCAACCTGTACAGGTGTGTGGCTCGATCATTTCCCATAACCTTCAATGTTGTGATCTTTGAGATGCACATCCAAGAGTCTTTTAAAAGTACAGTAGTTATACTCCCCGCATCTACCACCAATTGTGGAAGAGAGTTCCACATTCTCACCGCCCTTACAGTGAAGAACCCCTTACGCAGCTTGAGGTTAAACAGCCTCTCCTCTAATCTCATTGTGTGGCCACGTGTCCTCTTGCTTTCCTTGAGATTAAATAGTTTTTTTTTACTATGCTGGGATCACCATTGAGGTATTTGTAAATCGCTATCATGTCCCCTCTCAGGCGTCTCCTCTCCAAAGAGAATAAATTAAGCGCTTGTAATCACTCCTCGTAATTAGGATCCTACAATCCCCTAATTAGTTTAGTTGCCCTTCTTTGGACTCTCTCCAGTTCCAGCACATCCCTTCTGAGGATTGGCGACCAGAACTGGACAGAACACTCCAGGTGTTGCCGGACCAGTGTTTTATAAAGTGGTAGGATTATAGCTCTACCTCTGGAATACATCCCATTCCTTATGCATGCTAATATTCTGCCGGCTTTGACAGCTGCAGCTTGACATTGCATGCTATTGCTTAGTCTATCTTCTACTAGAACCCCCAAATCCTTCTCCATCCTGGATTCCCTCAGAGGTTCCCCCCCTAGAGCATGATTTGCGTTTATGTTTTTTGCCCCCAAGTGCAATACCTTACATTTCTCTGCATTAAATCTCATTTGCCATGTAGTTGCCCACTCTATTATTTTGTTCAGGTCATTCTGTAAGATTTATAAATCTTGATGAGAAGTTATTTCCCTGCATATTTTGATTTCATCCGTGAAAACTGAGATTGAGCTACTGACTCCGTCCTCTATGTTATTGATGAATAAATTGAACAAAATTGGTCCCAGGACTGATCCTTGGGGGACCCCACTTACCACTCCAGACCAGTCTGAGTACGCGATTTTTTATCATCACCCTTTGGACACGCCCCTGTAACCAGTTTACTATCCATGAACAAACCTTAAGGTCGATGGCTGAAGACCTGAGTTTGTAAACTAAGTGTTTGTGGGAAACTGTGTCGAATGCCTTAGCAAAATACAGATGCTACGCAACTGAAGCCTACCGACTGTAGGTTATGTCTCTTGTGCTGATTTTTCTCTGTTTTAAGGCAGGTGCAATGGACCGTGCACATTTTTGGGTGTTTCTGTGCATTGCGTTTTAGAGCAGCCTATTTATTTCAATGGGCTGCCATATATGTGAAAAATCTGCAAAATAAATGAATTAACAAGATGCATGGGGGTGCCATTAAGAATTAATGGCATCCTCATGCATCTGCCAAAGGGCAGCGTGTTTTTGTGCATTGCATCACTATTTTGCATGCATTCCAGCATTGCACAAGTGTGAACGAAGTCTAAAGCAGAACTTTGCCACAGAAAAGGAAAGTTGGTTGCAGGAAGGTTTATTGCAAAAGAAAGTACCATGTCTCCACTACAAGAAAGCTTTTTACCTTCCTGTTGGCAAACCTCTGTAGTCAGCCACACATTCGCAACTCAGTGCACATTCCAGGCGTGCTTCGGTGGCAGGATGAATTAACTGCTGTGCACATGCAGGGGAGTTACGTTATCCTGGGCTACCCGATCAAGATGACTAAAGATGCGGAATTAGGAAGAACTTGGAAGAAGACTGGTCTAAGAGTGTTTTTCAACCTTTTTTCAGTAAAGGTACCCTTAACCACTTTAGGACCGGAGGATTTTCCTGCTTAACGTCCAGGCCACTTTCTTCAACTTGGCACTGTGCGACTTTAACTGACAATTGCACGGTCATGAAACTCCGTACCAAAACTAAATTTACGTCCTTTTTTTTCCCATAAACAGAGCTTTCTTTTGGTGGTATTTGATCACCTCTGCACTTTTCATTTTTTGCAATATTAATAAAAAAAAGAGTGAAAATTTTACAAAAAAATATTGTTTTTTTTCAAAATTGTTGCTCTTTTTTTCAAAAATTAAAAATCGCACAGGTGATCAAATACCACCAAAAGAAAGCTCTATTTGTGGGGGAAAAAAAGGACATAAATTTAATTTAGGTACAGCATTGCATGACTGCGCAATTTCCGTTAAAGTAACGCAGTGCCTGATCGCAAAATATGGCCTGGTCAGGAATGGGGTAAAATCTTCCGGTCTTAAAGTGGTTAAAAATACGCTCATTGAGAATTTTTTTTGTCAGACATGTAGCTAAATACATTTTGGCCTAAATATATGACAAAAATTGAATATATTGGATATTTTTTAACTGTCAAAGTAGAAAATGTAAATTTTTCACATTCTGATATATAACATTCCCCCAAAAAAATGTATAAATCAAAATTTTTTAACATTTTAGGCCAATTTGTTTTCTGCTACATATTTTTGGTAAAAAAAATCACAATAGGCATATTTTGATTGGTTTGCGCAAAAGTTATTGCGTTTACTAACTACGGGAAAGATTTGTCATTTTTATTGTTTATTTTTTTTTTACTAGTAATGGCGGCGATCTGCGATTTTTTTTTTTTTTTGCGGAACTGCGACATTGCGGCGGACAGATTGGACCCCTGACATTTTTGACACTTTTGGGGGTACCAGTGACATTACTACAGTAATCAGTGCTATAAATATGCACTGTTACTGTAATAATGACACTGGCAGGGAAGGGGTTAACCCTGTGGGTGATCAAGGGGTCATGCTTACTGACGTGTGTGGGGGGAGGGGATTGTGTGACACAGACACAGATCGCAGGTTCAGCTATGCTGAATCCTGTGATCTGTCCCTGCCTGTTACAGAGGAGATCCGCCCGCTTTGTTTACACAAGCGGGCGGATTTCCTCACTCTTTCCCAATGATCGGGGAAGAGCGGCGTTGATCACCGCCTCTCCTCCCGTGGCCCGACTCCCGCTGTGTCTGAATACAGCGGGAGCGAGCCTCCGCTGCCTAGAGGGGGAGGAATCCACAGTAGATGCAGTAGCAGCAACGTGAGCGTTCGGCAAGTGGTTAAAAATTATGGGCAATCTTGGGGCACCCTTTAAAAATTCTAATTTTTTCCCCATTCTAAAATTATTCTAACAGTTTTACATAATGCAGCAACATCCACACATGTAGGACACCCAACATTAGAGGTGAATTATTCTTCCAAGGCAAATACACTTTTGCAAACTGGTACTGATTATTAGTATTCCATTTCTCTTCCCCCTTCGTTTTTCTCCATCACTCCGCTAATGTGACCCCAATGCTTATGAAGAGGGACAGGGGAGGGTCAAACAGGGGTGCTATTGGTTGTCCAATGAAAATGTGTGGCTTTGTGTAACTAAAAGGCAGCTTTATCCATACGCTGGCTTATATACAATTTGTGGACAACTTTTAGGCATTTTTCCAAGGCACCCCTGAAGAAACCTCAAGGCACCCTGGTTGAAAAAGGCTGGTCTAAGATATTGGCACCACCAAGGGAGCTAGCTAAAGTACATCGCAGGAAGAGGTTTGACATTGCCAAATTGAGTTCTGCATTTAACTCAAATTGAAAAGTGCTTGACTAGGTGGAATGGTATTTCTTTTAACCACTTGCCGACTAGCCGCCGCGGTTATACGACGGCAGGTTCCTGCGAATCGTCGTACCTGCATGGCAATTCGTGGGAGCGATCCTGGGAGTGCACGCGGGCCGCCGGAGGTGCGCTCCCACCCCATTCACCACAGGAGAAGCTGATGCATGGGGCCGGCAGCCACGATTGCCGCCGGGCTCCCATGATCGATCCCTGTGGAGATAGAGCAACGGTCTGATGATGTAAACACAGCAGACCGTTGTTCTCTCAGTAATCAACACAGGGTTCCTATTTAGAAACACAGATACCTGTATTGATTCCACAAGCCCATCCCCCTCGCAGTTTAAAAAACACCTGAAAGTAAAAAAAAAAGAAAAAAAGCTCTGATGAAGGGAGCTTGACTCCCGAAACGCGTTAGCTGGCCTATCTACAGGGACATGTTCCATTCCATGTGTGGTGGAGTCTTGTAATGCGATTTTACTCTTCATGTCTGTGAGTATGCTTTTGGCATTTTATTAAAAAAAGTTTATGGTGACCACGGGTAATGTACTAGGTGTTTACGCCTCCTTTTTTTTTTTTCTTTCATGTGCTTTATGTTGGAGTTCCCTACCTGAGGAGAGCAGCACGCCGGTCATCCTCTTTGGAGCGAGCGCTTGGCATAATTGTTTGTTTGGAGTTAGAAAACTCCCCCTAGGCTCACATTTTACCCTTTGATCACCCCTGGTGTTAACCCCTTCCCTGCCAGTGTCATTGTTACAGTACCAGTGCATATTTTTAGCACTGATTACTGTAGTAATGTCACTGGTTGCCCCAAAAGTGTCAAAAATGTCAGTTAGGGGTCCGATCTGTCTGCTGCAATGGCGCAGTCCCGATAAAAAATGCTGATCGCCATTACTAGTAAAAATAAATAAATTAATAAAAATGACATAAATCTTTCCCTTAGTTTTTAGACACGATAATGTTTGTGCAAACCAATCAATATACGCTTATTGGGATTTTTTTTACCAAAAATATGTGGCAAAATACAAATTGGCCTAAAATTATGAAAAAAACTTAAATTTTTAAATGTTTTTTTTTTTTTTCAAAATTGTCACTCTTTTTTGTTAATAGCACAAAAAATAAAAATCGCACAGGTGATCAAATACCACCAAAAGAAAGCTCTATTTTTGGGGAAAAAAGAACATCAGTTTATATTAGAGTACAGTGTCGCACGTCCACGCAATTGTCAGTTAAAATAACGTAGTGCCGAATCACAAAAAAAAATTGCCTGGTCATTAAGGGGGAAAATCTTCTGGTCCAGAAGTGGTTCATTTACTTTTTATAGCATAGAAGTCTGCAAGCCAAGCACGGCCCTCCTGCTCCTGGCGTCTATTTCCAGTTTTTGTCCCCTGTGACCTAGTTGTCGGCGCACAGCCCATTTTTAGTGATATATTTTTTCTAAGAAAAACTATCTAAACCTGCTATGATTAGAAAAAGGGAGAACACGAGTTGTGTTGAAAGTGGTGGTCAACCAGCAGTGAACCCAGATTCAGGAAAGTGGTCCCGGGAGGAGCTGTCAATCACTTCTTCAGTGGGCAGTATTGAGCCTCCAGCTGTTTTCCATAGGCAGGTCTCTCAGAAAGGATCCAAGCTGAACATACAAGATTCCTATGCTTTCCGATGTCAGCTAGCAGTCCAGCAGCAGACATGTGCAATTCTTTTTATTGCGAATCAAAATTTGGACAAAATTTTAGTTATTCAGAGATTTGGATGTATACAAATCTCTGAATCACAACAGTAATGAATTTCAATTAATACGAAATACATTATAACAAAAACAACTAATTAATTTCTTTCCTTTGGATTGCATGATGGAATGATGGAATAGTTTGGGTCTTTTGTTAATCTTTGAAGCTTACGAAATAATGTGTAATGACATAACAAATTATCCAAATTGATTCGGATCCATTTCGTTTTTATGTTGCATTAACATTTTTCATATTATAAAAAATATATTACATAATAAATGGAAACATATTGCAATAAATACAGTAAGGTAAAAAAGTAAAATAAGATGATGATTCCTACTTATTGTGTTTGGGTTGGAGGATCTATCAGATGTATCTCTGAATACAAAATTTAATTTGTTCCATTTGTTAGGCTATGATTTGGAGATTCTGATGGATCCACCTCCATTCAACCCGAACAGAGTGCATAAGTAACACGTTAAAACGAATATAGCCAATGATCCGAAAAATGAATTGATATGGAACAGCAAATATGCAAAACAAATCTGAATATACAAAACAAATTCCAAAAGCAAATCATTGTAACATAATGAATATAAGATATAATATGATCAGCAACTGATACATTTCATACTTTCGGGAACCAAAATCTCCATAACTGGAGCCTGGAAACAGAATAAGGTGATATAAAGATATAGATATATGAGAAAAATCAGGAATAAGGTAACATGGATAATGACCCAGGAAAAGATGGTTAGCGTGTAGTGTTGAGCGAACACGGACTGTATTATTCGTGTTCGTACCGAATAATTGGATTTTTTGTACCCGAACACGGACACGGACACTTTACTGTATGTTCGGGTAAAAATCCGTGTTCGGTCGTTTTATTTCCGGGTTTTGCATGCTTTGGCGCTCTTTTCATGGCGGGCTTTCAACAGCCAATCAACAATCGTTTAACTGGTGTGCCTTAAGCCATCCCAGCCATGCCTGCAAATGTCTCAGTAGCTGTGATTGGCCGTCTGAAGCATGTGACCAAGTCTTTATAAGTTCGAGGCAGCCGCAGCGGCGTCATTATGCTGCTTAGATTCAGGGACAGAGCACACATCAACGTGCTGGCTGCTGATTAGGGAAAGATAGGCAGGAAAAAACCATTTGTGTCCGGATAGAATTGAGGGACAGGTCGGAGTGTTTAGGCAGGGCGAGTTGTAGGCATTTTAGGGATAGAGTCTGCTGAATTATATAGGGTCAGTGTCTTCTACAAACTACAATCGATATTGCTGTGTGGGGGGTGGGGTGAATCTGCACTCAATCCTGATCTACGATCTCTTCTCAATCCTGTTAGGGACAGAGTCTGCTGAATTTTAGGGAAACTGTGTTCTACAAACTACAATCGATATTGCTGTGTGGGGGGTGGGGTGAATCTGCACTCAATCCTGATCTACGATCTCTTCTCAATCCTGTTAGGGACAGAGTCTGCTGAATTTTAGGGAAACTGTGTTCTACAAACTACAATCGATATTGCTGTGTGGGGGGTGGGGTGAATCTGCACTCAATCCTGATCTACGATCTCTTCTCAATCCTGTTAGGGACAGAGTCTGCTGAATTTTAGGGAAACTGTGTTCTACAAACTACAATCGATATTGCTGTGTGGTGTGGGATTGGAGATAGGCAGGTGTCAGTGATCCACATCCATTTTTCTGTGTGTGAGCTGCAGTGAACACAATCTTTTTGGGCTGCAGTGAACACAATCTTTTTGGGCTGCAGTGAACACAATCTTTTTGGGCTGCAGTGAACACAATCTTTTTGGGCTGCAGTGAACACAATCTTTTTGGGCTGCAGTGAACACAATCTTTTTGGGGTGCAGTGAACAAAATCTTTTTGGGGTGCAGTGAACACAATCCTTTTTGGTGTGCAGTGAACACAATCTTTGTGGGGTGCAGTGAACAAAATCCTTTGTGGGGTGCAGTGAACACAATCTTTTTGGGGTGCAGTGAACAAAATCCTTTTTGGGGTGCAGTGAACAACATCCTTTTTGGGGTGCAGTGAACACAATCTTTTTGGGGTGCAGTGAACAAAATCCTTTGTGGGGTGCAGTGAACACAATCTTTTTGGGGTGCAGTGAACACAATCTTTTTGGGGTGGAGTGAACAACATCCTTTTTGGGGTGCAGTGAACAAAATCCTTTTTGGGGTGCAGTGAACAAAATCATTTTTGGGGTGCAGTGAACACAATCTTTTTGGGGTGCAGTGAACACAATCTTTGTGGGGTGCAGTGAACACAATCTTTTTGGGGTGGAGTGAACAACATCCTTTTTGGGGTGCAGTGAACAACATCCTTTTTGGGGTGCAGTGAACACAATCTTTTTGGGGTGCAGTGAACACAATCTTTGTGGGGTACAGTGAACAGAATCTTTGTGGGGTGCAGTGAACACAATCTTTGGGGGGTACAGTGAACACAATCTTTGTGAGGTGCAGTGAACACAATCTTTGTGGGGTGCAGTGAACACAATCATTGTGGGGTGCAGTGAACTCAATCTTTGTGGGGTACAGTGAACACAATCTCATACTGAAGGTTTGAGGGTGCTGCCTGTTCCATACTCCCCCTACTCCTCATCTAGCCTTTTAGGGGTACAAACAATAGTAATTGGGGCCTAGTGTGGTTGTGTACGTGTGATATACATACACTTTTTTGGGATCATATTTTCTATTCCGCTATTTAATCAAAAACCTTTGGGGATCAGTTAAATTGGGGGATAGTCTGTGTTGGTACGTGTGAGAGAGATCCACCTTTCCAAGTTGTTGGGGTTCATCTCATACTTCTGAAGGTTTGAGGGTGCTGCCTGTTCCATACTCCCCCTACTCCTAGCCTTTTAGGGGTACAAACAATAGTAATTGGGGCCTAGTGTGGTTGTGTACGTGTGATATACATACACTTTTTTGGGATCATATTTTCTATTCCGCTATTTAATCAAAAACCTTTGGGGATCAGTTAAATTGGGGGATAGTCTGTGTTGGTACGTGTGAGAGAGATCCACCTTTCCAAGTTGTTGGGGTTCATCTCATACTTCTGAAGGTTTGAGGGTGCTGCCTGTTCCATACTCCCCCTACTCCTAGCCTTTTAGGGGTACAAACAATAGTAATTGGGGCCTAGTGTGGTTGTGTACGTGTGATATACATACACTTTTTTGGGATCATATTTTCTATTCCGCTATTTAATCAAAAACCTTTGGGGATCAGTTAAATTGGGGGATAGTCTGTGTTGGTACGTGTGAGAGAGATCCACCTTTCCAAGTTGTTGGGGTTCATCTCATACTTCTGAAGGTTTGAGGGTGCTGCCTGTTCCATACTCCCCCTACTCCTAGCCTTTTAGGGGTACAAACAATAGTAATTGGGGCCTAGTGTGGTTGTGTACGTGTGATATACATACACTTTTTTGGGATCATATTTTCTATTCCGCTATTTAATCAAAAACCTTTGGGGATCAGTTAAATTGGGGGATAGTCTGTGTTGGTACGTGTGAGAGAGATCCACCTTTCCAAGTTGTTGGGGTTCATCTCATACTTCTGAAGGTTTGAGGGTGCTGCCTGTTCCATACTCCCCCTACTCCTATCCTTTTAGGGGTACAAACAATAGTAATTGGGGCCTAGTGTGGTTGTGTACGTGTGATATACATACACTTTTTTGGGATCATATTTTCTATTCCGCTATTTAATCAAAAACCTCTGGGGATCAGTTAAATTGGGGGATAGTCTGTGTTGGTACGTGTGAGAGAGATCCACCTTTCCAAGTTGTTGGGGTTCATCTCATACTTCTGAAGGTTTGAGGGTGCTGCCTGTTCCATACTCCCCCTACTCCTAGCCTTTTAGGGGTACAAACAATAGTAATTGGGGCCTAGTGTGGTTGTGTACGTGTGATATACATACACTTTTTTGGGATCATATTTTCTATTCCGCTATTTAATCAAAAACCTCTGGGGATCAGTTAAATTGGGGGATAGTCTGTGTTGGTACGTGTGAGAGAGATCCACCTTTCCAAGTTGTTGGGGTTCATCTCATACTTCTGAAGGTTTGAGGGTGCTGCCTGTTCCATACTCCCCCTACTCCTAGCCTTTTAGGGGTACAAACAATAGTAATTGGGGCCTAGTGTGGTTGTGTACGTGTGATATACATACACTTTTTTGGGATCATATTTTCTATTCCGCTATTTAATCAAAAACCTCTGGGGATCAGTTAAATTGGGGGATAGTCTGTGTTGGTACGTGTGAGAGAGATCCACCTTTCCAAGTTGTTGGGGTTCATCTCATACTTCTGAAGGTTTGAGGGTGCTGCCTGTTCCATACTCCCCCTACTCCTAGCCTTTTAGGGGTACAAACAATAGTAATTGGGGCCTAGTGTGGTTGTGTACGTGTGATATACATACACTTTTTTGGGATCATATTTTCTATTCCGCTATTTAATCAAAAACCTTTGGGGATCAGTTAAATTGGGGGATAGTCTGTGTTGGTACGTGTGAGAGAGATCCACCTTTCCAAGTTGTTGGGGTTCATCTCATACTTCTGAAGGTTTGAGGGTGCTGCCTGTTCCATACTCCCCCTACTCCTAGCCTTTTAGGGGTACAAACAATAGTAATTGGGGCCTAGTGTGGTTGTGTACGTGTGATATACATACACTTTTTTGGGATCATATTTTCTATTCCGCTATTTAATCAAAAACCTCTGGGGATCAGTTAAATTGGGGGATAGTCTGTGTTGGTACGTGTGAGAGAGATCCACCTTTCCAAGTTGTTGGGGTTCATCTCATACTTCTGAAGGTTTGAGGGTGCTGCCTGTTCCATACTCCCCCCTACTCCTAGCCTTTTAGGGGTACAAACAATAGTAATTGGGGCCTAGTGTGGTTGTGTACGTGTGATATACATACACTTTTTTGGGATCATATTTTCTATTCCGCTATTTAATCAAAAACCTCTGGGGATCAGTTAAATTGGGGGATAGTCTGTGTTGGTACGTGTGAGAGAGATCCACCTTTCCAAGTTGTTGGGGTTCATCTCATACTTCTGAAGGTTTGAGGGTGCTGCCTGTTCCATACTCCCCCTACTCCTAGCCTTTTAGGGGTACAAACAATAGTAATTGGGGCCTAGTGTGGTTGTGTACGTGTGATATACATACACTTTTTTGGGATCATATTTTCTATTCCGCTATTTAATCAAAAACCTCTGGGGATCAGTTAAATTGGGGGATAGTCTGTGTTGGTACGTGTGAGAGAGATCCACCTTTCCAAGTTGTTGGGGTTCATCTCATACTTCTGAAGGTTTGAGGGTGCTGCCTGTTCCATACTCCCCCTACTCCTAGCCTTTTAGGGGTACAAACAATAGTAATTGGGGCCTAGTGTGGTTGTGTACGTGTGATATACATACACTTTTTTGGGATCATATTTTCTATTCCGCTATTTAATCAAAAACCTCTGGGGATCAGTTAAATTGGGGGATAGTCTGTGTTGGTACGTGTGAGAGAGATCCACCTTTCCAAGTTGTTGGGGTTCATCTCATACTTCTGAAGGTTTGAGGGTGCTGCCTGTTCCATACTCCCCCTACTCCTAGCCTTTTAGGGGTACAAACAATAGTAATTGGGGCCTAGTGTGGTTGTGTACGTGTGATATACATACACTTTTTTGGGATCATATTTTCTATTCCGCTATTTAATCAAAAACCTCTGGGGATCAGTTAAATTGGGGGATAGTCTGTGTTGGTACGTGTGAGAGAGATCCACCTTTCCAAGTTGTTGGGGTTCATCTCATACTTCTGAAGGTTTGAGGGTGCTGCCTGTTCCATACTCCCCCCTACTCCTAGCCTTTTAGGGGTACAAACAATAGTAATTGGGGCCTAGTGTGGTTGTGTACGTGTGATATACATACACTTTTTTGGGATCATATTTTCTATTCCGCTATTTAATCAAAAACCTTTGGGGATCAGTTAAATTGGGGGATAGTCTGTGTTGGTACGTGTGAGAGAGATCCACCTTTCCAAGTTGTTGGGGTTCATCTCATACTTCTGAAGGTTTGAGGGTGCTGCCTGTTCCATACCCCCCCTACTCCTCATCTAGCCTTTTAGGGGTACAAACAATAGTAATTGGGGCCTAGTGTGGTTGTGTACGTGCGAGATACATACACTTTTTTTGATCATATTTCCTATTCCGCTATTCAATAAAAACCTTTGAGGATCAATTGAATTGCGGGATAGTCTGTGTCGGTACGTGTGAGAGAGATCCACCTTTCCAAGTTGTTGGGGTTCATCTCATACTTCTGAAGGTTTGAGGGTGCTGCCTGTTCCATACCCCCCCTACTCCTCATCTAGCCTTTTAGGGGTACAAACAATAGTAATTGGGGCCTAGTGTGGTTGTGTACGTGCGAGATACATACACTTTTTTTGATCATATTTCCTATTCCGCTATTCAATAAAAACCTTTGAGGATCAATTGAATTGCGGGATAGTCTGTGTCGGTACGTGTGAGAGAGATCCACCTTTCCAAGTTGTTGGGGTTCATCTCATACTTCTGAAGGTTTGAGGGTGCTGCCTGTTCCATACCCCCCCTACTCCTCATCTAGCCTTTTAGGGGTACAAACAATAGTAATTGGGGCCTAGTGTGGTTGTGTACGTGCGAGATACATACACTTTTTTTGATCATATTTCCTATTCCGCTATTCAATAAAAACCTTTGAGGATCAATTGAATTGCGGGATAGTCTGTGTCGGTACGTGTGAGAGAGATCCACCTTTCCAAGTTGTTGGGGTTCATCTCATACTTCTGAAGGTTTGAGGGTGCTGCCTGTTCCATACCCCCCCTACTCCTCATCTAGCCTTTTAGGGGTACAAACAATAGTAATTGGGGCCTAGTGTGGTTGTGTACGTGCGAGATACATACACTTTTTTTGATCATATTTCCTATTCCGCTATTCAATAAAAACCTTTGAGGATCAATTGAATTGCGGGATAGTCTGTGTCGGTACGTGTGAGAGAGATCCACCTTTCCAAGTTGTTGGGGTTCATCTCATACTTCTGAAGGTTTGAGGGTGCTGCCTGTTCCATACCCCCCCTACTCCTCATCTAGCCTTTTAGGGGTACAAACAATAGTAATTGGGGCCTAGTGTGGTTGTGTACGTGCGAGATACATACACTTTTTTTGATCATATTTCCTATTCCGCTATTCAATAAAAACCTTTGAGGATCAATTGAATTGCGGGATAGTCTGTGTCGGTACGTGTGAGAGAGATCCACCTTTCCAAGTTGTTGGGGTTCATCTCATACTTCTGAAGGTTTGAGGGTGCTGCCTGTTCCATACTCCCCCTACTCCTCATCTAGCCTTTTAGGGGTACAAACAATAGTAATTGGGGCCTAGTGTGGTTGTGTACGTGCGAGATACATACACTTTTTTTGATCATATTTCCTATTCCGCTATTCAATAAAAACCTTTGAGGATCAATTGAATTGCGGGATAGTCTGTGTCGGTACGTGTGAGAGAGATCCACCTTTCCAAGTTGTTGGGGTTCATCTCATACTTCTGAAGGTTTGAGGGTGCTGCCTGTTCCATACCCCCCCTACTCCTCATCTAGCCTTTTAGGGGTACAAACAATAGTAATTGGGGCCTAGTGTGGTTGTGTACGTGCGAGATACATACACTTTTTTTGATCATATTTCCTATTCCGCTATTCAATAAAAACCTTTGAGGATCAATTGAATTGCGGGATAGTCTGTGTCGGTACGTGTGAGAGAGATCCACCTTTCCAAGTTGTTGGGGTTCATCTCATACTTCTGAAGGTTTGAGGGTGCTGCCTGTTCCATACTCCCCCTACTCCTCATCTAGCCTTTTAGGGGTACAAACAATAGTAATTGGGGCCTAGTGTGGTTGTGTACGTGTGATATACATACACTTTTTTTGGATCATATTTTCTATTCCGCTATTCAATAAAAACCTTTCTAGGGCAAGATCTTAAATTACAGAAATATGAGGAGACCGTCAAATAAGGGCCGTGGCCTGGGTCGTGGTGCTGCTGGTAGAGCTCCTGTTGCAAGGAGAGGACATGGTCGATCTGTGCCAGCTACACGCACAAGTGAAACACCTTCCTCAAGTGTGAGTAGGCGACAGAACCTGCATCAGTATTTGGTAGGGCATCAAACGCCCCTAGAAGTGATGAGGCCAGAACAAGTTGAGGCGATAGTAGATTGGTTTGCTGCTGACAGTGCCTCCAGTTCCTTCACATTGTCTCCCACCCAGTCTACTGCAGAAAGGTCAGAGTTGGCACCTGCAGCCAATGTCCAACCGTCTTTCACCTCACCCCCTTGCAAATCAGGCCAGCAGTCTGAGCCCCAAGCCATACAGCAGTCTCTTATTCTTTTTGAGGACTCTGTCAGCAGGGTTTCCCAGGGCCATCCACCTAGCCCTGCCCCAGAAGTGGAAGAGATTGAGTGCAGCGATGCCCAACCACTTATTCCTCAAGATGAGTACATGCAAGGATCATCGCAGCACGTCTCCGATGATGACGAAACGCAGGTGCCAACTGCTGCGGCGTTCAGCATTGTGGAGACCGACAAGGAGGGCAGGGGTGAAGACTGGGTGGAAGATGATGTGGAGGACGATGAGGTCCTCGACCCCACATGGAATGAACGTCATGCAGGTGAACTGAGTAGTTTGGAGGAAGAGGCGGTGGTCGCACAGAGCCACCAGCACAGCAGAAGAGGGAGCAGGGTGCAGAAGCGGAGCGGCCGTGCCCTAGACACTACGCCCGCTACTGCCCAACGCAGCAAGGGAACGAGCGCACCAAAGTCAGCTCAAAGGAGTTCTCTAGCGTGGAAGTTCTTTAGAAAATGTGCTGATGACAGGACACGAGTGGTTTGCACCCTGTGCAATCAGAGCTTGAAGCGAGGCATGAACCTTCTCAACCTGAGCACAACCTGCATGATCAGGCATCTAAGTGCAAAGCACGAGCTGCAGTGGAGTACACACCTTCAAAACCAAGAAACGTCTCTGGCTCATCCTGCTTCCTCTTCTGCTGCAGTCTCGGCCGCTCCAGCCACATCTGTAGTGATACCGGCACCTGCCACCCCGCAAACAGACGATCTGTCAGCAACACCACCACCTGGGTCACCAACAACCATCTCCACAATGTCCCGTGGAAGCGTTCAGCTTTCCATCTCCCAAACACTTGAGAGGAAGAGGAAGTACCCCCCTACCCACCCGCGATCCCTGGCCCTGAATGCCAGCATTTCAAAATTATTGGCCTTTGAAATGCTGTCATTCCGTCTGGTGGAGACGCACAGTTTTAAAAACCTTATGTCGGTGGCTGTCCCACAGTACGTCGTGCCCAGCCGCCACTACTTTTCCAGGCAAGCCATCCCTTCCCTGCACAACCAAGTGGGGGAAAAAATCAGGTGTGCACTGCGCAACGCCATCTGTGCCAAGGTCCACCTAACTACGGATACGTGGACCAGTAAGCACGGTCAGGGGCGTTATATCTCCCTAACGGCACACTGGGTAAATGCAGTGGCGGATGGGCCTGAGGCGGATAGCAATTTGGCGCATGTCCTTCCACCACCGAGGATTGCAGGGCGCTTCAGTTTGCCTCCTGTTCCTAACTCCTCCTACTCCGCTTCCTCATCCTCTACCGCCTCCTCATCCGGACAGCGTAACACCTTCACCACCAACTTCAGCACGGCCAGGGGTAAACGACAGCAGGCAGTTTTACAACTTGCCTGTTTGGGGGACAAACCACACACCGCGCAGGAGTTGTGGAGGAGCATGGAACAGCAGACAAATGAGTGGTTGCTGCCAGCGAGCCTCAAGCCCGGCCTGGTGGTGTGCGATAACGGGCGAAATCTCATAGCAGCTCTGGGCCTAGCCGGTTTGACGCACATCCCTTGCCTGGCGCATGTGCTGAATTTGGTGGTGCAGAGGTTCCTTAAAAACTACCCCGATATGTCAGAGCTGCTGCAGAAAGTGCGGGCCGTTTGTGCGCACTTTCGGCGTTCTCACCCTGCTGCTGCTCGCCTGGCAGCGCTGCAGCGTAACTTCGGCCTTCCCGCTCACCGCCTCATATGTGACGTGCCCACAAGGTGGAACTCCACCTTGCACATGCTGGAAAGACTGTGCGAGCAGCAGCAGGCCATAGTGGAGTTTCAGCTGCAGCACGCACGCGTGAGTCGCTCTGCGGAACAGCACCACTTCACCACCAATAACTGGGCCTCCATGCGAGACCTGTGTGCCTTGTTGCGCTGTTTTGAGTACTCCACCAACATGGCCAGTGGCAATGACGCCGTTCTCAGCTTAACTATCCCACTTCTATGCCTCCTTGAAAAAACAATTCGGGCGATGATGGAAGAGGATGTGGCACAGGATGAGGAGGAGGAGGAGGATGAAGAGGTAACATTTCCAAGGCTTTCAGGGCAGTCATTCGCAAGGGGCTCCGAGGGTGGGTTCCTGCACACGCAAACGCCAGGGACGCAATTGTCCAGCAGGGGCACAGTTCTGGAGGATGAGGAGGATGAGGAGGAGGAGGAGCTGGAGGAGGAGATGGAACCATGTTCACAGCAGGGTGGCACCCAGGCCAGCTCATGGCCATCACTGGTGCGTGGCTGGGGGGATACAGAGGACACGGACCATACACCTCCCACAGAGGACAGCCTTTCGTTGCCTCTGGGCAGCCTGGCACACATGAGCGATTACATGCTGCAGTGTCTCCACAACGACCGCCGAGTTGCCCACATTCTAACTTGTGCTGATTACTGGGTGGCCACGCTGCTGGATCCCCGTTACAAGGACAACGTACCGTCCTTAATTCACTCACTGGAGCGCGATCGCAAGATGCGCGAGTACAAGCGCACGCTGGTAGACGCCATGCTGCTGGCATTCCCATCTGACAGCGGGGCCACAGTGGAAGCACAAGGCAGAGGAGGAGGAGGAGGAGGTCGCCAACGCAACCAGGGCACCGCCAGCACCTCAGAAGGCAGGGTTAGCATGGCCGAAATGTGGAAAAGCTTTGTCAGCACGCCACAACAAACAGCAGCACCAGCAGCTCAGATGGAACGTCTTAGCAGGAGGCAGCATTTTACCAACATGGTGGAGCAGTATGTGTGCACACGCCTACATGTAGTGAATGACGGGTCTGCCCCCTTCAACTTCTGGGTCTCCAAATTGGGCACATGGCCTGAGCTTGCCCTTTACGCCTTGGAGGTGCTGGCGTGCCCTGCAGCCAGTGTATTATCTGAACGGGTATTTAGCACGGCTGGGGGCGTTATAACAGACAAGCGCAGCCGCCTGTCCAGAGACAATGTGGACAAGCTCACGTTCATTAAAATGAACCAGGCATGGATCCCACGGGACTTTTCCGTACCTTATGCAGAATAGCAATGGATACCGACCTTACCCACCCATTGTTCCATTTTTGCTCTTTCTCACTCTTTTGGGGTGTACCCTCATTTAAAATTTGTGAAAAGAAGCAGTGTTGGCTACCTCGTCCTCCTCCTCAGGGCCAGATTAATGTAGGGTCTATTGGAGCTGCAGCTCCAGGCCCCTACCTTTTATATAGGCCCCGGGTTGGCCATATTCACTGTTACCGCTCTTCTGTCACTTGTAAACACAGAAGTCTGGCTTCTATGCTCGCTTCCCCAGGCAGCACCCTCAGAACCTCCCCACACAGCGTGAAGGCCGGACAAGGAGGGACAGTTGGCGATGCATGGATGTGTTTATGGGCTTCAGAGACAGCATCCCATGTTGAATTAGGCATGCATGGCTGCACCCTTCCTCCTCTGGGTGCATGGCAAGGCACGGCCCTAAGGCCCTTCAAAATCCTCAGCACCAAGCCCATGATGCTGTTAATCCGGCCCTGGTCCTCCTCCACCGCCGCTTCCACCTACACCGCCCATAGGTGTGCGCAGCCTATTGCATTAAGGTGTGCACCCCAAAGTTGAAATACACATGCATGTGTTTGCCAGCAGGGAGAGTAATGTATCGGGGCCATGTACCTGTAGGCAAGGAGAAATAGAGCAGAGCAGGTCCCAGGGAGATCTTTCCCATCTCCTCACTGGCAATTCTATGTGCCCTAGGTGATTAGGGTGTGCCCAGGCACACCCAGCACACCCTGTGCGCACGCCTATGTCACCGCCACATCCACCACCACCTCAACCTCCCTCCTACTCCATATGGGCCTCGTCCTTCAGAGATGAAGAAGAACATTGTTTTATTTTTCTGGTTTTTTTTGTTGTTTTAAGTTATTTCCCTATCCACATTTGTTTGCAGAGCACTTGCCATGCTCTTCATTACGTTTTGCTGCCATTTGCAGCACTCTAGCCCTTTCCTTTGGTGTTTTAGAGCCATTTTAGTGCCTTAAAGTTCGGGTCCCCATTGACTTCAATGGGGTTCGGTGTCCGGGAAAAGTTCGGTAAAAGTCCGGGACACGGACCCGGACTTTTTTTTAAAGTTCGGCCGAACCCGTCGAACACGGACATCTAGGTGTCCGCTCAACCCTATTAGCGTGCCTACTAACACGGTCCAAAAAATTGAGAATGCCTGGGAACCATGGGCTTCCTTTATAGGTAATTATTTAATTCCTGGATTGGGACCCAATCAAGATGTGACAAAGTAGGCTTGGAGGAACTGGCTGTTCTCCTTTTCTTTTTCCTCTCTTTTCCTTTTCTTTTCTTTACCTCTCTTAAAGCGGAGTTCCACCCATTTTTAATAGGTTGGATTACATAGATGTATGTAATCCCCTTTAAAACGGCTTTTACCAATGGAAACTTTTTTTTTTTGCTAGTAAATACCTTAATTTCTGCTTTATTCCTCCTCTCCTCACTTCCGGGTCCGATCGGCGATTCACAGTGTGTGCTGGGATGTATTCCATTCCAGAAATCTCACAGGAGCTGAGCTGTACTGAGTCGTGCCTGCCCCGCCTCCTCTCAGTGAGTTGTACTGTATGCATTGTATGCAGGCCGTTCTCTGCCCCGCCTCCGCCCCGCCTCCTCTCAGTGAGTTGTATTGTATGCATTGTATTCAGGCCGTTCTCTGCCCCGCCTCCGCCCCGCCTCCTCTCAGTGAGCGAGGACTGAAAGCATTATATCCTTACTGAGCTCACTGAGAGGAGGCGGGGCGGAGGCGGGGCAGAAAACGGCCTGAATACAATGCATAAAGTACAACTCACTGAGAGGAGGCGGGGCGGAGGTGGGGCAGGCAAGGCTCAGTACAGCTCCTGAGAGATTTCCTGGCATGGAATACATCCCAGCACACACTGCGAATCGCCGAATGACATCATCGCCGATCTGACCCGGAAGTGAGGAGAGGAGGAATAAAGCAGAAATTAAGGAATTTACTAGCAAAAAAAAAAAAAAAGTTTCCATTGGTAAAAGCCGTTTTAAAGGGGATTACATAGATCTAAAGTTACGAAAATTGGTGGAACTCCACTTTAATCGCTGCTTCTGACAAGACTTGTCTAACCTTAAGTGTCTTGAAAAGTAGGAACACAGAATGTTTCATTATAGTTTTTATCTACAGAAGTTGGATTTTTATACTTCCCAAGAGGTTAATAAGGCATCAGAAACAAATTACTTGAACGAGAGATTCTGACCATAATGAGACATGATAAGGTCCCTTGTTTAACAGAATCTAAAGAGGAGGAAAGTTCATCCTTACCCTCTGGGAATGTAAGGTCTTAATACCTTTCGCTTCTCTCTCAATCGTTTCTGAACTTTGCTGCACTTCTACAATGCATGTTGTTTTACAAATTCAACTGCATATTGCATTTCTGAATACAAAGATTTATGTTTCTATTGTACTTTTATGATTTGTATTGTTAAACATTGAAATAAAAAGACACTGAAAGAAGATATAAAATAATTAACTTAACAAATAAATCTAAATACATTTTTCCATCATGCACATCTCTGTCCAGCAGTTGCTCTTTAGATCCAAGCAGACTGTCTACCTTTTGCAAAAACATATCTGGTCATCAGTGGCTTGTCAATAGTGGTGGGTCGAACGCCCCCTGGTTCGGATCGCACTAGAACTCCCAAACATGGAAAAAGTTTGGACCCGAGCGGCAAACTCTATTAAAGTCTATGGGACCTGAACTTGAAAAATCAAAAGTGCCTATTTTGAAGACTTATATGCAAGTTATTGGCCATAAAAGGGATATGGGGGTCCGGGTACTGCCCTGGGGGACATGTATTATTATATAGGATTTATGTATCAATACAAAAGCATTTTTTTTTTTAAATATCGTTTTTACAGGAGCAGTGATTATAATGAGGCCTAAAGTGAAACAATAAAAAATGAAAAATTCCTTTAAATATAGTGCCTGGGGGGTCCCCTTAGTCTGCCTGTAAAGTGACGCATCTGTACAGTGTATAGAACCTGCTGCAGCGAAACTGACATATATAATGAAAAAAATATGACATTTAAATTGATTTTCCCGGCTGCAAGCCATTGCTGGTGATACAAAATTGTAAAAAAAAAACCAACAACAAAAAACAAAAGAAAAACAGCCCTTTGGGTCTGGTGTGGATTATAAGGGGAACACCACGCCAAAATTGACGTGCCCCCCCCCCCCCCAAAATCATGCAGCCTGGAAGACCAGGAAAAGGGGGGGACGAGCAGTGTGCCTCTCCTGAACCATACCAGGCCACATGCAAAGCATGGGGGGGGGGGGCGCTCTTCAGCCATTCAGGGTTTAGAATGCACTGTGTAGCAAAATATTTCTTTACACCAACCTGTTATTTTTTTAGGTGTGCGTAGCCTATTGCAATAGAGTATGAACCCCAAAGTTCAAACACACGAGTAAGTGTGTGTTTATATACTGTATATATATATAAATACACTGTATATATAGACATTTGTCTATAATCGCCAATTTAGTGAATAAACCCCATTTGTGACAATCTAAAGGCTAGGCCAGTGGTTCTTAACCTGGGTTCGATCGAACCCCAGGGGTTCAGTGGTTCATTCTCGAGGGTTCGGCACACCCTCCGCTAGTACCACATCGCTGTCAGGGAATATTTCTCCAGTTTCGGGCATGTCCTTCCGCTCCCGCTCCGCGCCGTCATCATAGAAATACATAACATCCAGTGGCGTAGCGTGGGGGGTGCAGGGGGGGCCGGCTGCACCGGGCGCAACATCTGGGGAGGGCGCATCCGATCCGCAGTGTCATGTCACTCACTCTGTCATGATAGGCCGGCCGCCGCCGCCCGCTGAGTCTGCTCACACTCGCAGCTCTCTCTGCCCCTGGCTCACTCTCACTGCTGGCTGTGCAGCTCGGCTCCCGGCCGAATCCGATCCAGCCGGAGCCGGCGTCGCCCACTGTGGAGTGGTGGGGGGGGGGGAGACAGGCCAGGCGTGCGGTGCGGAGAGGGACTGTCTGGGGGAGGGACTAACCCGTGCAGCGGCCGCCCAGCGCAGCGTGGGAGAGAACCACCAGGCCAGGCAGCCACAGCAGCAGAAGAAGCCGGCAGCTGAGAGGCCAGAGAGCCAGTGGTGACAGTGGTGCTGCAGCCTGCAGGAGGAAAACCTAGTGATCGGAAGTCGGGACACAGGTGAAAAAAAGGTAGGACTGGAGTAGTACTGGCTGTACTAGTCTAGTGACTGACTGTCTGACTGATTGTGTGAGAACACTGAGAAGACTATGTAAAGGGGATCTATTTTATGGGGAACCTGGCCTGCTGTAAGGGGGGAGATCTAAATGTGGGACGGGACCTCACCTCACCTCACCCTGGCCTGCTGTAAGGGGGATCTATATCTATATAGAAGGGGGGGGGATCTATAGTAAGGGGGATCTATATGGGGGACTCTGGGGTCCCCCATATAGATCCCCTCCTACAGCAGGCCAGGGTCCGGACCTCACCTCACCCTGTCCTGCTGTAAGGGGGGAGATCTATATGGGGGGTGGGACCTCACCTCACCCTGGCCTGCTATAAGGGGGACCTGGGATCTATATGGAGGAACCTCACCCTGGCCTGCTGTAAGGGGGGATCTATATGGAGGACCAGGTCCCCCATATAGATCCCCCCTTACAGCAGGCCAGGGTGAGGAGAGGTCCCCCATATAGATCCCCCCCTTACAGCAGGCCAGGGTGAGGAGAGGTCCCCCATATAGATCCCCCCTTACAGCAGGCCGGGGTGAGGAGAGGTCCCCCAAATAGATCCCCCCTTACAGCACGCCAGGGTGAGGTCCGAGGTCCCCCATATAGATCCCCCCTTACAGCAGGCCGGGGTGAGGAGAGGTCCCCCATATAGATCCCCCCTTACAGCAGGCCAGGGTGAGGAGAGGTCCCCCATATAGATCCCCCCTTACAGCAGGCCAGGGTGAGGAGAGGTCCCCCAAATAGATCCCCCCTTACAGCAGGCCAGGGTGAGGAGAGGTCCCCCATATAGATCCCCCCTTACAGCAGGCCAGGGTGAGGTGAGGTCCCGTCCCCCATATAGATCCCCCCTTACAGCAGGCCAGGGTGAGGAGAGGTCCCCCACATAGATCCCCCCTTACAGCAGGCCAGGGTGAGGAGAGGTCCCATCCCCCATATAGATCTCCCCCTTACAGCAGGCCAGGGTGAGGTGAGGTGAGGTCTGGGGTCCCCCATATAGATCCCCCTCACCCTGGCCCACTGTAAAGGGGGTGATCTATATGGGGGACGGGACCTCACCTCACCCTGGCCTGCTGTAAGGGGGGATGCTGGACATAAAAACAAAGAAAAGGAACAGACTTTGTTTTGCGAAAATGACATGAGAGTGGCACTTGCCAAGATAAAGCCGGGCATTTCTGAACTGGTCTCTGAAAGACAACAGCAGAAGTCACACTAATTTGCAGTAAATATTCATTATTATGTTTTTGTGTGAAAATCATGTTTTAATGATTTTGTTCTTTGTTCTTAATGGTTTTGTTCATTTTGTGCACCTATGTATAAATATATACCTAAAATAATATATACCTATGTTTTGAATTTGAAAAAATCATATTTTATTTTTCCAATTAAGAAGGGTTCGGTGAATGCGCTAAAATGAAACTGGAGGGGTTCAGTACCTCCAACAAGGTTAAGAACCACTGGGCTAGGCAGTTATAAAAGGTCAGATGTTGCAGTAATAATACCTGCACTGCATCTGCATGAACTTAAAGAGGTTGTAAACCCATATATTTTTTTTTTTTGTAACCTGAAAGAGAAAGACATAATGAGCTAGTATGCATCGCATACTAGCTCATTATGCAATACTTACCTTAGAACGAGCCCCCGCCGTGCCACCCACTTACCTGTATAATGGGCGACATGTCCAGTCGCCCGTCTTCCGGGATCGCGGCATCCGGCCATCTGATTGGCCGGAGCCGCGGTGACGTCACTCCCGCGCACACGCGCGGGAGCCGATGGTCACAGCACGGGACTCTGAAGGAACGGGACCAGCGGCCGTTCCTTCAGAGCGCATGCGCCAGTGAAGTCACTGGCTGCATATAAGGTAAATATCTCCTAAACGGTACATGTTTAGGAGATATTTACAGTACCTATAGGTAAGCCTTATCATAGCCTTACCTATAGGTACAAATGTCAGAGGACGGTTTACTTCCTCTTTAAAGGGATTTTAAACTCTCACCTTGTAAAACAACCCATTCAGTTTTAAATAGAAATGAAAGGCAAAACATCTGTGTAAAGATATAAAAAAACAAAAAAACATAAATACTTCCCCCCCCCCCTCTTTTATAAGTGATCCCTCTGTTCTCTGCTGCATAAGGGAAGGAGAAACAGCAGGACACAGATCTTCCCAGTGAATGGCTGTGTGTGTGTGTGTGTGGAGGAGGGGGGGGGGACTAGTTAGGATACAGTAAGTATAATTATTGGAGGAAAGCAGGCTGAGTTCCCAGCATAGCTATAGAACTGAAAACACCGCTTTCTCATGCCTAGTGTGGTCAGTTTTTAATAGGAAAGCAGAAGGACTGGCAGGGATTTCACACAAAGGAAGAAATACAAAGAGAACAGGAGACTTTTCCATACAAGTACATGATACAGCAGGAACCTATCAGACATATGAAATGTTTGGTTTACATATTCTTTAAATACAGGTTCGAACAACTTGGAACTGGTACTGGCATTGATACTGGCTTTCCAACTAGTCAGGGAGCTTGGCGTATGGTCACAGGAGCTCCTGCCAGGCCTCCTGATTTGTTGTAAAGCCAGTACTCTGGTTGTAAAAAAACATGCTGCACCTTATCAATACATAATGTCATTTAGGCCCCGTTCACACTGGGGCGATCCGACTTGGGGGGGCGACCTCCGAGGTCGCGGTGCGAGCAGCGCGCCGCGACCTCGGAGCGGCCGCCACGGACTTCATAACATTGAAGTCTATGGCGGTCGCCTCCGGGTCGCCCCAAAGAAGCTCCGGACCCTTTTTCTAAGTCGGAGCGACTTGTGTCGCTCCTATTAGAACGGGTCCGCAGCTTCTCTATGGAAGGCGACCTACGGCGACCTGTGAGGCGACCAGGTCGCCTCACAGGTCGCCTTAGTGTGAACGGGGACTCATGGATAGTTCAAAATGTTATGCGACATTAAGTATTGATAAGGTGCAACATGTTTTTTTCATTCAGATAATGCAATTCCCCCTGAAGGAGATTATGACTTGGTTAGTCAAAACGCGTTGGGGTGCTTATCCGGGGCAGGATCATCTAGTGCAAAACTTGCTTTGAGTATACCTGCCTATTTTATAACTAATGGCTTATGATGTAAGCCTATGTAACCAGAGCTCATATTTTAAAAACCTTTGTGGATTTTAATAATCATATAATAAAAAACTTTTTTTTTACACATTTGAATTTGTTTTGTTAGCAAAATAAATGCCGCAAATAAAACCCCTGGGGGTATTTTTGATTTTTATATAACCTGCTAAAGACCTTTTCCCATCAGCAGTATATAGCAGTCTTGTGGCCTTCTATCAGTGTCCAGCCAAGCACTGGTTAAAGCTTGTAGGAGGAGTTTTCATTCTCCCCTGATTGTCCTATGAGGCTGCATGATCCTGACTCTTGGTGTGGACAGTGCTGATTGGCTCTGTGCTGATCACATGCACTCTCCCAAGAAAAAATAAAAAAAACCTCTCTAGCAATACACACCAAACTCAGCATGTGCAGCCTGACTCCATAGACTCTGTGTTATCGGGAAATTATTAGGGGACAGTGGAAGAAGAGGAGGATCAGAGAAGCCAACCTCAAACAGCCTTTTTTACAAAATGCAGAGGATTAACGCCTTAGGTTTCACAGTGAGTATAACAAGCATGCTTTACTGCATATACAGACTGATTTTACAGTTTAGCAGGACTTTAAAGGGATAAAACACAGGGAAATGTGGATATAAAACTGTGATGTATTACTTTATTTCATTTTGCCTTGACATATGCTTTGAATGTACAGTACAGGCCCCAGACCATAGGTCATGACCTCTTTTCCAGTAAGCGCACTCCAAACCAGCATCTACATTGCCCTTTATCTTCCCATATTACTCAAAGGATCATGCGGTACATGCCTTAGCAGTTGAAACGTGTTCACCTGAATTCTGTGCACAAAACTTTTTAACCAGTTGCCGACCGCCGCAAGTACATATACTGCGGCGGTCAGTCCCGGCCAGGCAAAGTGACGTACCAGTACGTCACTAGCCTGTCACCGGCTTGTGAGCCAATAGCGGGCGAGCGCGCGACCGCGGAGGCGCGCGCCCGCCCCGGCTCGTTCCCTAAGAAGTCAGTGCGTGTGACCGGTGGACCCGATGTCCGCCGGTCACTCGCGATCGTGCCTCGTGAAGGGAGAAAGGCAGGCGGCTAATGTAAACAAAGCCGCCTGTCATTCTCCCCTGTGTAAGAATGGAGATCACACGGTTCTAATATGTAGGACCGTTGATCTCTGTTCTTACACCAGTAGCCACATCCAATCACAGTTAGAAACACGCCCCTAGGGACATACTTAACCCCTCCTTCCCCAATAAAGTTAACCCCTTCCCTGCCAGTGTCATTTTTACAGTAACAGTGCATATTTATAGCACTGATTACTGCAGTAATGTCACTGGTACCCCCAAAAGTGTCAAAAATGTCAGTCAAGGGTCCGATCTGTCCGCCGCAATGTCGCAGTACCGCAAAAAAAAAAATCGCAGATCGCCGCCATTACTCGTTAAAAAAAAAAAAAAACAACAAAAATGACAAAAATCTTTCCCTTAGTAAACGCAATAACTTTTGCGCAAACCAATCAAAATATGCTTATTGTGATTTTTTTTTACCAAGCATAGGTAGCAGAAAACAAATTGGCCAAAAATGTTAAAAATTTTGATTTTTACATTTTTTTGAGGGGAATTTCATATAAAAAAAATGTGAAAAATATTGTTATTTTGCAAAATTTTCGTTCTTTTTTTGTTTATAGCGCATGATCAAAAAATCGCACAGGTGATCAAATACCACCAAAAGAAAGCTCTGTTTGTGGGGAAAAAAAGGACGTCAAATTCGTTTAGGTACACCGTCGCATGACCGCGCAATTGTCCCTTAAAGTCATGCAGTGCCAAATCCCAAAATACCCCCTGGTCGGAATGGGGGTAAAATCTTCCGGGGCTTAAGTGGTTAAATATGCAGTATTCCTCAAGAGCCTCGCAGGACATTCAGTAAATCCACTTTGTGTGCAATAAACACTTTTGCAGACCATGGTATTACCTTAGAAAAGTAGCTGTAGCATCACTGTAGATTTCAATTAAATTCCCCCAAAAAAAAAATTTAATTAAAGTAATTGTAAATTTCAATAAAAATAACAAACATGTTATTCTTACCTCCTCTATGCAGTTGGATTTGCACAGAGCAGCCCAGATCCTCCTCTTCTCGGGTCCTTCTTTGGCTCTCCTGGCCCCTCCCTCTCTTTGAGTGCTCCCACAGCAAGCAGCTTGCTAGGCGGGCACTCGAGCCAAGTTACAGCTCCGTGTATGCATTCAGGCAAGGAGCTGTGGTTCAGCGCCGCACCCTCTCCTCATTGGCTAACTGACTTTGATTGAGGGGCAGCGGGAGCCAGTTGTGCCGCTGCTGTATCTTAGCCAATGAGAAGGGGAGTCCCGGACGGCTTAGACATTTGTGGACATTGCTTGATCGAGAGGGGGCTCAGGTAAGTATTAGGGGCTGCTGCACACAGAAGGTTTTTTATCTAATGGCATAGAAGATAAAAAAAACCTTCTGACTTTACAACTGACTTAAACCTGCTCTGTTTTGCACAGGACAGTCCTGATCCTCTTCTCAGGTCTCTTCTGCCTGCAATTCCGAATCGCCACAATCCACAGGATGCCCTAGCGATCACTGTTATTTTTAATAGCACTCAAATCGTGGCGCGATTTTGCTGCGATTGTCACGCGACAAATCACGTTAAAAATGTGCAAACAGATTCGCGGGACGCCTGTCGCCCAAAAGAAGATTTAACCCCTTGATCACCCCTGGTGTTAACCATTTCCCAGCCAGTGTCATTAGTACAGTGACAATGCATACTTTTAGCACTGATCACTGTATTGGTGTCTCTGGTTCCCCTAAAAAAGTGTCAGTTAGGTGTCTTATTTGGCTGTCACAATATCGCAGTCCCACTATAAGTCGCTGATCGCAGGCATTACCAGTAAAAAAAATTAAATAAATAAATTCCATAAACATATCCCATAGTTTTTGGATGCTATAACTTTTACGCAAACCAATCAATATATGGTTATTGGGATTTTTGTTTTTTTTACCAAAAACATGTAGCAGAGTACACATTGGCCTAAATTGATGAAGAAATTCGATTTTTTTTTTTTTTTTACTGTTTAATGTTTAATAGCAAAATGTAAAAAAAAAATATTGTTTTTTTTGTTTTTTGTTTTTTTAAAGAGGAAGTAAACCCTCCTCGGGAAGTTGTACCTATAGGTAAGCCTATGATAAGGCTTACCTATAGGTACTGTAAATATCTCCTAATCATGTACCGTTTAGGAGATATTTACCTTTAATCCAGCCAGTGACGTCACTGGCGCATGCGCTCTGAAGGAACGGCTGATCGCGCCGTTCCTTCAGAGCCCCGTGCCGTGACCGTCGGCTTCCGCACGGAGTGACGTCACCGCGGCTCCGGCCAATCAGATGGCCGGATGCCGCGATCCTGTTAGACGGGCAACTGAACATGTCGCTCGTCATACAGGTGAGTGAGCGGCACGGCGGGGGCTCGTTCTAAGGTAAGTATTTCATAATGAGCTAGTATGCGATGCATACTAGCTCATTATGCGTTTCTCTTGCAGGTTGTAAAAAAAAAAAAAAAATTTTAAACGAGTGTACAACCTCTTTAAAGCACAAAAAATGAAAACCGCAGAGGTGATTACATACCACCAAAATAAATTGAACCTTCATTCACAGAATGACCTCCTTTTAGTGCAATGTTGCAATTGATGTTGCAATTATGAGCTACTAGTATAACATTTCCACATTGATACATTGTTTGTTTTCTTTTCAACTTCCAGGCCAAGTTCAGAGTTCCCCTGTTTTTTTTTTTTTTTTGTTACATTTCTAAAATATCAACTGCCTGTATCATGAGATAAATAATGAGGCTTCATACACACTTGAGGTTTTTTAAAGCTAAAAAAAAAAAAAAAAAAATGCTGAATAGAAATCACTGGTAATAGCTTTTTGTAGTAGAAGTTAGTAGTGTTTTAGTAGCATTTAAAAATGTTTAGGAGCGTTAGCCTTTAATTAGCGTTTTCACAATTCCTTTAAAAAAAAAAAAAGGAAAAAAAATGCTATTAGTAGCGTTTAGGAGAGTTTAGCAGCATTTAGAAGCGTTAGGAACGAACAATTAAGGGGGGGGGGGGGGGGATATTTGAGACTTTATATGAGGCAAATGACAAGTAAATAAATAGAAATTACATCTTGACATATTTATTGTCACGAAAATAGCACATTACATAAATACATATATATATATAAATAAATACATTTGTAATGACAATTGCATATATATATATATATATATATATATATATATATATATATATATATATATATATATATATATATATATATATATAAAATAAATACATTTCTGTTCATGTACATGGATAGAGGACAATTCATATACAGTATATACATAAAGTACCACAGCCAGGGCCGGGACAAGGGGTGGGCAGGAGGGGAAGGATGCCTTGGTTTATTGCAGGGATGGGGGGGAGCCTTGACCCTAACCCTATGGGGGAGCGCAGTTTGGCATCCTTGCCCTGGGCGCTGGATGACCTTGTCCCGGCACTGACCAGAGCAGCACATTCAAATAGCCAGTATTCCAATAGGTAGAACATTAAAGAGGAAGTAAACCCTCCTCGGACACTTTTACCTATAGGTAAGCCTATGATAAGGCTTACCTATAGGTCAGTGTTAATTTCGTCGACTAAAACCGACTAAAACGTTTTCGTCGACTAACACAATTCAGATGACTAAAATACGACTAAAACTAAAATGGCATTTTAGTCTTAAGACTAAAATACGACTAAAACTAAAATGGCATTTTAGTCAAAAGACTATAACTAAAACTAAATCGAAATTTGCTGCCAAAAATTAACACTGGTGCATGCTCAAAGCATAAATAATAACATATTAGATTTTTCACTCCAGGACCAGCAGTAGTATATAATGAGTTTGGAAATTGTAGAGAAATGCTTAAATAATGCATTACAAATTACAATTGAACTACACCCATTTGATTATAGATGACTAAAATGAGTTTTAGTCGACTAAAATGTAGGGCGTTTTAGTCGACTAAAATATACTGGAGTTTTAGTCGACTAAATACGACTAAAACTAAAACACTTGCAGAAGACTAAAATAGGACTAAAACTAAAATGCCATTTTAGTCCTAAGACTAAGACTAAAACTAAATTGAAATTTCCTGCCAAAATTAACAGTGCTATAGGTACTGTAAATATCTCCTAACCATGTACCGTTTAGGAGATATTTACCTTACATGCAGCCAGTGACGTCACTGGCGCATGCGCTCTGAAGGATCGGCCGCTGGTGCCATTTCTTCAGAGCCCCAAGCCGTGACCGTCGGCTCCCACGCGTGTGCGCGGGAGTGACGTCACCGCGGCTCCGGCCAATCAGATGGCCGGATGCCGCGATCCCAGAAGACGGGCGACTGGACATGTCGCCCGTCATACAGGTAAGCGGGCGGCACAGCGGGGGCTCGTTCTAAGGTAAGTATTTCATAATGAGCTAGTATGCGATGCATACTAGCTCATTATGTGTTTCTCTTACAGGTTGCAAAAAAAAAAAAAAAAGTTGTATGGGTTTAGAACCTCTTTAATGGAAATATTACATACAATAAAGTAGTTGATAATGGCAAGAGATGTATGGTATAAAAAACTGTAGATAAAATAAGATAAAATACATTAGCGTATGTGCTTGAACGCCTATATCAACACGGCCTATGGCCAGAGTATTTTCAGCTGTATACCTGAGCACGTTGCACTTTATACTTGTTATCATGCTATTGTAATAAGCTCTGCTAGGAGTGGCATTTGCACTCCAATTATCTTTGGACACCTGATGGTGTCGTCTCTCAACCTTATCCAGTACCCTATGGAGATTGCACCTTTGTTGACACGCTTTTTCATAGACGCCCGGGTCGAGCGCGGATCCTATTACCACAGTTTCCAGAAAAGACTACCCTAGTGGCCCAGAATAAGCAATACCGCATGCTGTTTGTACTGTAATTTTATATACAACGCTGCATCTTCTCCTGAGGAAGTGTTTTTTCACCATGAAACGCGTAGAGATTTACAAGATGCAGCCATGTTTTTACTTTATCTTATTTTATCTACAAATTTTTGAAATTTTATCTTATTTTATCTATAGGTATGTGGGTTCGCGAGAGCGCTCCTGGGGGCGTGCGCATGCCCCCATCAGGCAGCGGGGAAGCCGATCCACAGGGCCAGCAGCCGTGATTGCTGCTGGGCACCCGCGATCGCTCCCCATGGAGAGAGAACAACGGCCTGCTGTTGTAAACACAGCAGACTGTTGTTCTCTCTAGAATGAACACAGAGCGCCTGTGATCCTCATATTTAGGTTTCCACAAGTCCCTCCCCCATACAGTTAGAAAACACCCCCTAGGCTCACACTTAACCCTTTGATCACCCCTGGGTTAACCCCTTCCCTGTCAGTATCATTAGTACAGTAATAGTGCATATTTTTAGCACTGATTACTGTAGTAATGTCACTGGTCCCCCCAAAAGTGTCAAAAATGTCAGTTAGGGGTCCGATCTGTCCGCTGCAATGTCGCAGTCCCGCTAAAAATTGCAGATTGCCGCCATTACTAGTAAAAAATAAATAAAAATGACATAGATCATTCCCCTAGTTTGTAGACGTGATAACTTTTGCACAAACCAATCCAAATATGTAGCAGAATACAAATTGGCCTAAAAAGATGAAAAAATTAGATTTTTACATTTTTTTATTGGGAATGTTATATAGCAGAATGTGAAAAATATTGTGTTTTTTTTTTTTTTTTCAGAATCATCACTTTTTTTTTCTGTTTTATAGCGCAAAAAAAAAAAGGAGCAGGTGATCAAATACCACCAAAAGAAAGTTCTATTTGTGGGGAAAAAATGACATACATTTTTTTTTCCCCCAAGTGATTTTTATTAACCGGTTGCCGACCGCCGCAAGTACATATACTGCGGCGGTTAGCCCCGATCGTCCGCTGTGAAGGGAGAAAGACAGGCGGCTAATGTAAACAAAGCCGCCTGTCATTCTTCCCTGTGTAACAGCAGAGATCTAACGGTCCTGCTATGTAGGACCGTAGATCTCTGCTGTTACATGTAAAGCCACATCCCTGCACAGTTAGAAACACGCCCCTAGGGACACACTTAACCCCTCCTTCACCAATAAAGTTAACCCCTTCCCTGCCAGTGTCATTTTTACATTAACAGTGCATATGTATAGCACCGATTACTGTAGTAATGTCACTGGTAACCCCAAAAGTGTCAAAAATGTCAGTCAAGGGTTCGATCTGTCCGCCACAATGTCGCAGTCCCGCAAAAAAAAAAAAAATCACAGATCGCCGCCATTACTCGGTAAAAAAAAGAACAACAAAAATGACAAAAATCTTTCCCTTAGTTAGTAAACGCAATAACTTTTGTGCAAACCAATCAAAATACGCTTATTGTGATTTTTTTTTTACCAAACATATGTAGCAGAAAACAAATTGGCAAAAGATGTTAAAAAATTTAGATTTTTACATTTTTTTGGGGGGGGGGAATTTCATATAAAAAAATTAGAAAAATATTGTTATTTTTTCAAAATTGTCACTCTTTTTTTGTTTAAAGCGCATGATCAAAAATCGAACAGGTGATCAAATACCACCAAAAGAAAGCTCTATTTGTGGGAAAAAAAGGACGTCAAATTCTTTTAGGTAAAGCGTCGCACGACCGCGCAATTGTCCATTAAAGTCACGCAGTGCCGAATCGCAAAATAGGCCCTGGTCAGGAAGGGGGTAAAATATTCTGGGGCTTAAGTGGTTAAGGTTTCTTAAGTACAATAACAAAGAGAAAATTGCCATCGCAATTGTCCGCTAAATAACGCAGTGCCGAATCGCAAAAAAAAAAATGGCCTGGTCATTAAGGGGGCAAATCCTTCCGGGGCTGAAGTGGTTAAGGCTATGCACGTAAAAGGACTGGGTGAAAAGCATGTTTTGCACTTATGGTGCATCCAGGAGATGCCCCATGGCCCACCCCACTAGGGAAACCTGTTGCAGCAAACAACAGAGGTGAGCGACTGCAGCATCAGACCGCATAGATGCTACACCCCATTCTCACTGTACAAATCTTGAAATGCAGCAAATCCTTCAAGTAACTGAGTGTATATATATATGTTGTATATCTCCCATGCAGAGCAGAAAGGCATCTTCAGAGAATCTGAATGCAGACCAAATCAGAGCACATCTCAGGGACAGCAGAGATCCTCCCTCTATATACACCCTCCTCTGTACTAGTCCTGTGTTTATCAACAGCATGACTCTATAGTATGTCATAACCGGAGGCGGCAAAGGGGCTGGCACGTCATTTCGTAACACTGAACTATTATTACCCGGCCTGTCAGCTGTTATTATTCTACCTCCTGGGATGCATCATGGGCTCAGTGATGCTTCTGTTGGGTTGCATTCAAAATGACATTGCTATATCTTACACAGCAGGCTCATTAGAATGAGGATCTTCAATCAGTAAAGCCCCGTACACACGATCAGATTATCGAAAGATCTGTCGTCCGTTTTTTGTGGCATGCTAGTCTGATGTGGAAAGTGAAGAGGTTTTTTTCATACGAATTTTTCCTTATGACAGAATCCTTCTTCAGAAGTGATGTTATGTGTTGGATTGCTTTCTATGTGTTCTTTCGTCTCTGAGCATGCCCAGTCTTGCTCTTAAGATTTTTTTCCGTCAAAATCTGTACTAATGAGACGAAAATCGGACGTTGTATTACGGACGACAAAAATTATATAGCCTGCACATCAGGATTTTGTCAGCCGAAAAGTCGGAGTCGGCTGTCGAAAGCACCATACTAACAATCCGAAAATCGGCAGATCGGTCGTCGGACAAAATTTCCCTTCAGATTTTCTTATCGTGTGTACGGGGCTTTAGAACTTTGGATGTGTTTATGTAATGTACACTGCTCAAAAAAATGAAGCACTTCAGCTCCGGATGGTTTTACCCCCTTAATGACCAGGCCATTTTTTGCGATACGGTACTGCGTTAATTTAACTAACGATTGCATGGTCGTGCGACGGTGTACCCAAATACAATTGATGCCCTTTTTTCTCCCACAAATAGAGCTTTCTTTTGGTGGTATTTGATCACCTCTGTGATTTTTAGATTTTGCACTATAAGCAAAAAAAAAAAAAAACACAATCTTTATTTACCATATGATTATTCATGATTGCACTATTAGGATTTAGCGCAGATTCTTATTTTTATTCACCCCCTTAAAGCGGAGTTCCGGGCACAAAATCGACCTAATCGATTTTGTGCCCATCCGCTGGATCTTCTTCACCTGAAAAGGAATTGGATAGTTAGGTATATTTTTTTATTTACTCACCTTGTAATTGTGGATAGAAAATACTCACCTATTCTTCACTTCCTCCCTCTGTGCCGCGGCTCCGCCGTCACTTCCTCCTTTGCGATGATTCCTGGGAGCTGAACGTCATCGCTCCCAGGAATCAATGCGACAGCACCGGCCCCGCTCGCCACACCGGAAGTGACGAGAGGGGCCGGTGCAGGCGCATTCTGGGAGAAGAAGACGCGGAAGAGGACGCGGAAAAGAGGATCACGCCAGCTTCAGCTGCCCACAAGAGAGATGGTAACGTTGTAGAAGAAATTTTATAAGTGAGTATTTCTTCTTGCAGGTAAGTGCGAACCGGGACAGATCAGAGGCTATCCATTGTGGAATGTACTAGACCTGACTGTCCCGGAGGTATGTCTATTGAAAAAACGTTTTCGTGCCCGGAACTCCGCTTTAATGACCAGGCCATTTTTTGCGATTCGGCACTGTGTTAGTTTAACTAACAATTATGCGGTCGTGCGACGCTGTACCCAAATACATGTTCCTTTTTTTCCCCACAAATAGAGCTTTCTTTTGGTGGTATTTGATCACCTCTATAGTTGTTAGATTTTGCGCTATAAACAAAAAAAGAACAACAATTTTGAAAAAAAAAAAAAAAAAAAAAAACAATATTTTTTACTTTCTGCTATAAAAAATTCCCAATACATTTTTAAAAAAAAAAATCAAATTTTTGTATCAGTTTAGGCTAATTTTTATTCTGCTACATATTTTTTGGTAAAAAAAAATCCCAAAAAGCATATTTTAATTGGTTTGCGCAAAAGTTATAGCGTTTAGAAACTACGGGATAGATTTTTGGACTTTTTATTGTTTTTTGTTTTTATTAGTAATTGCGGCGATCGGCGATTTTTATCGGGACAACGCAACATTGCGGTGGACAGATTGGACCCCTAACTGACATTTTTGACACTTTTTGGGGACCAGTGACATTAATACAGTAATCAGTGCTAAATAATATGCACTGTTACTGTATAAATGACACTGGCAGGGAAGGGGTTAACACTGGGGGTGATCAAGGGGTTAAATGTGTTCCCTATATGTGCTTGCTAACTGTGGGGGGAGGGGCTCTGTGACAGGCACACAGAGATCAGTGTTTAAGCTTAGCTGAAACACACAATCTCATTGCGTCTGTGTGACAGAAAAGCCTCCTGCTTTGTTTACATAGGCAGGCTGCTCTCCTGTCAGTTTCTGTGAAGATTGTGGGAGGCCGGCGGCAATCATGCCTGCTCCTCCCACGGTCTGAGTGCGATTCCAGCGGCAAGCCCTCCCTGCCGAGACCGCGTGCACAAAGTCACGTAGATTTATGTGATTATGCGCAGCCGAGCCGCCCTGCCGCAGTAAATCTGCGCGGGGAGGTCGGCAAGTGGTTAAAGGAGCACATTAGATCTCAATGGGGAAAAATCTCATGCTATATATCTATACTGGTATGGACTGGGTAATGTGTTAGGAAGAAAAGGATGTCACATCGTTTGATGAAAATGAAAATGATCACCCTACAGAGGGCTGAATTCAAAGACACCCCGAAAATCAAAGTGAAAAAATGATGAATCAGGCTAGTTGATTTTACTGAAATTTCATTACAGCAACTCAAAATGGTCCTCAGTAGTTTATATGGCCCCCACGTCCTTGTATGCATGCCTGACAACATTGGGGCATGCTGCTAATGAGACGATGGATGGTGTCCTGGGGTATTTCCTCCCAGGCCTGGACCAGGGAATCACTGAGCTCCTGAACAGACTGAGGTGCAACCTGGCAGTGTCATATGGACGGAAACAGTGGCGGCTGGTGCTCAAAGTTTTTGGGGGGGAGCAAACAGAAAAATGAAATAGGCATTGCTTTGCGGCAAAAAACGCTGTAAAAAATTGCGTGACTTTGAGGTCACAAAAGTGTAAAAGGGACCTTCAGTAATCAAAGTATAGTGTGCCCCCTTCAATGCAGTGTGACCAGCGTGCCCCCTTTCAATGCAGAGAGACCAGCGTGCCCCCTTTCAATGCAGAATGACCAGCGTGCCTCCATTCAATGCAGAATGACCAGCGTGCCCCCTTTCAATGCAGAATGACCAGCGTGCCCCCTTTCAATGCAGAATGACCCCAGCGTGCCCCCTTTCAATGCAGAATGACCAGCGTGCCCCCTTTCAATGCAGAATGACCAGTGTGCCCCCTTTCAATGCAGAATGACCAGCGTGCCCCCTTTCAATGCAGAGTGACCAGCATGCCCCCTTTCAATGCAGAGTGACCAGCATGCCCCCTTTCAATTCAGAGTGACCAGCGTGCCCCCTTTCAATGTAGAGTGACCAGGGTGCCCCCTTTCAATACAGAATGACCAGTGTGCCCCCTTTTAATGCAGAGAGATCAGTGTGCCCCCTTCAATGCAGAGAGATCATCGTGCTCCCCTTCAATGCAGAGAGATCAGTGTGCCCCTTCAATGCAGAGAGATCAGTGTGCCCCCTTCAATGCAGAGAGATCAGTGTGCCCCCATTCAATGCAGAGAGATCAGTGTGCCCCCATTCAATGCAGAGATATCAGTGGGCCCAATTCAATGCAGAGATATCAGTGTGCCCCCTTCAATGCAGAGATATCAGTGTGCCCCCATTCAATGCAGAGAGATCATTGTGCACCCTTTCAATGCAGAGAGATCAGTGTGCCCCCTTTCAATGCAGAGAGATCAGTGTGCCCCCATTCAATGCAGAGAGATCAGTGTGCCCCCTTTCAATGCAGAGAGATCAGTGTGCCCCCTTTCAATGCAGAATGACCAGTGTGCCCCCTTCAATGCAGAGAGATCAGTGTGCCCCCTTTCAATGCAGAGAGATCAGTGTGCCCCCTTTCAATGCAGAGAGATCAGTGTGCCCCCTTCAATGCAGAGAGATCAGTTTGCCCCCTTTCAATGCAGAGAGATCAGTGTGCCCCCATTCAATGCAGAGAAATCAGTGTGCCCCCTTCAATGCAGAGGTCAGTGTGCCCCCATTCAATGCAGAGAAATCAATGTGCCCCCATTCAATGCCGAGAGATCAGTGTGCCCCCTTTGAATGCAGAGAGATAAGTGTGCCCCCTTTTAATGCAGAGAGATCATCATGCCCCCATTCAATGCAGAGTGACCAGCGTAGCATGCCGTGCCCCCCCCCCAGACCAGTCCACTTACCTGCAGCTTCTCCTCAGTCCCCCGGTGTCTCCTCGAGTCCTCCCGCCTCCTCCTCGGCCAATGGCATGGTTTTGCCTTTCGGCAAATCAGGAAGTGGGTCTCAGACCCGCTTCCTAATTGGCCAGGAGGAGGATCCATGTGACAATAGCGAATTTTCATTCGCTATTGTCACACAATGGGTGGGCTCGGGCACACTGCTCTGCGCCCCGGGTCCACCCTTTTCTATAGCCTATTAGAGCCTCTGGCTCTAATCAGGTGACTCAGAAAAAAAAACCCCATTGAGCTCCATGAGTCTGGCGCCCCGCATGCAGATTAGGGGGCCGGATGCATGGATGGGGGGGGGCAGCGCCCCTGCGCCCCCAACGCACCGACCGCCACTGGATGGAAACATAATGCCCCAGAGGTGTTCTATTGGATTTAGGTCAGGCGAGCGTAGGGGCCATTCAATGGTATCAATTCCTTCATCCTCCAGGAACTGGCTGCATAAACAGGTACCCGATTGATCCTCCCCGAAAGGTGCCAAATGTATCAGCGGAGGGGGGGAGAAAGCAAACAAGCTGAGCTTCCCCTTTTAGTTGGAGCTCCGCTTTAATAATTCATGCACATGATCGTAAGATTTGTTGCTGATTACACAATGCTAATATTTACATATCAGTGTGAGTACATTTGTGCTGTCTGCATGTAAACATTTACATGTGTACACTATAAAATTTGATCTATACGCTGTGTATGAATCTGAATACAGCATGTTGTCCACACATGTGCATGGGCCCTAAATGGGTATACTCATAGGCGTGCGCACAGGGTGTGCTGGGTGTGCCTGGGCACACCCCATTCACCCTGTGTGGTGCCAGTCCCCCCTGCTTCCTGGTGTTCCCTATCTCAGCTTCCCTCCTCTCCCGCTGCCTGCTGCTGCAGATGTTTCAGGGTGGATAATGAATGAACACAGTGAGTGATCTGTACCAATCACTCCTGTGGTCATTCTTGACTGAAGCATAGTAAACTATTTTTTACTATGCTTCAGTTTGGGAATGAACAGGAACCTGCTCAGCAAAGAACACTTCCCATACGTTCACTTCCCAGTGCAGCTGAGGCTGCAGAGCTAGGGACTGGAGAAGCTCTGTCCTCAGTCCCTTTCTCTCTGTTTAGACCCTTGATATTTCACCAAAGCCCCCCAACGGGGCTCCTAAAAAGAATTGTAAAAAAAAAAAAAAAAAATTAAATTGTAAAAATGAAATTAAAATAAAAACTACTGACACTGTGCACTGCCCTACTGACACCAATCTCTGCTCTACTGACACCGCCCACTGCTCTGCTGATATACACACATGTATGTTTGTGCTCTGAGGTGCACGCCCTAATGCAATAGGTTGCGCACACCATTGGGTATACTGTAGTATTCTTATAGCACTGAAGTGTTATAGACCATACAATGTATATACAAATAATACATGTGGTGCTACTGGTTGATAACAACATAAATTACATGTGTATAAAGTATAAAAAATGTGTAAAACATACACCACTAGTGAATGACATAAAAAAATAAACTGAAAATGCAACAAGTGTCCATAAAAAGGGGAAAGCAATTTCCAGTGATGAAAACAAGCACTTTTTCTTAGGGAGGAACCACAAGTCCCAGCATGCAAATAAGAGCCGAGCTTCCCAAAACTCAATAGAAAAAGGTCACCAAAAAATGTAATTAAAAAAATGGTCGCTTACCAAAATGTAATGGCTTTCGAATTAATGGAAAAGCCAATAGCGCTTGTGGGAGATTTTACCCACCAGGCAAAAGCCATCAAGGATATCCATTCAGGTAGGCTTCCGGGTAAATAGGCAGGTTCCGATAAACATAAAATAAATGCAAGAGCACATAGCATAATACAGTCTAAAAAAGTTTAATTTATTGTAAAAATGTGCACTCAAATGATTGGTAATACAATCGAGCATGCAAACTCCAAGGAGAAAAGTGAAACTGCAGCATTCCAAAGCTAATCGGCCGAGAGGCGTGGTGACCTCACGTCTGGTCCTACCAAACGCGTTTCGTCATATGTTTGACGTCGTAAGGGACGTTTGTTCATTTTTTATTTTTTACTTTTATCTAGCCCAGAAATTATTTTTGTTTTACATACAATGTATATACTATATGTAACATATAATGTATATTTATACATAGAAACCATCAAATGTACTCCCAAACATTTTAATGATCACCTCACATGAGCCATCTGTACCTGTTACAACTTTCTTCAGATATAATAAAGGGGATATTAGGAGATTATTATTATCATGATCATTATCAATATATTATTAACTACTTGCCAGCCAGCCGCTGTATATAGCGCCAGGTCAGCAGGTTCCCGCGAATAGCACGCCCACTCGCCAGCGGGGAAGCCGATGCACGATGCAGGATTGCCGCCGGGCATCCGCGATCACTCCCGTGAAGAGAGAACGGCAGTCTGCTGTTGAAAACACAGCAGACCGTTGTTCTCTCAGCAATCAATGCAAAGCTCCTGTGTTCCTCCTATTTGGGATCACAGGTCTCTGTATTGATTCCACAAGCCCATCCCCCCTCACAGTTAGAAAACACCCCCTAGGCAAACATTTAACCCTTTGATCGCCCCTAGGTTAACCCCTTCCCTGCCAGTGTCCTTATTACAGTAACAGTGCATATTTTTAGCACTGATTACTGTAGTAATGCGAACCTGAATTAGATCAAATGACCACAGAGGGTGAGAAAAGGCTGTATCGCTGTAGAGCCCTGTGCAGACTTCCCTCGCTGAGCCGGGGGAAGTCTGCACAGGGCTCCACAGCCTTTTCTCGCCTTCTGTGGTCATTTGATCTAATTCAGGTTCGCATAGTCCGTGGAAGGAGAATCTCTTCCATTATCATTTTCTTCTACATCTTCAATACTACAATAAAGAATAATCTGTGAATCTCAGATACCTGTGCATTTTTTGGCCACCTGCCCTGTAGGATCCTTGCGGGATAGGTCACGGAGGGCTTCAGCACAATACTACTCAATCAAGCATTATAATTCCTACTTGGCTTTACTATTGCTGATTCCATCTCTCCCCTCCCCCATTTTAAGGACGTGGGGACTTCTCTGCTCTAGCCCTTCCCCTTACTGGCGCGCTTCATTTTAGTGATGCGGCTTCTTTAAACCGCGACACCTCTATACATCTGCGGTTACGAACTCCTGGACACCTGACACGTGAAGTGTACCCCAACTGACCTTTCAGACAATGGGTTGTTACCCGAAACGCGTCAAGGTCTTATCTTGGGAGATCATTCATGTCTTCGTTGTTCAGTTTTCCATGATGTGTCTATTCCGCATGTATATTGTATTGTTTTTAACTCACATTGTATGTTATTTAATATCATTTCTTCTCTACACTTGAATAAATTGATGCAATTACTTTTTTACAATTGTGCATATACTCTCATTACTATCCTGATGGTCCTTTGCCTAAAAAGTGCCGCACCTAGGGGAACTTTCGCTTTCTACATTATATTAGGGATGTTGGCAAACTTCCATCCAGACACCACCGCCCGAGCATAATCTATATTTTCATTCAGTACAATGGAACCGTTCTAATCAGAGTGACTCAAGTCGCTCCGACTTAGAAAAAGGCTCCTGCACTACTTGGGGGCGACTTCAGAGCGGCTTGCATTGACTTCTATTAGAGAAGTCGTTTGCAAGCCATGCTGAAGTCGCGCTGCAGGGGGGGCGGCTTCAGAGGTGGGCAGCTTTCAAGCCGCCCCAGTGTGAACCGACTCTTATACAAGATGTACACTCACTACTTTACATTGTAGCAAAGTGTCATTTCTTCAGTGTTGTCACATGAAAAGATAGAATAAAATATTTACAAAAATGTAAGGGGTGTACTCACTTTTGTGAGATACTGTGTATATTATGTATGTATAAACCCATAAACATTCAGGGGTAATTTCAGAGAAGACAGGGGTACGTTACGCCTCATATTATGTAATAAAATAGTTTATTGTTTTATCTTTGAGCTGTTAGCCCCCGTTCACACTAAGGCGACCTGTGAGGCGACCTGGTCGCCTCACAGGTCGCCGTAGGTCGCCTTCCATAGGGAAGCTGCGGACCCGTTCTAATAGGAGCGACACAAGTCGCTCCGACTTAGAAAAAGGGTCCGGAGCTTCTTTGGGTCGACCCGGCGCGACCGTCATAGACTTCAATGTTATGAAGTCCGTGCCGGCCGCTCCGAGGTCGCCCCCCCAAGTCGGATCGCCCCTGTGTGAACGGGGCCTTATACACCCTATATTGTATGTAATAAATAAATATATATATAATGTATGTATAAACCCATAAGCATTCAGGGGTCACCTCAGAGGAGACAGGGGTACCTGTTACGCCTCATATTATATCATTGAGCTGTTATTCACCATATATATATAAAACGTATGTATAAACACATAAACATTCAGGGGTCACCTCAGGAGACAGGGGTAACCTGGTACACCTTATATTATGTAATAAAATAGTTTATTGTTATATCATTGAGCTGTTATACACCCTATATTGTATGTAATAAATATATATATATATATATATATATATATATATATATATATATATATATATATATATAATGTATGTATGTATGTATGAACCCAGAGAAAACAGGGGTACCTGGTACACCTCATATTATGTAATAAAGAGGTGTATTATATAACTGAGCTGTTATATATAATGAATATATGAACTCATAAACATTCAGGGATCCCCTCAGAGAAACCAGGGGTAACCTGGTACACCTCATATTATATAATAAAATAGTTTATTGGTATATCATTGAGCTGTTATACACCCTATATTGTGTATATGTATGTATGTATATATATAAATAATGTATGTATAAAAACATTCAGGGGTCACCTCAGGAGACAGGGGTACCTATATATGTATGAACCCAGAGAAAACAGGGGTACCCAGTACACTTCATATTATGTAATAAAGATATATATTATATAACTGAGCTGTTATATATAATGTATGTATGTATGAACCCATAATCATTCAGGGGGCACCTCAGAGAAAACAAGGGTACCCAGTACACCTCATATTATAACTGAGCTGTTATATATAATGTATGTATGAACTCATTAACATTGAGGGGACCCCTCAGACTGGAGACAGGGGTACATTACACCTCATATTATATAATAAATAGGTATATTATATAACTGAGCTGTTATAGATAATGTATATATGAACCCATAAACATTCAGGGGTCACCTCAGAGAAAACAGGGGTAACCTGGTACACCTCATATTATGTAATAAAATAGTTTATTGGTATATCATTGAGCTGTTATACACCCTATATTATATATATATATATATATATATATATATATATATATATATAATGTATGTATAAACACATAAACATTCAGGGGTCACCTCAGGAGACAGGGGTACCTATATATATATGAACCCAGAGAAAACAGGGGTACCTGGTGCACCTCATATTATGTAATAAAGAGGTATATTATATAACTGAGCTGTTATATATAATGAAGGGGTATATTATTATATCATTGATCGGTTATAGATAATAGTTTTTGTGTCCTGACCACCCGGGACCTGACAAATGACATTCAGTCGGGTGTCTCCTTGGTTTGGAGGTCGGTGAGCGCTGTGAGGAGAGTCCGCCATGATGTGTGACACACACGGGGGAGTTATGGCGGGCTCTCCGCACTCAGCGCCATGACACTCCTCATACAATGTGATAGATATGGAGGACGGGCTCGGAGCCCTCATAGATTTATAGGTGTGATTTATTTTATTAGTGATATGACGATGAATGTGTCCGGGGAGAGACATAACCGTGTGTCTCGTCGCGTTTCTCCTCAGGAGGGTGGTGGTGGAGGAAGGAGGGGGGAGGTGAGGAGAACAATGAGCGGCCGCCATCTTGCAGCAATGACTATGCACATAGCAGAAGGAGCAGCGGAGGGAGGAGTGCGGAGAAAAGGGAGGAAATTGGTGCACTGAGCCCGCCAGTAGGTGGCGGAAGGGGTCCAGCATCCGGGGGCCAGGGCGTCCCAGGAGCTGCGGGAAGGCGGCAGCAGGGGGAAGAGGAGAGACAGAGGAGGAGGATGAAGAAGCGTCGCTGCCTCAGCTCTCCGCAACAAAATGGCGGCGGATCTGAGCAGGCGGGGGCGGCGTGTGCCTGCGGGGACCGGGAGCCACTTTCCGGCAGCTCCGCGCGGTGGGACCCGGCTCGTTTTAAAGAGCGGACTTCGTTTTACCGGAGGGCGGGCGCCATTTCTGAAAAGGAGGCGGCCTTACCGGAGAAAACGGCCGGGTACGGGGTGTGCCGCCATTGTGAGTGACTTGAGGGAAAACAGGACAAAGCAGCATGCGGTAAGGATCAAACCGGTTTCATTCGATGGGTTTTAATATGTTAGTGCCGTGTTCTCGTTTTTATATTCATTCTATGTCTCTATTGTATTTTATTTATAGGCTTTCTACTACACTGGCAGGCATTGGTGGCCATTTTGTGAAATACACGACGGTTCTGTGGACCTCTGAGGCGGTTATTAAGTTTCTGGTTCGTTTTATTGACCGGTGTGCTTCAACGGCGGAGTTTTCACCGTTTTACAGAGGAAAAACTGAGCTGCGCAACAAGATGGCGCCGTCTCCTTCAAGGCAGCAGAAGGATAGAAGAGGAGCCACGTCGCGTGATACGAGAAGACCGCCCCGTCTGAGCTCGGCTGCCCGGTAACAGCCAATGGCGGGCGGCGGGACGGCAGAGTTCTGCCTAGCTCCAGCCAATCGCAGAGGAGGTTTTCTTCGGTGACGTGGAAGCCGCGCTGAGTCACTTGTCCTGGAGTCCTAGGAAGGAAAGGGCGCGTCCTCCTGAGCTGCTGCAGTGGTAGTACACAGTTCCGCCGCCGGGGGCGTCTGGACAGCGGGAAGCATGGCGACCAATGGAAGCGCGTCTCGTTTTCCGTGGGCGGAGGATGTTTTAATGGACAGATTAGAAAGCCAATGGAAGGGTTGTCCCCACCAAGGAGGCAGGATTTCCGAAACCAATCGGCGGCGGCTACTGCTTTTATATAAGAGCGGCCTCAGCCTCTCGAGGCGCCATTTCGCTGAAGCGGAGAGCCGGAGCTGGATAAGAGGGGGAAAAGCATAGAAGTGGTGTGAGCCAAAGACAGCCGCTGCGCCCTCAGCCGGAGAGCGGGCGTCTACACAATCCGTATCCATCCGCATGGAGGCAGCCCTCAGCCCAGCGTTTAAAAGGTACCGGAGAACCTGGGGGCCCCCCTGCACCTCCCACAACAGATATTGTTACGTAAAACCCGCATTTTATATTCAAACGGTGATCTCCCCGCAGCGGCCCCCCCCTCCCCCGGCCTGGCTTCCATAGAGATGGCGTCCCCTAACACCGGATACAATCCGCGGCCATCCGCCTCACCGGAGCTTTCCCTCTCCGCACTCATCACCGGTCTACATCCACACGGCACCGGGGGCCTCACCCCCGCCCGGAGCGGTGTCCGGAGATCGGTAGCCGGGGGGATCTCGGAGGATTTCTATTCTGCCCCCTCCGAGCTCTGCGGCGCCGCCATTTTCTTCCGGCAACCCAGACAGATCGGTCCCCGGGGGAGGGGACGCCGCGTATCCTGGCAACAGGGGAGCCCCGACTCTGTACGGTGTGTCACCTCCAGCCGGGTCACTCCCGACCCCCCACTACACCCGGATCCATGGGGGTCATTCCTACTAGGGGGGGCGGGGTGTTTTTATTGGGGTGACCAATGGGCTTCCCCATTCACATCAGGTCAGTGACCACCATATGCGGTCTATTTACACTGCAAAATACACAGCAATGCCTCCAATACTATGAATACTGTATTATGAATGCACCGGGCTTTCTCCAATACTATGAATGCAAAACAGTACTGCCTCCAATACTACCGTATACTATACTATACTATGTATGCACGGGGCTTTGAGGGTTTGTTTTTATACCGTGTATGGACATTTTTACTGGTTTTTGTTTTATTTTTTTTAACCTGAAGCATTAGATAAAAATATTTAAAAAATGTTTTCTTTTTATTTATAGTGTTTTTTAGTAATTTTTTTCAAAAACAAAATGTATATCGTGGGGAAAAATATATACTGATATATATATATATATATATATATATATATATATATATATATATATATATATATATGTTTTAATTTAATGCCCCATGTATACAGCATCTCAGTTAATTAAAAAGTTGTATGTAGTTATAAAAATATATATATGGAGAAACTATATTTAAAAATATATATATATATATATATATATATATATATATATATATATATATATATAATCTCTTTTTAATTAACTGAAATACTGTATACATGGGGCATTTAATTAAAACACGTGTTTTTTTTCTTTTTATATATTGGGGGGGGGGGGGTGCATCTTAAAATTTCAGAGTAGTAGTATTTAATTTTTTCCGTTCTAGATGTAAATGGACCACTACCATTAGTTAGGGGTATTTTTATTTTCCCCATGGACATTTTACAGTCCATTCCATTTTTTTTTTCCCTGCTTATTGTATTTTTTTAGAACCCTTCTCTTGTCATACTTCCTTTTCACAGACTGTTGTATGGTCACTGGGGTACATGTGGTGTGTGGATGGTTTGTGGGTCCTCAGTGATCCAGGTTATGGGATATGTAGTAGTAGTTGGTCACATTAATCTAGACTGGTTCTGTAATGTTGTAGCTTTTCTCAGTCACTTCAGTGATTTTTTTTTTTTTTTTTCTCTAACAGTATAGAACAAATGTGATGGCAGTACTATCTGTCTTGCTTTGTGTTGGTTTTTAAACACAGAGGGAACCCTATTTTGCAGTGTCAGGGAACCCCCAATCATTACTGATTATAGCTCAGTTTCCTATTAGATGCCCTGAAGATTGTAGTTGATCAGTGATCACCACTTTCCTGGAGGAACCCCTACACCCCTCTGAAGGAACCCTGTTTGATGGACTGCTTTTATATAGATGACCTCAGGAGTGATATGCTGGCTTTGTTTTGTTTCTTAGGTCATGACCTCAAGGTGTGCTGTAATGTAGATTAGTCTGTGTAACCTTCATTGAGCAGTGTATAGAAGGGAAGTCAGATGAGTGTTGTATGTATCCTAATAAGGGGCAGTCGTGTTACTCTGGACATGTTTAGGATGTCTTGTCCAAAAAAGCTGCTTTAGGTCAGAACCAAAAAAACACTGCTTAGATAAGCTGTAAGAACCTCTTCAGTGTTCATAGATGTGATTTCTTTGGATTATAACATTCCTGGATGTGAGAGTCATCAGACTGCTGTATCTGATATCATTGTTGGCTCTTAGATTAGTTTTGTAGTTTTATAAATGGACATTACTTGTATGAAATGAGCCCAAGTAGTGCCTGGAGACATACATTTTAATGAATGAGGTAGATGTGTATATTAGGGTTTCTGTGCAGTGGTGTTTAGTAAATCATGTAGTTTAATGGTATATTGCACCTGCTGTTGTGTTTGTTCTTAGACAGATTGTATTTGGTTTATTTATCCCTCTAAGGCTGGCCATACACTATATACAATTTTCTTGTTCAACTTTCCTTTAGATTTACCAAAACCATATAATATGAGGTCAAACCTAAACACTTTCAATTTGTATGCAATCAGGCAGGCCCTTGCACTACATAGTTAAAGGTAAATCTAAAGGAAATTGAATAAGAAAATTGTATAGTGTATGGCCAGCCTTAGTGACAATGAAACTGATTGGAATGTGCTATTTCAGTATATTTAATAGCCTTGGATAGGTCTGTGAATGTTCCCATTTATCCAGGTCATTGTCTAGCCCAAGAGTATAACATTTCAGCTATTAAACTGAAAGTCCCATGAGGCATTGTAAGAGTTTGACAGGCGCAGGCATGGTTCACAGAGGCATGATGGGACTTTTTTCACCACAACTGCATGTCTGAGGTTGCTTTCCCTTACTACATCTAGTGGTAGGTAGGTGGTCACATTCAGCTGGGTTTGTTCTAGTTAGTTGATGATTGACTATTAGCTGGTCACACTTCCACTCACTATCAGAAGCCTACACAGAATGTGTTAAGTCATACATATTTAGTATTGTCACATTAGATTACAATGTCACATTAGATTATAGTATCTTTGGACTTTGTTTTGGAGAGATATTTGTGATTAGAGGGCATTGAGCATTTGTAATGCTTTGTTTGTATAGAGGTTACATAATGTGAGTATGGTTGGTCTGTGGTATAAACATTATTGTGGTTAGGGGTGGAGCTCGATAGGCTCATTCATAGAGGAATGTCCTATGTAAATTACCCCCCTCTAGTGTTGTCCTTGCAGCTTTGTTTCAGAACCTTCTTCCCTACACCCAGTGAAGATTTGGATGGAAGGATTTTAGAACTTGCTGAACATGCTCACTCAATCAGATTCTGGTGATGTTGTGGTTTTCAATGATTAATAGTATTGGCAGTTGATGTTTATTTTCCCATTACTATCTTACCCTTATGGGTGACACCAGGTTACAAAATGCCGAACTGGTTGTTTTAATGTGTTTAAGCAAGTATACCATTAGCATTGTAAGGACAATATGAATGAACAGGTGCTTCATTTTACCCCATTTGAACACATGGGGCTGTTAAAAAGCAGACTTATTTTGTGCTGCCATTCCTATATATGCAGCTAGGAAAGGATAATAAAGAATCACAAGACATGATGAGGTCATTGCCTTTACATAGAGATGTTTGTTTCTATGGGGTGTGTTGAGCCGGGAGAATGAGTCAACAATTTGGATGTGGAAATCAGACGATCACTGATGTGTTGGAGCTTTTATTTGTTGCTTTCACTGTTACCTGGCACTAACTCTCACCAGTGTCAGTTGTGTGTTTCTGGCCATACATTATACAATCTGCTTGTGCAACTTCCTTAAGATTTAGCAAAAACCTTTAATACAAGGTCAAACCTAAACACTTTTTCAGTTTGTGTGCAGGTAAATTTAAAGGAAATTAATTAAGAAAATTTGTATAATAGATGAGCAGCTGAAGGGTTACAAACCCATAAGTTTGGCCAGTTATCTAAAGCTAGTCTTCATTAATGCCACTCTGAACCGATCACGGGTTTCCTCTTTCGTACTTGGTCATACTAACACAAAAGGGAGCGTTGTCTATGGTCTTGCTAACACTGGTTTATTTATATATATATATATATATATATATATATATATATATATATATATATATGCGCGCGCGCAAGGTCTAGTACCTGAATCTGGTAGTGGCTTGTATTTCCTGAAGAGTGAAGATCCTCTCCTCTCTAGAGACACCTTTTTTTCCATTTACTTTTTTTTTTCTCTAAAAGTAACTCAGTTGCCAAATGAGCTGCAATTGCAGTTGTAAAGAAGGCAGCGTCACTATAGAAAGATCATGGAAATGGTTTGTTGGATTGTTTATCTGAAATCTAACTTTCAAATTGGTGCCTGTTTAGCCAACAGGGGCCCTATTCTGCTCAATGTTTTTATATATATATATATATATATATATATATATATATATATATATATATATATATATATATATGGAAAATGTATAGATATTATGGCACCAGCTATACTAGACAGGGAGGTTTACTAAAACTGGTGCAGCTGTGCATAGTAACCAATCTGCTTCTAACTTATGCTTGTTCAATTGTTCAATTAAGCATTGCCAATAAAACCTAGAAATTCATTGGTTACTATGCACAGCTGCACCAGTTTTAGTAAATCACTATAATGTACTGCTGCGGTTGTGGAATCTTATTTCCCTTTGTTGCACATTTTAAGAATCTGTGAAAAATGTAAACGTGTGTAAGCAATGTAGATTGACAGAATTTCTATTTGCAGGCCTCCTCTGGATGTAAATCATGGTATAATGGGGCAGACTGTTGAGGGAACCCCAGGAAAGCGAATCCGCAAACCCTCTCTGCTATACGAAGACTTTGAGGGTCCCACCATGAATTCCAGTGTCTTTAATCACATGCCTCAAGTCAACCCACCTCCTCCAGAGGTCAGCAACTCCAAAAAGCCTGGCCGCAGCACTAATCAGCTGCAGTACCTGCTCAAGGTGGTCATGAAGTCTCTATGGAAGCATCAGTTCTCTTGGCCTTTCCGTCAGCCTGTTGATGCCATAAAACTGGGTCTTCCGGTACGTTCCTGGGGTTGTTTTGTGGGATTTAAAAATTGTTACTTACACAACACACAATTGGGGGTGAAAAATGAAAAACAAGGCCCAATGATATGCATATGTTTTGTCTTATCCAGTTCCTTGTTTTTTGGGCAAATGCAATTTTCTGCATATTGTCACTTTGCTCTCCACAGCACAAACACATTGAAACATTTTCATATAAAACCTGATGACAGCTCTGGGTTTGACTAAAGCATTTGGTGCTGTGGGGTTCAGGGCACATAGCGTGACAAATGTCTGAGGACAAGTTCTCCTGCCAATGCAGAATATGATGGGGTAGAGCTTTTATTTTTTTTATTTTATCGCTTCTCTTTTCTGCGTGGTTAAGAACAGATAAAAGATTAATATAGTTTAACCTTTCTACCTTGCATCCATCACTGCCCCCTCCCACTCATCCCTACAAATGTATGGATGTCTTCATGCACGCTGTGTAGTTAAAGCTTCTTATAATGTAGCTGCCACCCTATATTTTATGAACTGATTGATTTTACTTTGTGAAATGCAAATTTCCAATTGATACGTTTTGCAGATCTGCACATCCATGAATTTGTTCAGGACCCCAAGTGTGACAAAGTATTTAACGCTACACACACTGAGATGTCTTGGATTAGAAGTATGAAGGTACATTAAAAATGGTAGGTGTGCTATTATTTAGCTTCTAGAATACAGCCATAATTTGCCCTGCACCTCCTCACCATCTTGCAATGCTCCCATTATTTAAAGTACCCGTCTAACCTCTGACACGCCTGTAGCTCTGAGCTTCTGGTGTGATCACCTCTAGCACCTTACGGCAGGTCCCGGGGCTACAATCTTACTGCTTTTATGGATTAGAAGTGACGCGTTCATACTTTTTGTTTTTAGAATTGTTGCTTTTTTTCCCCACATATCGGTTAAAGGGGTACGTGAGTTTTCAAAACGTAATCCTATTTTAAAACGCCTCCTGTGTCTTTTTAAAAATTGCTTGCTTGGAGTGGAGAGTTGCATAACATTGTTAATGTCCCAGAGCTGTCATCAGGTCCTATGTACACAGAAGTGATAGCCGCTCATGATACAGGGTCTGGTCTGTTGTACACTGTGGTGAAGATGCAGCCGATATTGGGATCCAAGTAGGGGTTTATTAGAAGTGCAATAATACATGGGGCTGAGTTATCTGAACTGGATTTAAGAGCATCAACAACCTAAAATGTTTTATGCCAGTTTTTGTCCCAGCTTTCATAAATCAGCCATGTTTTTCTTCTATCTAGTGAAATAGAAATGTATTTTGTTATATTTAGTGTGTTGAAACTGTAGCGCTCACCAACATGCTTTTTCTCCGGGCTGGTGTGGTTGCAGGATTATCATAAAATCATCAAGCAGCCAATGGACATGGGAACTATTAAGAAGAGATTAGAGAACAACTACTACTGGACTGCACTGGAGTGTATGCAGGACTTCAACACAATGTTTACTAACTGCTATATCTACAACAAGGTGAGAGCAGATTACATTACAATGGTTTATTTCTATACAGACATACCCTGCTTTATGTATAATTGTGAGTATGGACACGTTGGTGTCTATGGGAAATCTTGGTCAGCTTGACATGACACTGCTCCCGAACCATAAGTGACAGGGACACCAAACTTGGGGAGCACAGAGAGGGGGGGGGGACCCAGGACTACAAAATATCTGATTTTGGTGTTGGTCAGCTTGCCTAGGTAATCTATAATGTTGTAGCCCTGGGTCCCCTTAACATGCTCTCCAAGTTTGGTGTCCCTGTCACTTATGGTTTGGTAGCAGTGCTATGTCAATTTGACCAAGATTTCCCATAGACACCAATGTTAGAATCCAGGAGCAGTGCCATGTCAAGCTGAGAAGGAGATTTCCCATAGAGCTAGTATATTTACATACATTGAGAAGTGAAAAAAGGTATTCACTTAAAGTGGAGTTCCAGCCTTTTCACTCACCTGTCCAACGGTCCACCGATGCGGCCGCCCGAAGCCTCGATCCTCTCCCTCTGGTCTCGGCGGCGCCGGCATCACTGCTGTGGGCACCCGGCTGTGACAGTTTGCGGCTTCACAGCCGGGTACCCGCTGTGCATGCGCGAGTCGCGCTGCGCGTCTCGATTGGCCGGCAATCTTCTGGGACCTCTGACATGTCCCAGAAGATTGCAGGGAGGGAGCGGGAGAGGAGAACTTTCGTTCAGGGCGCTCCGAGCGGAAGTGGGAGCGCATACCTGTCAAAACTAGGTGCCCCCCCCCCCCAAAAAAAAATGACATGCCAAATGTGGCATGTCAGGGGGTTATAATGCCTAAAGCGGAAGTTCCGCTTTAAGTACATTTTCATTTTACATTCATGTTCTGGTCCCATTGTGTACTTAATCACAACAGACACAGAATGCACTCTGTTCAGATATGTAAAGACCAGTTTTAGTCATTGTTTTTTATATTTGTAAAGCCCACAGATGACATTGTGCTAATGGCTCAAAGCCTGGAGAAGTCATTTTTGCAGAAGGTAGCGCAGATGCCCCAGGATGAAGATGATCCATCCAATACTACAAACAAGAGCAAGCAAGTGAAGAGTGTCAAACCTCCAGGTAGATAAAGCTGCTCTTTAGTAAACTCTGCATACATGATCCAATGACCAAGGTGCATTTACTATGTTTTTGCATTTAAGCCTGCGAAGCATTGCACCCACAATCAATGCATTGTTGCTCTAGTGTACAGACTCTATGCAGTGTTTAGTCCCAGGTCTGTGCAGAAGTGCAAAGTACCTGTTGTTGTCCTATAAAACTAAAGGCATAGGGCATACTTAGTCTGTTTTTTTTTTTTTTTTTCTACAGCTGTCACAGGTGGAATTACAACTGCACACCAAGTCCCAGCCATCTCATCCATGTCTCAGTCTTCACTGTACCCCAGCTCCCCAGAAATGCCCACCACCATTGTTAATATACCACATCCAACTGTCCACTCTAACCCTGTGATGAAACCAATGCCACCTACTCAGACTCTGCCTGTAGTTCCAGCAGCCACACAACCAATATCAAAGGTAAGTTCTACTTTTATGCTCCGTTCACATGTAGGCGTTTTTGGGGAGTTTTTCTGCTCTAGGATCAGCTCTCAAAACGCCCAACAAGACAAATCCTATTCATTTCAATGGCCCCTGTTCACATCTGAGCGTTTTGACGCTGTGAGCAAAACGCCCAAAGTACATGAGCTTCTTTTTGGGTAGATTACAGGCGTTTTGCATTGGTCTCTATTCAATCAAAAAACGCCTGTAAATTGCGGTAAAAAAACGCTCAGGTGTGAATGTAGCCTAATACATTATGTGTTTGTTTTTTTTCCAATTTAATTCTGTCATGTTGGTTCTTTGTAATTGTTTTCTGCCAGTTCATATGGCATAAATGTAAATTTAACATTTTCACTTTATAAAGTAGAATTATAGGTTTCATATTTCTCTTCCCCCCCCCCCCCTACATTTTTTTTTTTTCTACCCCCTATAGCAGAAGAAAGGTGTGAAGAGAAAAGCAGACACTACAACCCCGACCACCACAGCTATCATTGCTACCAGTGGAGACTCCTCTCCTCTAACGCCACCAGATATGAAACCTGCCAAGATCCCCGCCCGGCGAGAAAGTGGTCGGCCCATTAAGCCTCCTCGAAAGGACTTGCCAGACTCTCAACAGCATCAAACTTCAAAGAAGGGCAAACTGTCTGAGCAACTAAAATACTGCAATGGGATTCTGAAAGAACTTCTTTCTAAGAAACATGGCGCCTATGCATGGCCGTTCTACAAACCTGTGGATGCCAGTGCTCTGGGACTGCACGACTACCACGAAATCATAAAACATCCCATGGACCTTAGCACCATTAAGGTGGGGACAAGATGCAGAGAGCAAGCACACATTTTATATCGATATACACACAGCCCTATTCTAAGTAGATTTACTTGCTGGACCCAAATGACTTGAATTATCCAATTTAGTTAATTTGAAATTTAAACAAACCTTCACATTATGGAAAGGCTTAATACTGGTTGTCGCTAATGACAGGAGGTGAAACCTATTCACCATTTTGGAAGGTGATTTGTTCTTTAAAGTTAGTAGCCTTTTCATTGACATAGTCTGAACAGATGGAATTGTTCTGTGAAATCCTAGCAATACTTATTAGCCTTTCTTCCTATACAGAAAAAGATGGAGAACAGAGAATACCGCGATGCACAGGAGTTTGCTGCTGATGTCAGGCTCATGTTCTCAAACTGTTACAAATATAATCCTCCTGACCATGATGTGGTGGCCATGGCAAGGAAGCTGCAGGTATGAATTGTTCTGTAGAAGTTGTTTTATTCTGTTTGTTATTGTTGGCGATATTCATCTGTGTGGTTAATTTTTCCAGGATGTGTTTGAATTTCGTTATGCGAAGATGCCTGATGAGCCTATTGCAATGTCTCCGCCTCCCACCTCCACACAACTTCCTCCCTCAGATTCCAAATCCTCCTCTGAATCCTCCAGTGAGAGCAGCAGTGACAGCTCAGACGAAAGTGAAAGTTCTGATGACTCGGAAGAGGAGAGGGCAAACAGGCTGGCGGAGCTTCAGGAGCAGGTATGAGTGCAGGAATTAGCGTTGTCTTTTATGTAAAGGGGTGGAGATACAATGGTTTGCTGCTATCAGGCAAAGTACAGTAACTCCTAGCAGTTGGAAGTTGGTTATTGTGGATTCTAGTTGCTATTGGGTACTCCATTTTACAGTTAACTCATTCTCATGGTTGGTCTCCTGCAAGTGTAACTCCGAAATTTGCATGGCTACTGCCCTGCACTCCCTGACCCCATGCTAATGGTATAAACCATAAATGCCCACTTACAAATCGTCGGGGACCTAACAGTGGCCCCTGTTCAGTATACAACCAAAACTGTCACTTAAAGCAGAGCTTCACCCATTTCAGGGGCTGTGTTCCTTAGCATCTCACCAACCCTCTGCTGTACAATTGTTTTTTAACTTGAGTTTTTGCCCTCATCACCCCTGAGTGACGTATGTGCCCCAGCTCTTGGAATACGTAATGATCCTATCCCAGGAGGCATGGAGAGCTCCACGCGTCGCCCCATTCAATAACTGAGGGTGGTGGTGGGCCTAGTGGCGGGCCCATCGGTTGGTTGTGCCAGGACACAGAGCCTGCACACCCTACCCAGATGAACATGGTGGTGCAGGACACGATGGCTGTTAAGAGGATCTAAGCTGGACAATGCTGGATCCTGTGTTGGTGATTATCTCAACTGAGCCCATATCAGCAAAAAGAGGAGCGGGAAAAAAAAGGGGGACTCAACACCAAGACTAGAGGATACTGAGATCTCAAACATTTAACAGGGTTTCTTGGAGACTGAAGGCGTTACAGGAGATGGTCAGATACTTGGGGAAGTGTTTACGTGAGTCTGCTAGATATCATTGTCATACCTTCCTTACAAACGAATGCTGGCGTCTGTAAAGTGTGTATACAGTAGATACAGAAGGCCTGTGTGTGGTCCTCTAGCTGCAATGTAAACTGACCAAGCTGCCAATTTGTCCTTAACCAATAACATAACTTGCATTTTTCTTAACTACATTCTTTCATTGCTGAGATGCAACCTTAAGAGCCGGTTCACACTATTACGACTTGCCAGGCGACTTGGTCAGCCTGGCAAAGTCGCGCACCGTCGGGTCCATTGAGTAGTACAGGACCGGTTCTAAAAGGAGAGACACAAGTCGCTCCAACTTAGAAGAAGGGTCCTGTACTACTTCGGGGCGACCTGGAGGCGACTTGAATTGACTTCAATTATATGAAGTCTGTGCAAGTCACGCCGAAGTCGCGGTGCACACGATTTCACAGGTCGCCCCCGAAGTTGGAGCGACCTAATGTGAACGGGGTCTAAGGTCTTCTCAGCTCTAGTGTGTGGCACAGATGCGATATGATGTTCAGGTGTAGCATTGGTCCGTAATTCTTCATCAGGAAGCATTTAGAAGGTTTGCGATCTGTAAAAGTACTTTGGGGGTGGGGCCTAGACCATTTACTTGCTGCAGGGAGAATCTAACTTATAAAATTTGTATTTATCTTAAAAGCTTCGAGCCGTGCATGAGCAGCTGGCTGCTCTCTCCCAAGGCCAAATTTCCAAGCCTAAAAAGAAGAAAGAGAAAAAGGAAAAAAAGAAAAAGAAGAAATCGGATAAGCGGAAAGTCAAAGATGATGAAGAATGGAGATTTAGCAAATCAAAATCTTCTCAGTCCAAAAAATCCTCTAAAAAATCCGGAGGGACCACTACAACCAGCAGTTCTATGCTTGCTGTTTCGAAGTAAGTTGTTTTCAACCCCCCCTCTTTTTTTTTTTTTTCTTCCCCTGTAATTGCAAAGTTGAAGTTATTGGACAGATGATAAACGCACAGCCTTGTTTTTTGGTATTCTGTTCAATTTGCTACATACTTTGGTGTCCTTTTATGAACGGGTGAATTTTTTTCTCCATTGGCTTCTCTACAGTTCTCCGGGGAAAATGATCACATCTGGCACCCCTTTTATGAATGGGAGAACTTCAGTTCGCCCAGGGTGATCAGAGGAGAACGGTTTTCTCGGAGATCTGTGTAGAAGTCAATGGAGCGTCTGTAATCTCGTGAGACAAAGCGAGATTACAGTAGTATGAAAATCCCTCGCGCGCTTTAACAAGCAGAGATAAATTATCACTGCTGAGTACACGAGGTTATAAATAATAGTCCCCTTACATAAATATGTATATATATATACACTGAATACACACACACATACATTGTATATATATATACACATTAAATATATATCTACATGTATGTGTGTATATATATATATACATGTATATATATACATAAATATGGCAGGGGGACATGATTACTGTGTTGGGGGGTCTGAACGAGGAAGAAGGAAGTCCATAATCTTCCTTTTTCCCCCTCAGTTTTCCCCCGATTCTGTCTTCACTCCCCGCTTCACAAGCTCCAGGCTGGTGAACCCGGGAGTGTGAATTCTGGCACAGATCGCCAGTGAAGTGCTGGGATCGCAGCTTCATAGCCTGGCCATTTCTGTGTCTGTCAATGACAGATTCCCATGTGAAGAGATGATCAGCGGAGAACATGTTCTCCTGCGATCATTTCTGTTTCATAAACTGAGAATGATCGGAAATGAGCTGTGATCAGCAGGATCACTGCTCATCTCCATTTCATAAAAGGACACCTTTATGGATTGAAGCTTGCTGCAGATTCTTCCTTGTGTTTATGAGCTTTTTCTGTTGATTCTTCAGGAGTTCTAAGAAATCCTCCAAATCCCTTCCCCCACCTCCACCTGTTATGTATGACTCAGAGGAGGAAGAGGAGATTAAGCCAATGACTTATGATGAGAAGCGGCAGCTGAGCCTGGACATTAACAAACTTCCAGGAGAGAAGTTGGGCCGTGTAGTACATATCATCCAATCCAGAGAGCCCTCTCTGCGGGATTCCAACCCCGAAGAAATAGAAATTGACTTTGAGACTTTAAAACCTTCCACTCTTCGTGAGCTGGAGAGATATGTCATGTCTTGCTTGAGGAAGAAACCACGGAAGCCCTACAGTAAGTGCTTATTAATTCTAGCTGAATTTACTTCTGTACACTCCAAGCTGAACACGAGGAAGTTAGTACAGATTATAATTGAAACTTTCACAGTATTTGAATACTCCAAATATTATGTAATATTACTGCATCTGGATTAAGACCTGGGCCATTGCTGGTTACAATCCTTTTCCACTGCCGTGTTGTATGGGTTGAGGGGAAATGTGAGGGCACTGATTGATCTCATCAGTGTGCTGCTATTCTTTGTCCAGTCAGCAAGTTTTGAAGTGTATTCTTGACTGTTTTCAGACTAGTCATAAAACTTTCAAATATTTTATCAGGCAAGTAGTTCCCCGTATGTTAAAGGTTGACTGCATTTACCTGTATCGGACTGCCTGCTGCAGATATACTGCGGCAGGCAGCCCCTCCTGCGCGAACTGACGTAGCCTTATGGCGGTCGCGCGCCTGCTGCTAGGGGGCGAGTGCTTGCCGCCAGTCACCCGCGATCACTCCCCCGCTGCGAGAGGATGACAGCTGTTGTAAACACAGCTCATCGTTCTCTTTGGAATGATCACAGAGCGCCTGTGATCCTTCTATGTAGGATCACAGGTCTCTGTAATCATTTCAAAATCCCCTCCCCCACAGTTAGAAACACTCCCCTAGGCTTACATTTAACCCCTTGATCACCCACTGTTAATCCCTGCCAGTGTCATTATTACAGTAACAGTGCATAATTTTATCACTGATTACTGTACTAATGTCAGGTGTCTGTCGCAGTCTCGCTAAAAATCGCAGATCGCCGCCATTACTAGTACAAACCCATAAAAATGACCACTCTTTCCCGTAGTTGACGCGATAACTTTTGCACAAACCATTCAAAATGCACTTGTTGCGAGGTGTTTTTTTGGTAAATAAAAAAAAAAAAAAAAAGGTAGCAGAAAACAAATTGACCTAAAATGTTTTTTTTTTTTTTTTTTTTTTTGGGAATGTTCTATAGAATGTGAAAAATATATATATTTTTTCAGAATTGTCGCTATGTTTCTGGCTTATAGTACAAAAAAATAAAAATCGCATAGGGGATCAAATACCACCAAAAGAGAGCTTTGTGGGAATAAAAGGACATCAATTTTATTTAGGTAGTGTTGCACAACTGCGCAATTGTAAGTTAAAGTAACGCAGTGCCGAATCCGAAAAAATGGCCTGGTCAGTAATGGGGCAAATCCTTCTGGTCCAGAACTAGTTAAAGCAGGACTAAAGTCCTGCTGTCACAAAACTGAGCAGGCTCTTATTGTAGAAGAGACTTGCAGTGTCTTCAAGTTTTAGCTCTGCTTTAAGTCTTATTTATGCATTTAAAAAAAAAAGTGGGGAAGTTATGTACATCTAGAAGTAGCAATAAGGTGTAAAACTTCCTATCTGTCCACCCAGACCCCCAAGGCCTCTTCTGTAAAGGTGACTTGTGACTTGATTGTGTTCTTAACCTCTCAGCTTCCTAATTATAGATTAGTAGTTTAAAAGCATTTGAATATGAGTACAAAGTGTAAGTTGCTTAAATTGTATGAACCTTGTTTTATAGAAATATCTTTAGATAATGACATAAAAAGATAAAAAGGTGCAGATAGGGATGCACCGATCCGGCTTTTTGGAGCCGATACCGATTTCTGGCAAGGTGAAATCACCGATACTGATCCGGAGCTACACACAAAGCAAGGGGCTGCAAAGCCGCTGCTTCATGTGTGTGGCTCCTCCATTCACAGGCGGAGTGCATCTGATATCCCTCCACCTGTGAGCCGGACCTATACAGGAAGTAGCGGCTCCCATACTACTACTACACCTAGTAAGGGATGGCTGAGCCGTTACTCAGCCAAAACCGGATCGGCCCGTGGGACGGCTGAACTTTACCGATCTCCGATCCAGCTATTTTGTCTGGATCGGGGCCGATTTCCGACCCGACTATCAGATCGGTGCATCCCTAGGTGCAGATAAATACTAGTATGCCCACTCACCCAGTACTATAAGCAATATGGATAAATGTAATAAGATACTTGTCAAATAATATGATAAATCCCTTAAGGGAAAAGACCGAGCTGCTGCTATTAAATCAAAGCATATAAATCGCAAAGGTGCAAAATTTGCTCACAGTCCAAGTATGAGAACAAAATCACACTAGCAGCGCTACATATATGTGCAAGTCCACAATAATAATAATGAGAGCACTGCTTTTGCAGCTTACACTCCCAAGCTACTAAGCGTTCCATAAAAAAGATCAGATGAGTGAATTGCAGAACCTCCGTGCTCCAGTGATCTATAGTGCACCTCTTCCACCACTGTGAAGCCCCTGTAGCAATGCACACTCGCCAGGAATGGCTTTAAATGCGCCTTGATCGGACCACTCTAATGCTTGTCACCAGGGAAGATCTCTGTACTGTTGCCAAAGGATCTATATTTACGCCCATCCAATCCAGAGAATTACACAGATTTTTTGCCATACAGCAGTGTCAGCCTGTGGAGACCTTGCTGCAGTTGAGAAATGTAAATGCATCTTTAGATAATAGTTTATATAACTGAGCCCTTTATTCAGTTATTCCATCCATGTCCTTATTTATCCTCAGCTTCCCCCAACTCCATGCTCTCGGGTGCACTTAAGAAACCAGTGGGAAAGACAAAAGAGGAGATTGCCATGGAGAAGAAGAGGGAATTGGAGAGGAGGCTACAGGATGTCAGTGGGCAACTGAACTCTGCCAAGAAACCACCCAAAAAAGGTAAATGTCTTTATATATTAAAAAAAAAAAATTTGATAGATTTTACATAATTGTAGAGTATGGCTTCTGTGTGCTAATGACATTATGTGAAAATGACATAGTAAATTAAGGCTGGCCATACATTATACAATTTGCTTATTCAATTTCCTTTTATATTTACCTTAATCTATGTAGTGCAAGGGCCTGTCTGATCCCAAAGTGTTTAGCTTTGACCTCATATGGCTTTGGTAAATTATTGGATGATTGTGTAATATATGGGCCAGTCTTAGACGGTATTTGGGTTAATTCAGGTCTCCTAGGTCCTTTTTAATATTCCATGTACCTGGGATAGCAACAAAATCAGTCCTTGAAGCTCAGTCTGTTTTAAATGTTTTGGGTGTTCTTTTGCTTATGGGGGGGTGCTATTCTTTACCCAGTGAATTGCATTCATGCAAAAGTAAAGTCTTGCTTTTTTAAAAACTGTAAATGGGCAGTTTCTTTTATTGCAGGAGAGACATGCAGCGTCTTTTCTGCAATAAACCTTTCTGCTGGTAGTTTTTTGACTGTACACTGAGCTGTAGGATGGCTGCACGTATATGCAGGAGTGAATTTATCCTGCATTTTCTTGTAAATGGTCATGACCTGGCACCCTGAGGATAGGATGCTGGCAAGGTTGTAGGACCTTTGAAGGGAGGGAGGGGTAAGTATGGCAGAGTTTAGCTCCACTTCAAGGCAATATCAGATCCATTATAAATGTACTGTTGCATATGAGAATTCAAACTTCTCCAGGATTGTGCAAAACCTCACATACTGATGTCGTATCTGTGTACTCTAAATCGAATTCCCTAGACCCCCCCCCTCTTTCAGTTCATGTTCTGTCTAATATTTTGTACCCCTTACCTGTAATAACAAACTTTCTGTTCTTTTGCAGCCAACGAGAAAGTGGAATCAGCCCAGCCAGTGTCGGTCTCTCGCCTCAGTGCTTCCAGTTCAAGTTCGGACTCTGACAGTAGCAGTAGCTCCACATCCAGCTCATCAGACACTAGTGACTCTGACTCCGGCTGAGGGAAAGGGTGTGGCACAGAGGGGACATTTCCTTCCACTGTAGCAGGGTCGGAAGGCTGGAATTTATGCTTAAAGTGGTTCTAAAAGGATCTGCAGGAACAGAACCCTCCTGAACCAGACTTGGTGCCCTTTTCAGGGTAAAAGCAAACTGAGGCCTTTGGTATTTAGAGAACACCCGCCTTTCCCTCAGCTAGGTGTACTCAATGGCTGGGGAATGTTCTGGAGCATGACGAGGCGTCGCCCTTTTACCACCTGAATACGGACTCCTGTGGTGATCCACGTACAAGGCATTATAAAGGGCGGGTGGCAGAAATGCAGTGTCCTTATTTTATTCTGTTTACAAGTTCTCCTTGGAACGCACAGACACCTGGAAGTGAATCGGCTTTTGGATATCACGGCGGAGGATCTGTTCAGAGTTGGTCTTAGTTGTTACTTAGTGCAGTGTTAATCATTGACTCTCCAGGCTTTCTCCTTCCTGTTTTGTTTTCTGATGCGCACAGCACACGATGGTGAAGCATTCTGTTTATTGCCTCCATTTACAGTGTCTTGCCCATCTGTGCTATTGTCTAGGGAATTTTTTAGCACAGCAAAGTGGGCTGCTCGAGGGTCCAGAAAACATCAGCCTTCTGCTCCATCATGCAACTTTTAGGGTGCCTGGAAGGTTTTTTTTTTTTTTTTATACCGGTCTGGTAGGTAAATCAGAGTACAGAATGTCAGAAACCCCCTTTAGCCCCCTACTGCATGCAGCGTGTAAGGTGGCGGTTGGTTTTCTTACTGAACACATTCTATACTGAGTTGGTGTGTAAGGGGGCAGTTGGTTCTGCTTCACTGAACACCTATACTGGAGGCTCCAAACTACAGAACTCGTTCATAGCCTTTTTATGTGTTTGTTTATTTTGTTTTTTTATTTATTTTAAACAAGCGAAAGAAGGATTTTTGTTTTTTGTTTTATAATGTAAAATAAGAGGGTGCCCTGTTGATACAGGGGCCGGTGTAGATGTAAGATTTTATAAGCCCTGTACATAAATATATATATACGGAGTTGCACAAGCAGCATGTTTCTCAATGTAAAGGGTGACTTTATTTTTTACCTGGAAAAAGCATTTTTATTTTCTTCCTAATATTGTTCCGTTGCTATAAATATATACTCCTGTCTTATCCCTTTTTTTTTTTTTCTCTTGTATTGGTTCGGTTCAAGCCCTTTAGTTTGGAAACATGTAAATAAAGAAAAATTTACATCCATCTTGAGTTGATTTCTTTAATCACTAAACAGATCTGAGATTAAATTGTGTGTAATAAGGTGCACAAAAACTAAATTGTATTACAGTGGCTGCAACTAAGACTCCAAACCGTATTGGAGTAAATGTAAATGACAAAAGGTGAATTAGTGCCATCAGTAATATATAAATAAAATGGTATACATCAATATGTATAAACAGATGTAAATATAATGTGTAACAGTGTTAAACACACAAAGATCAAACTTGTAGTTTTTTTGTTGGACTTTCTTTTCACTACAAGTTTGATCTTTGTGTTTTTGGTTTTTTTTTTTTGCACTATTTTGCACATTATTTAGATTTACATTAATTTATACATTTTGATGTAGTGCCGGTTCACACTTGTGCGATGCGGGAACGCTGTGAATATGCAGCGTGTTCCCGCATCGCATCCGCACATCTGGCAGTGCACACTGCCATATGCGATACACAGGGGGTGTCAATTAAAAGTTAACGACACCCCCAGTTGCGACCACTGTGTGATCCGATTCTGATACGGCTCAAAAAAAGCCTCATGTGCGAGTTTGCTGCGGATGCGCTGCAAATTTAGCCATACAAAGTGTATGGCGGAACTCTCATCCGCACATGAGATCGCATGTAATGAAGGAGCAGTGCGCTCCGAATTACATGGGATCTCGCAAACTGCACAAGTGTGAACCGGCACGTATACACTTTTTTATTTTTATATTACCGAGATAAGATAAAGCTAAGTTGTTTTTATGAGGTCTTTTTGTAAATTTCTTAGTTTTTAAAAATAACAAACCGGTTTATACTTGCCTGCTTTGTGCAATGGAGTCCCAGCAGGCATTCCTGGTTCCTCCTCTCTGGTGAGTGCCCCCCCTTAGCTGCTTTTTCATGGGCCTCACTCCTTCTCTAGAAACACTGCTCCCTTGTCACTGCCTTTGACAGCAACAGGAGCCAATCACTCCTGCCTGAACAAAGCCTGTGAGACCGTGAAGAGAAGAGCTGTAGACTGTCACAGCACTGGATCAAGTGAGGACTCGGGTAAGTAAGGGGGGGGGGGGCGATGCTGATGCCAATCCATTAGTGCAGGGAATGCATTAAGGTAAAAAAATATTTAGGCCTTATATCCACTTTAAGACCAGGCCTACAGACTAGATGGGTAGATTAACTTTTTGCTAAGAAACATTCCCCTCTTGAGTGTTCTAGGAACATATGAAGGATTTAAATAAACCTGCAGATTTCAACCTTTTTGTTATGAAGTTACATAGTTTGTGAGGCTGAAAAAAGACAGTCCATCCAGTTCAGCCTATGGTGTGTGTGCGCGTTTGCTGTTAACCGTACATTGTATACCCCTGTATGTTGTGCCCTTTAAGGTGCCCATCTAATAGTTTTTTGAAACTATCGATGCTTCCTGCTACCACTGCCCGTGGCAGCGAATTCCACATCCTTACTGCTCTGACAGTGAAGAACCCATTATGTATTTAAGGATTAAACCGTTTTTCCTCTAGTTTTAGTGAGTGGCCACGTGTCTTATTGTATTCCCTTTCTCTAAAAAGTTTGTTCCTTATGCTAGGGTCGCCAGTACAGTATTTGTACATTGATATCATATCCCCCCTCAATCGTCTCTTCTCCAGAGAGAATAAGTTCAGTGCTTGTAGTCTTTCTTCATAGCCGATGCCCTCCTTTCCCCTAATTATTTTTGTTGCCCTTCTCTGAACTCTCTCCAGTTCCAGCACATCCTTCCTGAGGACCGGTGCTCAGAACTGGACAGCATACTCCAGATGTGGCCGGACCAGAGTCTTGTAGAGTGGGAGAATCTTTCTGGAGTGAATCCCCTTTTGTATACATGCCAGTATTCTGTTGGCTTTGCTTGCAGCGGCTTGGCTTTGCATGCCACTGCCAAGCCTGTTGTCCACTAGTACCCCCAGATCCTTTTCCAACTTAGATTCACCCAGATGTTCCCCACCTAGTGAGTAGCTTGCTTTCATGTTTCTGATGCCCAAGTGCATTACTTTACATTTTTCAACATTAAACCTCATCTGCCATGTAGTTGCCCACCCCATTATTTTGTTCAGGTCCGCTTGTAAGGTTTCCACATCCCGCATAGAAGATATTGGCATGCTTAGTTTAGTATCATCTGCAAATACTGAAATTGTACTAGATATCCCCTCCTCTAGATCATTTATGAATAAATTAAACAGGGTTGGTCCCAGGACAGAACCTTGGGGGACCCTACTTTCCACACCCGCCCAATTTGAGTACTCCCCATTAATCGCCACCCCTCTTCCCCTGGAGCCAGTTCTCTATCCAGGTACTCACCCTATGGTCCATACCTTCCTTAGTTTGTACAATAAGCGTTTGTGGAGAATGGTGTCAAAGGCCTTTGCAAAGTCCAGAATAAATAGCTGTTTCTCTATCGTTCATTGACGGATGCAGTCTCTATTCTTCATAACAGTAGGGTTATGCTGCCCCCTACAGGAGTAGGACACTAGGCAGAAAAAAAAAAAATTGGCTACGCCTATGGGCAGTCCCAGGGGGTATACCCTCTCACTGCTATAGGATGTCAGTTTTAATCTGCCTAGTCAGGAGTGAGGACCTGGTTCCTTGCTGGGATTTCTGGTCCTGGGAAAAGTTTTCTAGTTTGCTTTTTCTCCATATTTTTTTTTCTGTGAGATCTACAAGCAACTAAGCCTGATATGGATATATAGATCCAGTGGTCATCCCAGCCGGCCAGCGAGCGCGTGCAGAACCCAGCTCCGCCGCGACCTAGTCCCATCGGACGGGGACTGGCCCAGTGAGTTAAATGTCTCGCCAGGTCGCATACGCCTGGGTCTAGCCCCGAGTTGCTATTGGCTGACAGCCCCCCCTCTTCTTCGAAGAGGGGTTGTCAGGAGATGGCACCCGCATGTTCCTGGTATTGTGAGTAAATGTTCCCCCCCTCTTCCCCTGGCAGTTTTGGGGTGAACGCGGGCTTCCTAGGATAGTTGGACCCTCACGAACCCGGGTTCACCTCTGTCCTGTCACGCACCCCCCCACCACTGGGGCCATGGGATGCTAAAAACTACACCCGGGGTCTGAGACCGGGCGTTAGGCTGATGGGTGGGTTGCAGCAATGGACGATGGGGGGGAGGTGTTTACCTGTAACTCCCTGGGCCCCCCTACCTGTCGATCCCATCCAGGAGGCTGGGGTGTCCCCTTGAGGGCCATCAGAAGCGCCACAGACCCTGTGGCCTGCCATTTTCTTGTTGCCCATGTGCCCTGGAATATCAGTGGCCATGTTGGTACACCCGGTGGCCATTTTGCAGTGGATTTCTATGAACATGGGAGTCCCTGGATGCGTTTTTTGGTGGTGGAGCCTCTCCCTATAACCTGGAGCTGACACTTGGTCTTTCTCTGATGATCGAGATTGTTGCAGACACGTGCTGTGCAGATGTTCTGCGCCTTCCTAATGCAGCTTTGGTGCCGGTGGGGAGTCTGGGGGCTGTCTCTCTGCTGGGGGGGGGGGTCTTCAGTGTGCTCTGCCTGACCTCTTGGGGGTGCTGTAATGCAGTGGGAACGTTCTAAAAAAACAAAAAAAAAAACTTCTTGCTGTGGGGTTCCCTTGGTGCAACGTGTACCCTGCAGAACATGTGTCCCCACCTGATCCCCTCAAGGAGGCTTCAGGGCCCTCCGGATCCTAGCTATACATAGATGCACTGTCGGTGGTTCTGGAATCCTTTGTGTCTTGGGTGGAGGTGGCCTTTAAAGGGCGAGGTGCAAAAAAACGCCCTTTGCCTTATCTGATGTTTCTGAATCTGATTCAGCCACCGCAGACGTCTGTCTCCCTGCCGGGTCTACTACCTCGTGCCCTGTCTCCTGTGATAGCGAGGATGATGTCTCTACATCTGCCACCGTGCAAGAAAAGGTGCTAGTAGATGCACGGTATCTGTGTGTGAGACCTTTAAATGGAGGACGTAGCTGTGACTGAGGCACAGGTTATGTTTGGCACTCACAAGCCATTAAGAGCGGCTAAAGTTTTCCCCCTTTCCTGTGTATTTTGACAACGTCAAAAAAGAGTGGGACCGTCAAAAGCGTTTCCCCTGGATTGCTGGGCGTTACCCTTTTGGAGTCCTTTATTAAAAGGTGGACCTTCCAGTCTCCAGACTGAATAAAGCTACCATACTCGTGGAAGATTCCCCGTCCTTTAGGGATCCGGTGGATAGAAAGGTGGAGTCTGTGGCCCGCAATATGTACTCCCAGGCGGGGGTCTGCTCTCAGACCGATATTTACATTGCCCTTGTGTCACAAACTTTGACTGAATGGGCTAAGTTATTACGCCGTGACCGCGAGGGGGTAAATCTTCCGTCTGCCTTTGCGGAGCTGATGGACCAGTTGATACAGGGGCTGCACTTTGTTTCGATGCCTCGCTGGATGTGGCTCCACTATTGGCCCAACTGTCTGTTTCGGCAGTGGTCCTCCGGCGTATACTTTGACTTTGACCTTTTAAAAAGGCTTTGAATGATCTTCCCTTTCAGGGTGATCGCTTGTTTGGGGCTACCCTTGATGACATTATCAAAGGTCTTACAGGGGGTAAGAGTACTTTTCTCCTGCAGGCAAACAAGGGTAAGGACCCCCGTTGTAGACGGGATCCCTCCTTTTCAGCACACAAGATGTTTTTTTTGTTCCTCAGGGGCGAGTGATAAAGGATCAAAGTCCTACAAGGCCTCCCTGGGTACCTCCAAGCAACCCTGGTCTGGAAAACAGAAGTCTGGTTTCTCCAGACCTGCGGATAAGGCCCTTTTCACATATAACCTTCCAGGATGGCAACATCTAAGAGATAGTAAGCTCCACCCTACCGGAAACACATTTAATTAAGGCTTGTTAAACGGCCCACCCTTCCCCTTGTCCCTCAGCTTTGATTTCGTTTCCAACCTACTGCGGAACATTTGTTTTTTTTCTCTTACCTGAAGGCAGATGCTGTCGGGAAGGTACCCCTGTAAGCAGGTACGGACAGCCTATTGAAAAAGGTCCCTCCCTATTCTGTCACCCATGAAAGGGTACTTGCAGGTTACCAGGCAGACTGTATTCTTAACCAAGAAGGAACCCTCTTAGCCCCAAGCCTGCTGTCTCTGCAGGAGTCTCCTCTGTGTTCACCCTGAAAGAGTAGTGCAGGGGTTTGTAGCGGTGAAGAGCCCGCTGGACAAGCGCGCTCCAAGCCTCATTCTGGGACTGGAACTTCCAGTCAGCACGTAGGACGGTGCATGCGCAACGCCTCCCGGAAGAGGGAAGGGAACACAGAGGAGACGCCAGTTCCACACGCGGAATGAATGGCGGTCTCTTCGGGACTAAGAGACCAGAAAGCCCCCAAAGAGACAAAGCCTGTCGCAACCCACCTCAGAGAAAAAGAGGAGGGAAGATCGGTTCAGGTGGCTGCTGGAAGGAGCAGAATGGATTTGGGTAAGTGCCTTATCTTACTAACTGGGGTATTACAGCAGCTTACTGTTTAGTACTGCAAGCCCTGAGATGGTGCCTTCCCATGTATTGCAGCCATAGGGAAATCATAAGGGAGTATTGGTTACCTCTACTATTTTCAGATCTTGCCCAGGGGTCCCAGGAGCCCTCAGTCAGACCACCCCTGACCTCAGCTAGCTCTAGCTCTTCTAGGAAGTGTGGCAACTGTGGAGAAAGACTGTCAAAATCCTACACAAAACCATTTTGCTATTCCTGTATTAACAAATTGACAGGAAGCCGCAGAGCTCATGAAGGATTTTCTGAAAAATATTCAGGAAGAAATGTTGGCCATGGTAAATTCTTTAGGGCTACCCCTCTGCTAACAGTCTCCTGAGATAATCCCAAAAGATAATCCGTCCTCCCAAGAGAGCTCAATCTCAAAAGCGAGTCCTGCTATTTTTCTACCTGGTTCAGAGGAGGAGGATCGGGAGGAAGGAGGGAGTCAGCAGAAAACCCTGACCAGCTCAGGGGAAGACTCGGAAAGGCATAGTGACAGTGAAAAAGAGGGAACTACAGTGAATAGAAACCTCTTCGCCCTAGAAGACATGGAGGGGCTCCTCCAAGCAGTATAAGCTACAGAAGAGATTCCAGGACCATCAAAAGTTTGTTCAGCACAGGACAAAATGTATAAAGGTCTAACTAGAGCCCAGTCTAGAGTAATCCCTATTCACTCATCCCTAAAGGATATGATCCTAAAGGAATGGAAAACAACTCCATTCAAGAGACCTTTAGTATTTCCACCTGTCGTCCTGGGACAAAAGACAGGAGTCTCTGGACGAGATGGTAGCTCTTTCCCTCCCAGGTAAAGGCTGCCCTTAAATGGTGGACAAGGCCACAAAATCTCAGGAAGGGCAGGTCCTGGGGTCAACAGAGACCTTCTAATCACCACAGATGCAAGTACCTGGGGGTGGGGAGCTCATCTACTGGGAGCTCACTCTCAAGGCACCTGGGATACACATGTAGCAAAAACCTTGTCCAATTGCAGGGAAATCAGAGCTATAGGAGAAGTCCTAAGGTCCTTCAAAAAAATAATCTCAGGAAAAGAGGTCCAGATCTGCTCAGACAATGCTACAACAGTAGCTTACCTGAACCACCAAGGCGAGACAAGGTCAGAGACTCTGTTAACCTTCCTAGCCGTATTCCCGAGCGTGACTAGGGGTTAGATTTTAGAGCCAAAAGCGGTAACCCCGAGCCACACTCGGGGTACCGCTAGGAAGATCGCTGGATCCTGGTAGAGGTTTTACTTACCTTTTCTCCGGGATCCAGCGAAGTATGCAGGCGGTATGCAGCGGAGCTTCCTCCCGATCGTCTGCGAGCCCCGGCGACGTGACGTTCGCATGGGGGTGGAACCGGCGGCAAATTCAAATGTAAAACACACCAAACACACTGATACCATTCAAAATAAAAAAAAAATCACATTACATTGCCCCCCAGTGCCCTTTCCTGCAGTTTTACTGTACTTTTCATGTGTGTGTGTGTGTGTGTGTGTGTGTGTGTGTGTATATATATATATATATATATATATATCGTAATTCTTGTGAATGGGCAGCCCAAACCAACTGTGTGTGTGTATATATATATATATATATATATATATATAATATATGTATATATAATATATGTAAATAGTTGGTTTGGGCTGCTCATTCACAAGAATTGTATGCAAAATAATGGTACCGCTTTCAGCACCTAAAATCCAAAAGAATCATACCGCCAGGGAGGTTAAAGACCACTCAGGACATTCTGAGCTGGGCCGAATTGTCGGCAATACACATAAAAGGGAAGGACAATAGGGAAGCAGATTTCCTCAGTTGCCAGGCCATAAAGGAGACAGAGTGGAGAACTAAACCCAGGAGTGTTTCAGATGGTAGTCCAGAAGTTTGGACATCCAGAAGTAGACCTGTTTGCCACCCGCCAGAAGAGAAAAGTAAACAAGGAATTGAACCGAGGTTCAGAGGGTGGGACTTTAAATGAGGCTCTACCTAATAGGGGCAAGATGCCTCCATCCCTATTCATGTTGAATATGAGGGGAATATCATAACAAAACAATAAATAAATATGATACATCAGGCAGTGGGCTTGTACGGAGATAATAATAACGTAGAAGCATAGTAATATAGCAGTAATTATTGTACATCAGTACATTGGAGCCCACTGCCTACAAAAGGGTACAAAAATGGGGGGACGGTAAAAGAAGGGGGGAAAATGGGACTTTAAATGAAGTGTGAGGACATGCAGTTGGTAATAATTGTTTAGAGAACATTGATAAAAAATAAAACAGGTTTATTATTAAATATAAACTTGTGTAACATTGCATCAATTGCATAGTACATGCATATAGTATTGGCAGATCATGGTACAGTACAGAGCATAATATCGAAAACACATGATGTAATAGACTTGTACATAAGTTCCTTGGTAGCTATGGGTACATATTGTAGAATCCAAATCGTAGTAGAGTAGATGCATCGATAAAAAGCTTGACGCGTTTCGTGGACATAACCACTTTATCAAGAGCAGGTGCATCATAAAATATATATAAATATACAGCAGTAGAATCAGTATGCAAGACTGAGAGAACATCATGTAGCTTGGGTCAAGAGGGCAACATGTCCACACCGGGAGCTGAGGGAGTCCAACCAGCAGCCACATAGGGCACATCAAGAGGACATTCATAGAGAGGAAGTGTAGCCAAGATATTAACAAGGGGGCGGTTTCAAATTAGCAGTCACCAAAGTAATCTGTAGGGGTGAGTACAAAAATATGTATAAATATTCAAAAAATGGTGACATTTATAGTAGTGTGACTTAAAGAATGATAGGTAAAGAAGGTTTCTTGCAAAAAGGTAGGATACCAAAACAGTGATGTAAGTGGCCTAAGCCAGAGAGGTATGGTGATAAGTATGGGGAAAAAGTGAACATAGAGAAGATAGGTATGGAGTACCATAGGAACCAATAGGCATTAACATAGAAAGAGTACCACTGCCAAGAGACCCAATAATGAGAGTGAGACCAGAAAAGCTAGTGAACAAAAAGGGGGGAGAGTGTGTCCAAATCAAGTACCCGAGTCAGTCATGGTTGAGCTCCCAGCGTCACGTCCACGCTTGCAGTGGGAAGGAAGTCGCCGCCTCCCGGACAAAGCATCATCCCGGAAGGCGGCGAACAATCCTCCCCATATAGGGGCGCGAGATGGAATCACGTGCCGAGCGCAGTGGCGTCAACAGACGTCACGCGTGCGGCAGTGATGGCGTGACGCCGATGCGCCGTGATAGGACCGCCCACATCGCCCGCGTCCAAACAGGGCGAAGGGGGAGGAGGGGGGCCGCCAGAGCGCATCGCAGCTCCCGGCATGGAACAATGCCTATCTGATAGGACCAAATTGTAGCAAAACAGAACATGTCACTGTACACATATTGATTGGACCAGCTGTAAAACCAATAGGGAATACAATGCAAGCAAACCGCCTGACATTACAACCAAACTGCAGCCACACACTTCCATCCCTAAATCATTAAACAAGGAATTGAACCGAGGTTCAGAGGGTGGGACTTTAAATGAGGCTCTACCTAATAGGGGCAAGATGCCTCCATCCCTATTCATGTTGAATATGAGGGGAATATCATAACAAAACAATAAATAAATATGATACATCAGGCAGTGGGCTTGTACGGAGATAATAATAACGTAGAAGCATAGTAATATAGCAGTAATTATTGTACATCAGTACATTGGAGCCCACTGCCTACAAAAGGGTACAAAAATGGGGGGACGGTAAAAGAAGGGGGGAAAATGGGACTTTAAATGAAGTGTGAGGACATGCAGTTGGTAATAATTGTTTAGAGAACATTGATAAAAAATAAAACAGGTTTATTATTAAATATAAACTTGTGTAACATTGCATCAATTGCATAGTACATGCATATAGTATTGGCAGATCATGGTACAGTACAGAGCATAATATCGAAAACACATGATGTAATAGACTTGTACATAAGTTCCTTGGTAGCTATGGGTACATATTGTAGAATCCAAATCGTAGTAGAGTAGATGCATCGATAAAAAGCTCGACGCGTTTCGTGGACATAACCACTTTATCAAGAGCAGGTGCATCATAAAATATATATAAATATACAGCAGTAGAATCAGTATGCAAGACTGAGAGAACATCATGTAGCTTGGGTCAAGAGGGCAACATGTCCACACCGGGAGCTGAGGGAGTCCAACCAGCAGCCACATAGGGCACATCAAGAGGACATTCATAGAGAGGAAGTGTAGCCAAGATATTAACAAGGGGGCGGTTTCAAATTAGCAGTCACCAAAGTAATCTGTAGGGGTGAGTACAAAAATATGTATAAATATTCAAAAAATGGTGACATTTATAGTAGTGTGACTTAAAGAATGATAGGTAAAGAAGGTTTCTTGCAAAAAGGTAGGATACCAAAACAGTGATGTAAGTGGCCTAAGCCAGAGAGGTATGGTGATAAGTATGGGGAAAAAGTGAACATAGAGAAGATAGGTATGGAGTACCATAGGAACCAATAGGCATTAACATAGAAAGAGTACCACTGCCAAGAGACCCAATAATGAGAGTGAGACCAGAAAAGCTAGTGAACAAAAAGGGGGGAGAGTGTGTCCAAATCAAGTACCCGAGTCAGTCATGGTTGAGCTCCCAGCGTCACGTCCACGCTTGCAGTGGGAAGGAAGTCGCCGCCTCCCGGACAAAGCATCATCCCGGAAGGCGGCGAACAATCCTCCCCATATAGGGGCGCGAGATGGAATCACGTGCCGAGCGCAGTGGCGTCAACAGACGTCACGCGTGCGGCAGTGATGGCGTGACGCCGATGCGCCGTGATAGGACCGCCCACATCGCCCGCGTCCAAACAGGGCGAAGGGGGAGGAGGGGGGCCGCCAGAGCGCATCGCAGCTCCCGGCATGGAACAATGCCTATCTGATAGGACCAAATTGTAGCAAAACAGAACATGTCACTGTACACATATTGATTGGACCAGCTGTAAAACCAATAGGGAATACAATGCAAGCAAACCGCCTGACATTACAACCAAACTGCAGCCACACACTTCCATCCCTAAATCATTAAACAAGGAATTGAACCGAGGTTCAGAGGGTGGGACTTTAAATGAGGCTCTACCTAATAGGGGCAAGATGCCTCCATCCCTATTCATGTTGAATATGAGGGGAATATCATAACAAAACAATAAATAAATATGATACATCAGGCAGTGGGCTTGTACGGAGATAATAATAACGTAGAAGCATAGTAATATAGCAGTAATTATTGTACATCAGTACATTGGAGCCCACTGCCTACAAAAGGGTACAAAAATGGGGGGACGGTAAAAGAAGGGGGGAAAATGGGACTTTAAATGAAGTGTGAGGACATGCAGTTGGTAATAATTGTTTAGAGAACATTGATAAAAAATAAAACAGGTTTATTATTAAATATAAACTTGTGTAACATTGCATCAATTGCATAGTACATGCATATAGTATTGGCAGATCATGGTACAGTACAGAGCATAATATCGAAAACACATGATGTAATAGACTTGTACATAAGTTCCTTGGTAGCTATGGGTACATATTGTAGAATCCAAATCGTAGTAGAGTAGATGCATCGATAAAAAGCTTGACGCGTTTCGTGGACATAACCACTTTATCAAGAGCAGGTGCATCATAAAATATATATAAATATACAGCAGTAGAATCAGTATGCAAGACTGAGAGAACATCATGTAGCTTGGGTCAAGAGGGCAACATGTCCACACCGGGAGCTGAGGGAGTCCAACCAGCAGCCACATAGGGCACATCAAGAGGACATTCATAGAGAGGAAGTGTAGCCAAGATATTAACAAGGGGGCGGTTTCAAATTAGCAGTCACCAAAGTAATCTGTAGGGGTGAGTACAAAAATATGTATAAATATTCAAAAAATGGTGACATTTATAGTAGTGTGACTTAAAGAATGATAGGTAAAGAAGGTTTCTTGCAAAAAGGTAGGATACCAAAACAGTGATGTAAGTGGCCTAAGCCAGAGAGGTATGGTGATAAGTATGGGGAAAAAGTGAACATAGAGAAGATAGGTATGGAGTACCATAGGAACCAATAGGCATTAACATAGAAAGAGTACCACTGCCAAGAGACCCAATAATGAGAGTGAGACCAGAAAAGCTAGTGAACAAAAAGGGGGGAGAGTGTGTCCAAATCAAGTACCCGAGTCAGTCATGGTTGAGCTCCCAGCGTCACGTCCACGCTTGCAGTGGGAAGGAAAAGTAAAAAAGTTGTTCTCCGTGTCAGGGGAAAGCGGGGCATTGGGTCTGGATGCTCTGTTACAGACATGGCACTTCAAACTAGCTTATGCCTTCCCTCCCCTAAATCTGATTCCTAGAACATTACAGAAGCTCAGCGGGTTTCCAGGGCTGCATCTCATCCTGATTGCGCCTTGGTGGCCAAGGAGGACTTGGTTTGCAACCCTGAAGACTTGGTCGATAGCAACTCCCTGGAAACTACCAGAAATCCCAGACATGTTAAGCCTGGGACCAGTTTCTCACCCAGACCACAATTCTTTCAATTGATGGCTTGGTTAGTGAGCGTAAAATACTAAAAGACAAGGGCTGCTCAGAAAGTCATTGACACACTGCTTCTAAGCAGGAAGCCTGTAACAAGAAAAATGTATTCCAAAATTTGGAAAGTTTTCTGTACCTGGCAGAGTAAAAAAGATTTTTCCTCTGCCTCTGTTCCCATAATCCTTGAATTTTTACAGGATGGGGTAAATAAGGGTGTGGTGGTTAACACCCTTAGGGTACAGATAGCAGCACTTTCAGTTTTTCTAGAAAAAAATCTTGCAAAAGAATCCTTAATTAAAATATTTTTATTAGCAAGGCAGGGAGTGACCCCAATGGTGAGGGAGACATTCCCTCCTTGGGATCTATCTAGGGTACTAGAGGCGATATCTAGTGAACCCTTTGAACCCCTAGACAAAATTACCCTAAAATTCTTGTCCCTAAAACTAGTCTTCCTCTTGGTCACGACAGCCAGAAGGGTTGGGGGTTTGCAAAGTTTGTCCATGAAAGAATCTTTTATGTTGGTCCTGCCAGATAGGATTATTCTTAGGCCAGACCCTCTCTGTAAGTAGCTTCAGCTTTTCACAGGAAAACAAGAAATAATCTTACCTTCCTTTTGGGATAATCCCAAGAATGAAAAAGAGAAAAAAAATAATTTCTTGGATGTAAGGAGGTGCCTCCTAGTATATCTAGAAAGAACTAGGGAATTTAGAAAATCTAGCCATCTTCTGGTTCTCCATTCTGGACCAAGAAGGGGACTGCAGGCATCAAAGCTGGCAGTCTCTAGGTGGATTAAAGAGACAAGAACTCACTGCTCAAGGTGGTGTAATTGCCTGATGACTCACACTGGTGCATGCCCCGGCTCGCCTCCGTGGAAACTTGATAAAGGAATTGGCAGCACTCCAGGTTGAGTCAAAATCCAGATTTATTGACTGGACACAGATGTCCAGTCAATAAATCTGGATTTTGACTCAACCTAGAGTGCTGCCAATTCCTTTTCCTTTATCTAGGTGGATTAAACAAGCCATTACCATATCTTATGAAGTTTCCGGTTGCCCTGCTCCAGCAAAGCTGAAGGCACACTCGACAAGGGCCCTGGCACCATCCTGGGCAGAAAAAGCGGGAGCTTCCTGGGAACAGATCCATAATGGAGCTACCTGGTCCAGTCAAGACTCTTTCCTGAAGCACTACCGTGTGGAGGTATTATCTCAACAAGACCTTGCCTTTGGCCGAAAGGTTTTACAGGCAGTGGTCCCGCCCTAAGGTAGGCCTGTATGGGTTCCTTTATTATCCTCTCAAATGTTGCCGTCCTGGAAGGGTATATGAGAAAACTTACCGTTAGTGTACTGGTAACGGACTTTTTATTGATCCTTCCAGGACGGCAGGCCTGCTTCCCACCCTGTAAAAAGGGGGAGGTTATAAAAAAAAAAAAGTGTGTGTTAAGTTTACTGTATAACTAGGTGACAAGTATCCCTTGTATATCGGTTGGAAACCTACTTTCCATTACTGAGGGACAGGAGAGTTTGGGTGGAATATGAACCTCCAGAAATCGTTCCTTCAATGAGACTGGACTATCTGGGCCTGACTTTAGATTCGTCCTCAGCCAGGGTGTTTTTTCCTCCGGAAAAACTTCAAAAGCTCCAGACATCGATTCAGTTATTGCTGTCTAGCAAATGGTTGTCCCTTCAGACTTGTATGAGAGTTCTGGGACTGATGGTGTCGTCCTTTGAGGCGGTACATTTCGCTCAATTCCACATGAGAATACTCCAAAAGGAAATCCCTCTCAAATTCCCTGGACAATCAGATCCAGCTGAGCCAGGGGATCCCTGATATGATGGCTTTGGTCCCTGACACTCAAAACAAGGAAAATCCTTTCTCCCCATATAGTGGACTGTGCTCACCACGGATGCCTTTCTGGGTTGGGAGGTGTTCTAGGCAAGCTTTCTGCTCAATGGAGGAATCCCAGTTACCGGTCAATATTCTGGAGCTGATTGCAATCAGGCTTTGCCTAGTTCACTGGACAGATCACCTTCGGGGCTGTCCAGTGCACATTCAATCGCACAATGCCATGGCTGTGGCTTATGTCAATCACCAAGGGGGCACTTAGGGTTCCCCCTTGCTCTTACTCGGTGGCTCGGATCTTGGCTTTCCTTCAACGGGGAGGTGATCAAAAATTGGCCTTGAGTACTATCGAGGTTTTGGCCTTGGCAATTTTCTTCCAAAGGCCATTAGCCACCCATTTCCTGGTGCGTAACTTTATCCAGGGGGTGCAACACTTGCCACCTTGGGACCTTAATTTGGTGCTGTTGGTTCTCCAGAATCCTCCCTTTGAAAATATTTGGGGATTCCCCTGCTTACTTTATTACAGAAGGTGGCCTTCTTGGTGGCTATTACGTCTGCGCGCAGGGTGTTGGAATTGGCGGCGGCGTCCTCCCATCTGGTGGTTCACAAGGATAAAGTGGTGCTTCCTCCGGATCCGTCCTTCCTTCCGAAGGTGATTTCCAATTTCCACCTAAATAAGGACATTGTGTTGCTTTCCTTGTGTCCTCAGCCTAAGCCTCCTAAGGAATTTTCACTGCATACTTTGGATTTGGTTTGTGCAATCGGTGTACTTGGCGTCTGAGTCTTTTCGAAAGTCAGATTTGCTCTTTGTTCTCACGGATGGACCAAAGAAAGGGCTGCCTGCGTCTGCTGCGACTTTTTCCAGATGGATCAGACAGACAGTTGTGCAGGCTTATTCAATTAAGGGTCAGGCTCCACCTTTACCTGTTAAGGCGCACTCTACTCGTGCACTTAGTGCTTCCTGGGCTTTTCACCACCAGGCATCTGTGGTTCAGGTTTGCAAGGCGGCTACCTGGTTGTCTGTTCATACCTTCACAAAATGTTATAAGGTGTATGTGCTGGCATCTGCAGATGCCTCTTTTGGCCGCAAAGTTTTGCAGGCTGCAGTTTAAGGGGGTTTTCTTAGTCTCCCTTGAGGGTGTTTAAGGTTTTTTTTTTTTTTCAGTTGGGTCTCATCTTGTTGTTCTGATGAGCTCTATGTTGCCTGGTTGGCTATGGTTCAGCCTTGGGGATTTATTTTCTGCTGTTCCCACCCCTCATGTTTTATGGCACTGCTTTGGGACATCCCTACTGTTATGAAGAACAGAGACTGCATCCGTCAATGAACTTCAGAAAAAAGGATTTTACGGTAAGACAAAAATCCAGTTTTTGTCTCTGTCCATGTGCAAAATTAATGTCAATGGGGGTGATTTCATAAATATCAGCTGCTACACTTGCAGGGTTTAAATGAGAAAAGTGGCAGGGTCTGCATCCTATTACATGTGATTTCCCTTTGGGAATATCTCAACCAAAAATTACATTGTTGCAGGAGATCCCCTAAATCTGAGTTGTATATTAGTTCAGACTTCTGGGAAAATCATGAAGCAAATCATGCAGACTTCTGGGAAAATCATGAAGCAAATCGTGCAGACATCTGGGAAAATCATGAAGCAAATCGAACAAGCAAGAAGGCAAGGCCATCCAGGGAGACGATGGCAAATTGACCAATTCACTTGAATGCTGAATGTAAACAATGCAAGAGAATGGGGCCATGCCGCAACCATCCTGAATACATGCGATTGTGGAGCGGTGGTGCAGGATTTTAAGGGTTAAAACAGGAAGTGACCTAATGCCTCCTCTGCTATAGGCACTCATTTTTTTTTCCTGCCTTGTCAGGAGTATGGACCTAATTCCTTGCTGGGATCTCGTCCTAGCAAATATTTTTCATTTTGAATGGAATTTTTTTTCTCTTGTTTATTATTTTGTTCCTGTGAGAACTACAATCAAGTGCCGGACTGGGCAACGAACTGGATAATATAGATCCTTGGGGTCCCCCCAGTCCGGCCAGCGTGCGCTTGCAGACCAGCTCAGCGCTAGGTCGGCTGCGAAATAGCCCTACTGGAAGGGGGCTGGCCTGCAAGTTAAACATCCCGCGAGGACGCATACGAACTGACTTCGGCCCGAGTCGCAGCGTTTCCTCCTGGCAGACAGCACCTACATTACGATGGAGCGGTGTCCTGTCTGGAGCGATGCTTACCTGGTGTGGTAAGTAGCCGTCCCCCACTACCCCTGGAGGGTTTTGGGATGGACGTGGGCCCCTCCCTGGGATGGTCAGACCCCCGGGTTCCCTCCCCCTAGCCTCTCTAAAATTTCCCCTCCTTAGCCTTATGAGCTGGCTGTTGCCATATGCTCTTAAGGGGGGCTGGTTGGAGTTGCTGCTGACTGGGTTTTCCTAGTGTGCAACGGGGAGTTGAGCAGGGTTCCCTGCCATCCTGGGGGTTGGTGACTAGGGCAGGGATGGCCTCTGGGCTCCTGGGGGAGCAGATAATTTAGGCCGCGGTAAATTAAAGTTTAGGGTGCACCCGCGCTATGGATAGCAACACAAATACTGAACCAATATATTTAAATTCAAAATGTGGGGATCAGATGGTTATGCTGCCTCCAACTTACCACAAGGGTAAAGAAATGTAGGGGTTGGGAGGTGTTGGTATGGGGCGCTACCACCTTGCACAGCGAATTTCTTCGTTGTATGTGATCCAAAATGAAAGTGCACAGTGCTTATTGGTGAGCAAATATTGTGCAAATAAAATGTTTTGTTGTTAAAATATTAGATGTGCAATATGGTGCAGATATAAAAAAGATGGTACTTTATCGTGTGCCGATTAGATTGTACCGTCTATGTATCACTCATCGGATGTAAACAATCATATATAGGTGGCGAGTGCAAAAAAGTGCTAAATGCAATTGAGTGATTTAAGCAATAAATTCTTTATTGTGGCCTCCTGTTCTAGAGGAAACTGACATCCGTGGTGAATATTATAAACAATATGCAGTGTAAAGTGAGAGAATAAAACGCCTGTTGCGCGTGCTGAGAGTGAGGAGTGCTAATACCGTGGGTAAAGCACTTACCAATATCCTCTCCCTTCTCACTCTAGTATACTGTGTCTCCCTTCTCCTGATGCCTGTAAAAGCTGGTTGTTCCGCATATATCGTTGCGCTTGCATCTAGGGAGTCAGTGTACAAAAGACCAAGAGAGCTTCCATTGCGTAGTATAGTTCAACATTGAGGGGAAAAATTAATAGCGACTCACTGTTAGGAAGTTCACCGTCAGCTTGTTTGGTGTATCTCCAGTGTTCGGCCGCGCTGTGCTTCCGCGTTCCACCGGCTGGAGCCACCTAACCGGAAGTGACGTATGACGCTGCTTTGCCGCTCTACGTGTTTCATCACTGCGACGTCATCTGGGGCGGACCACAGACCCTCCAAAGTGGCGAGGGTGTTCCTCTTTCCACTTACATTGACAACTTGTCACAAAACAGTGGGGTTGTCCAAAATGCAGTGGTTGCTAGGTGTTTTTTGCTTGCGGTATCCTCATGAGGATTTACTGCATAAAAGGTGGACAGTCCACTTGTAGTGGACTGGCCGGTTTCCAGATCAAATTGAGTTACTTTCATCGCGGTTGAGGAGTTCCTGGCCTTTACAGTTCCAGCTAACAAGGGCGAATGCTCTGGCCCCCCCATATGTGGTCTGTGGCTGGTTTGGCAATTAGGCCGGTAATTACTATTGCCCTGGTGGCACAAACTTTGACTGAGGGCCTAAGCTTTTACATCAGGACCTGGAGGGAAAACAACTTCCCCATGTATTTGCGGAGCTGGTGGACCAGTTGGTCCAGGGGCTACAGTTTCTGTGATACCTCTTTGGATGCGGCTCCTTTGATTTCTAGGTTGTCTGTATCAGCAGTGGTCCTCTGGCGTATTGTCTGCCTGAAATGCTGGTCTGCGGATTAGACTTCTAAGAAGGCCTTATCTTAACTCCCTCTTGTAGGGGATCGCCTGTTTGGAGCTTCCTTGGATGACATCGCTAAGGGGGAAAGAGTACTCTTCAGCAGGCTACCAAGGGCAAGGAGCCCCGTCGTAGGCGGGCCATTCTTCTTGGCTCCTAAGCGGCCTCTTCATCTCTCAGGGTCTCAAGATAAGGAATCAAAAGTCAGGGTCTGCACCAGAGGTTCCAAGAGGACCTGGTCTGGCAAGCCACGAGCAGGCTCTTCCAGACCTGCGGACAAGTCTGCTTCTGCACGAAGGGGCGCCCTCACTTGTATCTGAGGTGGAGGGACATCTGCGCTGGTTTCCAGATCCATGGACCTCCCTTGTACAGGACAAGTGGGTCCACAAAGTTATTCGGCATTTGCCATTGAACACCAGAATTGGAAGGTCCGCCACTGGCTCCCTGTGCTTTTCATAGATGAGAGCAGGTTCACCCTGAGCAGACGTGAAAAGGTCTGGAGAAGCCATGGAGAACGTTATGCTTCCTGTAACATAGTTTGGCATGACTGGTTTAGTGGTGGGTCAGTGATGGTCTGGGGAGGCATATTAATAGAGGGACACACAGACCTTTACAGGCTAGACAATGGCACCCTGACTGCCATTATGTATCAGAATGAAATCCTTGGACCCATTGTCAGACCCTACACTGTTGCAGTGGGTCCTGGGTTCCTCCTGGGGCAGGACAATGCCTAGCCTCATATGGTGAAAGTATGCAACCAGTTCCTGGAGGATAAAGGAATTTATACCATTGAATGCCCCCCACGCTTCCCTGACCTAAATCCAATAGAACACCTCTGGGACATTGTTTCGGTCCATCCAATGCCACCAGGTTGCACCTCAGTCTGTTCAGGAGCTCAGTGATGCCCTGGTTCAGATTTGGGAGGAAATACCCCAGGACACCTTACGTTGTCTCCATAGGAGCATGCCCCGAAGTTGTCAGGCATGCATACAAGCACATGGGGGGCCATACAAACTACTGAGTACCATTTTGAGTTGCTGCAATGACATTTTAGCAAAATGGACTAACCCGCTGCATCATTTTTTTTAACTTTGATTTTCGGGTGTCTTTTAATTCAGCCCTCTGTAGGGTGATCATTTTCATTTCCATCAAACGATGTGGCATCCTTTCATTCCTAACACATTACCCAGTCCATACCAGTATAGATCCTAACACATTACCCAGTCCATACAAGTATAGATATCTAGCATGAGATTTTTTTCCGCATTGAGATCTGATGTGATTTCAAAGTGTTCCTTTAATTTTTTTGAGCAGTGTATATAATCTCTGTGAGAGGGCCACAGGGTATATACATACCACTTTATCATTTATGAGGGAAAAGACAGTCAAGTAGAGCCCCCAGGTTGCCCAGACTACATGGGGACTTGTCACCCTTGTTCAATATGGGATATTACACCGCTCCAAACAACCCGTGGCTGCATCCACAGGTGTTGGGAATTGCCTGGGTACCAGCTTGGTCCGCAACCGTGATCAATGTAGAGAAAACATGGAATTGGCGGCACTCCAAAGTAGATAAAATCAAAACTTCTTTATTGAATAATCCAAATAAAATGATAGGAAACACGTTTCACACGTCAACTTGCCGACCAACCACCGTAGATATACGGCGGCAGGTTCCTGTGAAACCACGTACCCATATGCCCAGTGGGGAAGCTGATCCGCGGGGCCAGTGGTCGCGATTGCCGCCGGGTAGTGGCAATTGCTCCCCATGGAGACAGAATGGCGGTCTGCTGGTGTAAACACAGCAGATCGTTGTTCTGTCAGCAATCAACACAGCGCTCCTGTGTTCCTCCTATTTAGGAACACAGGTCCCTGTGTTAATTCCATAAGCCCATCCTCCTCACAGTTAGAAAACACTCCCCTAGGCATACATTTAAACCTTTGATCGACCCTGGCTTTAACCCCTTCCCTGCCAGTGTCAGTACAGTAACTGCATATTTTTAGCTCTGATTACTGTAGTAATGTCACTGGTCCCCCCCAAAAGTGTCAAAAATGTCAGGTGTCCGATCTGTCCGCCACAATGTCGCAGTTCCACTAAAAATCGCTGATCGCCGCCATTACTAGTAAAAATTAAAAAAAAAATAAAATGACATAAAATTTTCCCCTAGTTTGTTGACGCGATAACCTTAGCGCAAACCAATCAAAATACACTTATTGGGATTTTTTTTTTACCAAAAATATGTAGCAGAATACAAATTGGCCTAAAGGGATTTGATTTTTTACATTTTTTTTTATTGGGAATGTTTTATAGCAGAAAGTGAAAAAAAAAAAATATATAAATTTTTTTTTTTTTTTCAGAATTCTCGCTCTTTTTTTGTTTATAGTACGTAAAATAAAAATCACAGAGGTGATCGAATACACCAAAAGAAAGCTCGATTTGTGGGAAAAAGGACATCAATTTTATTTTGGGTACAGCGTTGCACGACCGCACAATTGTCTGTTAAAGTAGCGCAGTGCCAAATCGCAAAAAATGACCTGGTCATTAAAGGCAGAAAATCTTCCGGTCCAGAAGTGGTTAATCATTACTAAGTGCTCCATGAATGTAAAGGTAATTTGATGTTAAATACTGGTTTTATGGCAGCAGATAGCTGCCAAAACCCTGGTATTTTCTTACAGGGTGGGCGGTCCTCTTTCGCATAAAAGTGGTCCCAGCGGCAGGTTCGCCACGGGATCACATATATGAGCAGCGGGAGAGGTGCACCCCTCCCCTCCCGCCATTTCCCAGTTGTTTTTGCTGCTTGCCAGAGCTGTCGGTAGCAGGGAAAACGATCTGGTCCGTTGTAGTCCTAGGCAGGAAGTCGAGTGAGGGCAAGATGTCCCCCACTTGACTCTATGGCCTTGGAGGACCAGAGCGGCATCATACGTTGCTTCCTCCCAACGGCCTTAAAGGGCCCATTGTTTTTTTTCTGTTTTGTTTTTAAGTGTAGATGTGAGATCTGAGGTCTTTTTGACCCCAGATCTCACATTAAAGAGGACCAGACCTGATTATTTATATTACGAGGGATGTTTACATTCCTTGTAATAGAAATAAAAGTGATCAAAAATTTTTGGTTTTAAAGGGACAGTGTAAAAATAAAAGGTAAAGTAAATAATAAAAAAAAAAACATAAAGTGCCCCGTCCCTCCAAGCTTGGACGCAGAAGCAAACTCACACGCAAGTTGCACCCACATATGTAAACGTTGTTCAAACTACACGTGAGGTATTGCCACGATCGTTAGAGTGAGAGCAATAATTCTAGCCCTAGACCTCTTCTGTAACTCTAAGCTGGTAACCTGTACAAGTTTTTAAAACGTTGCCTATGGATATTTTTAAGTACCAACGTTTGTCGCCATTCCACAAGCGTGCACAATTTTGAAGCATGACATGTTAGGTGTCAATTTACTTGACATAACATTATCCTTCACATTACAGAAAAAATTTGAGCTAACTTTACTGTTTTCTTATTTTTTTAATTAAAAAAGTGAATTTTTTTCCGAAGACTGCTGTGCAAATATGGTGACAGTATTGCAATGATCTCCATTTTATTCTCTAGGGTCTCTGCTAAAAAAAAAATATATATATATATATATATATATATATATATATATATATATTGTTTGGGGGTTCTAATTAATTTTCTAGCAAAAAATACTGATTTTAACTTGCAAACAAGTGTCAGAAATAGGCCTGGTACTTAAGTGGTTAACCACTTGACCTCTGGAAGATTTACCCCATTCATGACCAGGCCATTTTTTTGCAATACGGCACTGGGTTACTTTAAAGGCCCGTACACACGTACCGATCGTCGGCAGACAAGCGTCGGCCGACGAACAATCTGCCGATTGTACGCTTGTTAGTATGATGCCTCCGACAGCCGTCTGCGCACATTCTGCCGACAAGAATCTGTCATGCAAACATTAAAATTTTTGTATGCCGACACCAGAGCGGCCGATTGTTCGCCAGTCAGTACAGAATTCGGCGGACAGACCGCAGATTTGCAAGACTGGTCATGCTCAGAAAAGAAAAAACACAGGGAAAGTTAACCATTACATGACATCACTTCTGCAGTCGGCTGTAGTCGGCGGACAAAATTCTTGTGCTGCCTTTGCACTTTTCAACAGACACCGACAGCCCGGGGACAAAAGACGGCCGATCGTTCGGCGACGATCGGTACGTGTGTACGGGCCTTAACTGACAACTGTGCGGTCATGCAAGGCTATACCCAAATTTATCCTTTTTTCCCCCCACAAATCTTTTGGTGGTATTTAATCACCCCTGTGCTTTTTTTTTTTTTGCTCTATAAACAAAAAAAAAAAAAAAACATTTCTTACTTTTTGCTATATAACCTATCCAATAAAAAAAACTGAGAAAATCTAATTTCTTCATAAATTTAGGCCAATACAGTATGTATTCTGCTACATATTCTTGGTAAAAGAAATATCCAAATAAGTGTGTATTAATTATTTTACGCAAAAGTTATAGCGTCTATAAATTATGGGATATTTTTATTTATTTAGTTTTACCTAGTAATGACGGCGATCAGTGACTTTTTGCCGGGCTGTGATACTGCGGCAGACATACTGACACTTTTATTATTATAATAAAAAATCTGCGCTGAGGATATACTAACCTGGCTGCAGCCTACCTTTTATATATATATATATATATATATATATATATATATATATATATATATATATATATATATAGTCCCACAAGGGGGGTATAGAAAAAATGAAAATGGGGTGAAGGTATATGGCGCTGCCTAAAATTCCAATAAATCAAATTGTATGGTGATAAAACATATGACAAATCAATTATAAATAAATCGACAATATTTGCTAAATGGTAAGCTCAAAAGTGTCAAAGTGCAATAATTCAAACCTTTTGTGACAGAAAATTAAATAAGAATAGAATGATCAGCACTTTCAAATATATATTATCAAAAGGCCAAAAGTGACACAATGTGCATCAATTGGTAACATAAAGTGAAAAACCACCACTAAATGGTGATCTTATAATTCTCAACACTAAATCCAATGTATAGCTGGCAAAAAAATTAAGGTGACACGTGCAAAGTGACTCAGCGCAATTCAAAACATAGTCCATATAAGTGAACAAAAAATGAATGAAAAAAATCTTGTGAAAACACTTGGTGTTCTCCAAACCTGACTGGTGCAAGTGAAGAAACTCTCATGCTCCCCTCACTATATGGACCGCACTCACCAGATATAGGGACCCCCACAGGGGTGGTAAATGTTTCTAGACTCAAGAGGATGTATCTCATCCAGTAATGGACCTCAGTAGTAGTAGACGGTGTGCATGAATTAAAGTATCCAGGACGTATAGAAAAGAGAAAAGGGCTCACATACTGAAGTACTATTTAAAATCAATCAGTTTATCCCAAAAGAAACATACTCACAAAAGTAGCAGTAATAAAAGCAATGTCCAAGCCGTTGGTTACAGGTTTACAGGTGGATAACACGTAGAGCGTCATTGCGTCATTTCTGCTGTATTGGAACGCACTTCCGGTTATTGGAACGCACAGCATTGCGGAAGCGTGCTATCCACCTGTAAACCTGTAACCAACGGCTTGGACACTGCTTTTATTACTGCTATTATTATTATTATACGGGATTTATATAGCGCCAAAAGTTTGCACAGCGCTTAACAAAATGAAGGCAGACTTTACAGTTACACTACAATTTGGAACAAGAGGAATCAGAGGGCCCTGCTCCTTAGAGCTTACAATCTAAAAGGGAGGGTCAATTGATACAAAAGGTAATAGCTGTGGGGGATGAGCTGATGGAGAAAGTGAAACAGTGTTATTAGTTAGTAGCCGGATAGGCTTCTTTAAAGAGAAGGGTTTTCAGGGATCGTCTAAAGATGGATAGATTAGGGGACAGTCAGACATATTGGAGTAGAGAGTTCCAAAGAATGGGAGAAGCTCTGGAGAAATCCTGGTGGCGAGCATGGGAAGAGGTGACAAGGGAGCTGGAGAGCAGGAGGACGGAAGGTTGGTATTTTGAGATCAGGTTGGTGATGTAGCTGGGGGCAGAGTTGTGGATGGCATTGTAAACTATTGTTAGCACTTTGAATTTTATTCGTTGGGTGAGTGGAAGCCAGTGAAGGGATTGGCAGAGAGGGGTGGAGGACACTGAACGGTTGGTAAGGTGGATGAGTCTTGTAGCAGCATTCATTATGGATTGAAAGGGGGATAATCTATGTAAGGGTAATCCAATGAGGAGGGAGTTGCAGTAGTCGAGGTGAGAGATAACCAAGGCGTGAATTAAAAGCTTGGTGGTTTCATTGGTTGAAAAGGGGCGTATTCTAGAGATGTTGCGGAGGTTAAGGCGGCATGATTTGGACAGGGATTGGATGTGAGCCTGAAAGGACAGTGCAGAGTCCTTGGTTACCCCTAGCACCCTGGCATGTGTGGAAGGACTGATAGTTGTTCCATTGATCTTGACATAGAATTCAGGGGAAGGGGCACGTGGAGGAGGAAATATTATGAGCTCGGTTTTAGATAGATTCAGTTTGAGGAAGTGTTGAGACATCCAGGCTGATAAGTCTGTTAGTAAATCGGTGATGTGTGGGGAGACTGTTGGGGTGAGCTGAGGGGTAGATTTGGGTGCCATCAGCATAGAAATGGTAGTGGAAGCCATGGGAGGCTATTAGCTGACCCAGGGAGGAGTTATAGATTGAGAATAGTAGAGGTCCAAGGACAGAACCTTGGGGGACCCCAACAGTAAGAGGAGTTGCAGGGGAGTAAGTGGAATTGTAAGTGACACTGAAGGTGCGGTGAGATAGGTAAGATTCGAACCAATGGAGAGCACAGTCACGGAGAGCGAGCAAACTGAGTTTTTTGAGAAGGAGTGGGTGGTCAGCAGTATCAAAGGCAGCAGAGAGGTCCAAGAGTAAGAGTATTGAGTAGTGACCATTGGTTTTAGCTGTTAGTAAGTCATTTGCAAGTTTTTCTGCTACTTTTGAAGTTACGCTCTTTGGTTGTTCTTCACCCACTTATACCTACAGCTAATACATTCCGCTTGGTGTGTTTAACCACTTTAGCCCCGGAGGATTTGGCTGCTCAAAGACCAGGCCCTATTTTGCGATTCGGCACTGCGTGACTTTAACGGATAATTGCGCGGTCGTGCGATGCTGTACCCAAATGAAATTGACGTCCTTTTTTTCCCACACAGAGCTTTCTTTTGCTGGTATTTGATCACCTGTGCGATTTTTATTTTTTGCGCTATAAACAAAAAAGAGCGACAATTTTGAAAAAATAACAATATTTTTCAAATTTTTTTTATATGAAATTCTCAAAAAAAAAAAAAAAGTAAAAATCTAAATTTTTTAACATTTATTTTCTGCTACATATTTTTGGTAAAAACAAAAATTGCAATACGCGTATTTTGATTGGTTTGCACAAAAGTTATTGCGTTTACTAACTACGGGAAAGATTTATGTCATTTTTATTGTTTTTTTTTTTACTAGTAATGGCGCTGATCTGCGATTTTTTTTTTTGCGGGACTGCGACATTGCGGCGGACAGATCGGACCCCTGACTGACATTTTTGACTCTTTTGGGGGTACCAGTGACATTACTACAGTAATCAGTGCTATAAATATGCACTGTTACTGTAAAAATGACACTGGCAGGGAAGGGGTTAACTTTATTGGTGATCAAGGGGTTAAGTGTGTCCCTAGGGGCGTGATTCTAACTGTTAGGGGGCGTGGCCAGTGAAGTAATCACAGAGACATACGATCCTACATAGCAGGATCGCATAGCCTCTGTCATTACTTCAGTGAGAATGACAGGCGGCTGTGTTTACATCAGCCGTCTGTCTTTCTCCCTCTCCTGTGGGAGATCGCGAGTGGCCGGCTATTGGGGAACAAGCGGGGGCGGGAGCCCTACAGGCTCGTGGGCGAACGACGTACCCCTACGTCACTTTGCCCAGGAGAGGCTGACTGCCACAGTAAATAGTCGTGCGGCAGTCGGCAAGTGGTTAAAGGCACCCTTTGATAACTGGATTTTTGGCTTACCATAAAATCCTTTTCTCTGAAGTTCATTGACAGACACAGCTCCATATATTCATTGGGTTATGCTGCCCCCTACATGCTAGAGGTGGAAGGGATTCTGGTCATTCTGGTGGCCTTTTCTCTGAAGTTTATTGACAGATGTAGCACCCGCCCCTTTATCTTGAGTGGGTTGGGGAGTTTTCCTCTAAACACTGCTTGCAACGAAACTGAAGCCTATAGCAGAGTGTGTGGGTGTATGTCTGCAGGGACGGCCCGATAGGCGTGGTAAAGCTTTTTCCTGCCTAGTTTTCTACTCCTGTAGGGGGCAGCATAACTCAATGGTCAAGAATTATATGGAGCTGCGTCTGTCAATGAATGCTAGAGAAAATAGGAATTCTTGCAATTGTGGATATTACATTTCAGTTTCAATATAGATATATGTTTATTTAAATTATGTTTATTACATACTCCTGTGTTGTTTCATACTCCCATATTACATACTCCCATTTGAACCACTCAGAGGCACAGAGGAACAAACAGTGATTTTTTTTCAGAATAACAAAAGGTAGGGATCTGCAACAAATGTTGTTATAATCCCTGCAATGTACAGAGATCACCCAGAGGGGAATGTTTTTTTCACAACAAAAGTGGAGTTACGCTTTAAACATTCTGTAACAAATCTATAAATGTGGTCCAACACTTCAAAACTCTACATGAGGACAAACACTGACTTAGTTGTAGTTCAGAAAATTGAAAGGGTTAAAGAGTAACTCCACTTTCATGGGGAAAAAAAAAGAATAGCAAATAAAGAAAAAACAGTATAGTGTATACAATTGCGACACAAATCATATTGTAATTGAATGTTATTAAAAATTACCTTTCCTTTTCAATCTGCAGCTGTTGTAATTTTCTGAAAATGCAATGCAATATGGCCGCCTGGAGGTGTTCTGTACACAGACCGCACTCAGACACTGACCACACTCCAGAAACTTTGGAGTTTGCTGCTTGTGTGATTGGCTCACTGATTTTCCAGAAGTCTGCACTAAGATACAAGTCAGATTTCAGGCATCCCCTGCAACAAGAATGTCATTTTTGGTGAGATACTCCCAATAGGAACACGTCTAAAGGGATGCAGGCCCAGCAGATTTCCTCATTAGTGCTCTGCAGCTGTACAGCTGATTGATAATTATGAAACCTCTCCCATTTGAACCACTCAACACAGAGGCACAGAGGAACAAACAATGATTTCTCTGTCGCTCATTGACAGACGCAGTCCTCTTGATTAATATCAAATTGGGTTATACTGCCCTCTACAGGAGTAGGACACTAGGCAGAAGGAAAACGTTCTGGCCACACCTTAGGGGCAGTCCCAGAGGGTATATCCTCTCTCTCCCTGCTACAGGATGTCAGTTTTTTCTGTCTAGTCAGGAGTAAGGACCTAAGTTCCTTGCTGGGATCTTTGGTCCTGGCAAGATTTTTTAGAAAAATTTTTTTTTTTAGGCAGCTTTTTTTTTCTTCAGTTGTTCCTGTGAGATCTTCAAGCAAGTATGCTGAAACTGGGCGACGGGCTGGATGTTGAGTTCCAGTGGTCACCCCAGTTCAGCCTACGAGCGCATGCAGGCCCTAGCTCCGCGCTGGGTCGGCCGCGACATAGTCCCACTGGACGGGGACTGACCCTGCGAGTTAAACGTCTCGGCGGGACGCCGACGACCAGTTGGAAACTGATCCACGGCGTCCGTATTTTTCGACAGCCCCCCCCACCTCGGTGGAGAGGGGTTCTGTCAGGAGTTGGCGCCCGCCTGTTCCGGTATGGTGAGCAAAATGTTCCCCCTCTCCCCCTGACGGGTTTGTGGGTGGACGTGGGCCCCTCCCTGGGATGATCGGACCCTTATGATCCTGGATCCCCCCTCTATCCTATAACAGGTGTCACAGATCCCCCTCTTGAGGTTGATTTAGTGAATAAGAACCAGGAGGCTTGGTTTGGGAGCTGACTATCGGAAGTCACTGTATGAGGGGCACTGTAAAGGGACCATGACTGAAGTCAGTGGCTGGCATTACTGTTAGGATGGCCATGTAAGAGGGTGATAGCATCCTACCTGATACATAAGGTTGCAATACAGGCCGATGCCTGTGCCTGGACTACCGCCATCCGCAGACCGCCATCCTCCCGCAGGCCGCCATCCTCCCGCAGGCCGTACACCTCCCGCAAGCCGCACAGGCCGATGACTACCTTCCGCAAGCTGCAGCAGGCCGCCGCCATCTTTCCACAGGCCGCCGCCATCCTCCCGCAGGTCGCGCGGGGCCGCCATCTTGGCGTAGCCTCGTGTCTCCAGCATGGGGGCGGCCATTTTGGAGATGACCAGCTACCTCGAGGAGTAGCATGGGAGGCGCCGGAAGGCGTGTAAAGGGGCGGGGCCGCCTCCTTTACCCAGGAAAATGATCCAAAAGACTTCCTGTCTGTAAGAGACAGCGCTGAGAGCAGGTTGATAGAAACTTCTGTGCATCAGGTGGTGAGCCTTGGGGTCTCTCTCTCTCTCTCTCTGTGGGGTCCAAAGCAGGTAACACTGAGGGGCGCTGTTGCGCTGGGGGATTACAAAAAAAAAAAAAGTTTTTTTCTTTGCAAATATTTTTTGTTTGCTGGCAAGTGTCTTGGATTAATCATGGACCCTGCCACACATGTATCCCCACCTGATCCCCTCGAGGTGGTCGCAGGACCCTCTAGTGCCCCACTTATGATTGATGCATTATCAGCAGTTTTGGAGTCTTTGGTATCCCGGGTGGAGGTGGCCTGTCAGGGACGGGGGTCAAGAAAGCGACCTCCGCCTACCCCTATTTCATCTGACACTTCAGATACGGATTCTGAGCTTGTCACTGCAGCTGCAGGTCCCTCTTCTGGGGCCGCTGTCTCGGGTACGGTCTCCTCAGACAGTGAGGAGGACGTTTCTGCCTCCGCCATAGAGCAAGAAGAAGCGTTGGTGGATGCACTAGTCATGTCTGTCCGGGAAACCTTAAGTCTTGAGGTTACACCGGTAGAGGTAGCTGACACTGAAATTCCCTTTGGTACCAGCAAGCCTACCAAAATGGCGAAGGTTTTTCCCTTGCCCAAATGTTTTGGTAATCTAATTAAAGAAGAATGGGATCGTCCGAAACGAACCCCTGCTATTTCCAAACGCATTGCTAGGCGCTATCCGTTTGAGGAATCCCTCCTTAAAAGATGGACGGTACCACCAGTGGTGGACTCACCGATTTCCAGACTAAATAAAGCCACTGTTATCCCGTTGGAGGACGCTCCGTCCTTTAAGGATCCGGTGGATCGAAAAGTGGAAGTGGAATCCCGCTCCATTTTTTCCCTGATAGGGTCAACATTTAGGCCAGTGGTTGCCATTGGTTTAGTTTCACAAACATTGACAGAATGGACCAAATTGTTACGCCGGGATATAAAGGGGAGAAGTATCCCCCCGGCAGTATCAGATTTGCTGGAGCAGATTATACAAGGGCTACAGTTCATCTGTGACGCCGCCCTGGACGCCACTCCCTAGCTAGGGCGTGCATCGGTTTCAGCAGTGGTCCTCAGACGCGTGTTGTGGTTAAAGTGCTGGTCGGCGGATCAAGGTTCCAAAAAAGCTTTGGCTAATCTCCCTTTTCAAGGGGATCGCCTATTTGGGGCCACCTTGGATGAGATCATAAAAGATCTCACTGGGGGCAAGAGCACTTTTTTGCCACAGACTGCTAAGGGTAAAGGACCTCGTAACAGGCGAGGACCTTCCTTTTCCGCTCACAAAAAGTTTGTTCATTCCGCTGGGGCGGGCGATAAAGGGAAGCCCTCCAAAGCCCCTTCAGGGGGTTTCAAAGGGCGCTGGTCGGGTAAACAAAAGTCCGGCTCAGCCAAACCTGAAGATAAGACCAATACAGCCTGAAGGTGCGCCCCCACCCATCTCTGGGGTGGGGGGACGTCTTCACTGGTTTCCGGATCCATGGCTTTCCAGAATCCCGGACTAAGGGGTTCACGAGGTCATACGGTCGGGATACAAGATCGAGTTTTGATCACTTCTACCGGTGCGATTCTTCCCTTCCAACATTCGACTATCCCCGGATTGCTTAAAAGCTTTGCGGGGGGCAGTAATGGATTTGATGCAACAGGGAGCGGCAGTTCCCGCTCCTTGAGCAGAACGTTTTCTTCACTTTTCCCAAAGATCATTCCTAGTTCCCACCAGGAGATTGAACTATCTGGTCCTGGGACTGATGGTGGCCTTCTTAGAGGCAGTACCGTATGCCCAGTCTCATACCCGAATTCCCCAAAAGGAGATTCTTTTCAGATGGAATCGGAATCCCGATTCTATTCTCTGGACAATCGGATCCGGTTGAGCGAGCGGACCATATAAATGTATTGGAACTGAGAGTGATCAGACTTTGTCTGATTTACTGGACCGAGCAGCTTCAGGGCAACCCGGTTTGGATCCAGTCGGACAAGGCCACGGCCGTGGCTTATATCAATCACCAAGGGGGCACCAAGAGTGCCCTGGCGGCCATAGAAGTGGCCAGCATTCTTCATTGGGCGGAACGGTTTGTTCCGGCTCTCTCCGCGGTATTCACTCAGGGGGTGGAAAATCGGCAGGCAGATTATCTCAGCCGTCAGATTCTGGATCAAGGGGTATGGCCTCTTCATCCAGAGGTATTTCACCAGCTGTGCCTTCATGGGGGCACCCCGGAGGTGGATCTGTTGGCAGCTCGGCTCAACAGGAAGGTGCGGAGGCTTGTAGCCCGCTCCCGAGATCCTCGAGCGGAAGCAGCAGACGCGCTGGTCGCCCTGTGGGGACAGTATCAGCTACTGTATGTCTTCCCTCCTCTCAAGTTGCTGCCGAAACTTCTTCGAAGGATAGAGGTGGAGGGAATTCCAGTTATCCTGGTAGCTCCGGACTGACCTTGTCGACCCGGGTACGCCGACTTGGTCAGGCTGGTCGCGGACGCTCCTTGGAGACTTCCTCTCAGGGAGGATCTGCGGTCTCAGGGACCGATCTTCCATCCTGCTTTACAATCGCTGACTTTAACGGCCTGGCTATTGAGACTCAGGTGCTGAAGGACAAGGGATTGTCGACTTCAGTTATTCCTACTTTAATTAAAGCAAGGAAAGCGACTTCAAGAAAAGTCTATCATCGCACATGGAGGTCTTATATTGCGTGGTGTGAATCCTTTGGATTTCCTCCACGTGCCTATTCGGTGACCCGAATCTTGGCTTTTCTGCAACAGGGGGTTGAGCAGAAGCTGGCCTTGAGTACTGTCAAGGGTCAGGTTTCAGCGTTGGCAATTTTCTTTCAGAAACCTTTGGCTACCCATTCCTTGGTGCGGAATTTCATCCAGGGGGTGCGGCACCTCGCTCCGCCAGTGCGCACGCCCTTACCGCCCTGGGATCTTAATCTGGTGTTGTCGGTTCTTCAGAAACCTCCCTTTGAAGATATCAGGGAGATTCCCTTGCTTACGTTATCCCAGAAGGTGGCCTTCTTGGTGGCCATTACTTCTGCACGCAGGGTGTCAGAACTGGCCGCATTATCTTGTCGTTCCCCATATCTGGTGGTTCATAGGGATAAGGTGGTTCTTCGTCCGAATCCATCCTTCCTTCCTAAAGTGGTTTCAGAGTTTCATCTGAATGAAGATATTGTGTTACCTTCCCTGTGTCCTAAGCCCAGTCATCCTCGGGAGTTTGCGTTACATTCCTTGGATGTGGTTCGGGCAATCAGGGTATACTTGAAAACTACGGACTCGTTTCGTAAGACGGATTCACTTTTTGTGATCACGGATGGCCCCAAAAAGGGGTTGCCTGCATCTGCTGCGACTATCTCCAAATGGATCAGGCAGACGGTGGTACAGGCTTTATTCTATTAAGGGTCGGAATCCTCCGTTACCTGTTAAGGCGCACTCCACTCGGGCGCTTAGTGCTTCCTGGGCCTTCCGCCATCAGGCGTCAGTGGTCCAGGTTTGCAAGGCGGCTACCTGGTCGTCGGTTCATACCTTTACAAAATTTTATAAAGTTGATGTGTTGGCATCGGCGGATGCCTCTTTTGGCCGCAAGGTTTTGCAGGCCGCAATTTGAGGAGACCGTTGGTCTACCTCGAGGGTTTTTTTCTGTTGGGTTTTCAGTTGAGTCTCATCCTTTGGTTTGATGAGCCTTTAAAACTTCTAGTTGGCGCCGGTTGGGCCTTCTAGATTGGATTTTGATTTCTGTTATCCCACCCCTCATTTGTGGCACTGCTTTGGGACGTCCCAATTTGATATTAATCAAGAGGACTGCGTCTGTCAATGAGCGACAGAGAAAAATTGATTTTTGTAAAATCTTACCGTAAAATCCTTTTCTCTTAAGCTCATTGACAGACGCAGTACCCGCCCCTCTACTTTTGAGTTGGGTTGGGTTAAATTCTCTGACACTGCTTTGTGACATAACTGACATCCTGTAGCAGGGAGAGAGAGGATATACCCTCTGGGACTGCCCCTAAGGTGTGGCCAGAACGTTTTCCTTCTGCCTAGTGTCCTACTCCTGTAGAGGGCAGTATAACCCAATTTGATATTAATCAAGAGGACTGTGTCTGTCAATGAGCTTAAGAGAAAAGGATTTTACGGTAAGATTTTACAAAAATCCATTTTTTTTTCAGAATAACAAAAGGTAGGAATCTGCAACAAAAGTTTTTATAATTATTATTATTATTATTATTATTATTATTATACAGGATTTATATAGCGCCAACAGTTTGCGCAGCGCTTTACAATGTGAAGGAAGACAATACAGTTACAATACAGTTCAAAACAGGAGGAACTAGAGGGCCCTGCTCGTTAGAGCTTACAATCTAGAAGGGAGGGTCAAGTGAAACAAAAGGCAATAAATGTGGGGGATGGGTTGATGAAGAAAAAGGAGGTACATTTGTTAGGGGTTGGTAGGATAGGCTTCTCTGAAGAGGAGGGTTTTCAGAGATTGCCTAAAAGCTAATAGAGTAGGGGATAATCGGACAGATAAGGGTAAGGAGTTCCATAGGATTGGAGAGGCTCTGGAAAAGTCCTGGAGGCGAGCATGGGAGGAGGTGATGAGTGAGCTAGAGAGCAGGAGGTTTTGAGAAGAACGAAGAGAGTGATTAGGTTGGTATTTTGAGATGAGGCTAGTGATATAGCTGGGGGCTAGGCTGTGGATTGCTTTGTAAGATGTTGTAAGTATTTTGAATTTAATTCGTTGGGTGAGCGGAAGCCAGTGGAGGGCTTGACAGAGAGGAGCAGCGAACACTGAGCGATTGGTGAGGTGGATGAGTCTGACGGCAGCATTCATGATGGATTGAAGGGGGGATAGCCTGTGTAGAGGTAAGCCAATGAGAAGGGAATTGCAGTAGTCGAGGCGCGAGATGACCAGGGAGTGAACTAGGAGTTTTGTTGTGTCTTTGGTTAGAAAGGGGCGTATTTTGGAGATGTTGCGGAGGCTGAGGCGGCAAGATTTGGACAGCATTTGGATGTGGGGTTTGAAGGAGAGTTCAGAGTCCAGGACAACACCTAAGACCTTGGCATGTGGAGATGGGCTGATGGTAATGCCGTTGATATTGACGGAGAAATCAGATGAAGGGGCACGCGGTGGAGGAAAAATTATAAGCTCGGTTTTGGATGGATTGAGTTTGAGGAAGTGGTGCGACATCCAGACCGATATATCTGATAGTAAATTAGTGATACGTGAGGAGACTGAGGGAGAGAGCTGAGGAGTGGATAGGTAGATTTGGGTATCGTCAGCGTAGATGTGGTATTGGAAGCCGTGGGAGGCTATCAACTGACCTAGAGAGGAGGTGTAGATTGAAAATAGGAGGGGTCCAAGAACAGAGCCTTGGGGGACTCCAACAGAGAAGGGAAGAGGAGAGGAGGACGTAGAATTGTAGGTAATGCTAAAGGTGCGGTTAGATAAGTAGGAAGAAAACCAGTGAAGAGTAGAGTCACGGAGACCAAAGGCATGGAGTTTTTGGAGGAGGAGGGGATGGTCAACCGTATCAAAGGCAGCAGAAAGGTCCAGAAGCAGGAGTACAGAATAGTGTTCTTTGGTTTTGGCCATTAGCAGATCGTTTGTCAGCTTTAGGAGTGCAGTTTCAGTGGAGTGTTGAGGCCGAAATCCAGACTGAAGAGGTTCAAGGAGGCTATTCTCGGCAAGGTGGTCGCACAGTCGGTTGTAGACTAGACGTTCGAGGAGTTTGGATGAGAAGGGGAGCAAGGAAATAGGGCGTAGGTTGTTCAGATCGGTTGGGTCCAGTGAGGGCTTTTTAAGTATGGGGCTGACTAGTGCATGTTTTAGAGAGTTGGGAAAGATGCCAGAAGAGAGGGAGAGATTGAAGATGTGGGTTAGAGAGTGTAGAATAGGGCCAGAAGGTGAACGTAGCATTTGCGAGGGAACCGGATCCAGAGGGCAGGTGGTTAAGTGGACGTTAGCAAGTAGTTTAGCAACCTCGTCTGTAGTGGCGGGGTTGAATGAGGGAAGTAATGATCGCACTTGTGGGCGCGAAGCATAAGGCATGGAGGAAGGTATCTGAACAGCAACGATCTCCTTATGAATTGTGTCAATCTTCTGTTTGAAGTGGTTGGCAATCTCCTGGGCAGTGAGTGAGTCAGTGGGAGGGGGTAGTGGAGGACGGAGTAGAGAGTAAAAGGTAGCGAAGAGTTGCCAGGGGCGTGATGACAGGCTGTTAATGAGAGTGATAAAATAGGTCTGTTTGGCAGTGTGGAGACTGGAATTGTATTTTTGGAGGGCGGATTTATATTGGTTGAAATCCTTCTGAGACCGAGTCTTACGCCATAGGCGCTCAAGAGCACGGCTATACTTTTTCAGACTTCGAGTGTTATCGGTTTGCCAAGGTTGAAGGGGTCGGGGCCTGATTCGGTGTGTGGTGAGGGGGGCCAATGTGTCCAGGGAGGCTAAGAGTGAAGTGTTGTAGACAGAAGTGGCTAGGTTGGTGCAGGACAGGGTTGCAATTTTGTCATAGAGGTGGCCGGTAGCAGAGTAGAGAAGAGAAGGGTTGAGATGGCGTAGGTTTCTGCGGGTAACTGTACGGTAGCTGGAGGGAGAGGAGGTGGAGTAGAGGGAGAGAGTAAAACTAATAAGGTAGTGATCAGAGAGAGGGAAAGGATTGTTGGAAAGGTTGTGCGGGGTGCATAGGTGGGAGAAAACAAGGTCAAGGATATTGCCTTCAGAGTGAGTAGAAGCGTGTATCCATTGCTTCAGGTCGAAGGAGGAGGTTAGATTGAGAAGTCTTGAAGTGGTAGGAGTGTTAGTATTAATAGGGATGTTGAAGTCGCCGAGAATGATTGTGGGGATTTCAGAAGAGAGAAAGTAGGGTAGCCAGGCGGAGAAGTCATCAAGAAAGGTTGATACTGGTCCAGGGGGGCGGTAGATCACAGCTATCCTTAGAGAGACAGGGGAGAAAAGACGAACGCAGTGTACCTCAAATGAGGAGAGTGACAGAGAGGGAGGCGGCTGAAGTACCTGAAAGGAGCTTTGTGGGGCTAGAAGGATCCCGACACCCCCTCCCTTGCGTCCGTTGGGTCTAGGGGAGTGAGTCCATAGAAGACCACCTTGGGATAGGGCAGCAGAAGACGCAGTGTCGGATTCATGCAGCCAGGTTTCGGTGATGGCGAGTAGATTAAATGAGTTAGCGATGAAAAGGTCCCTGCAATGTACAGAGATCACCCAGAGGGGAATGTTTTTTTCACTACAAAAGTGGAGTACGCTTAAACAATCTGTAAACTTTAAAGTGATACTAAAGTCTCTCTTTTTTTTTTTTTTTTAAATTACAAACATGTTATACTTACCCATTCTGTGCAGTTTGTTTTGCAAGAGCATCCCAGATCCTCCTCTTCTCGTGTCCCTCTTCGGTGCTCCTGGCTCCTCCCTCCTGTTGAGTGCCCCCACAGCAAGTAGCTTGCTATGGGGGCAGCCAAGCCGAGCTAAGTCACAGCTCTGTGTGTCCATTCAGACATGGAGTCGAGTCCCGCCCCTGTCCTAATTCTCTCCTCATTGGCTAACTAAGTTTGATGGTGCCGCGCTGCTGTCTCAGCCAATGAGGAGGGGAGTCCCAGGCAGCTGAGACACTCCTGCAAGATCTAGATCAGTGGTGTCCAAACTTTTTTCAAAGAGGGCCAGACTTAATGAAGTGAACATGCGTGAGGGCCGACCATTTTGCCTGACATTTAAAATTAAATACAATCATCAGCGCTGTGCCCACGAATGCAGCCTCGCCAGCGCAGTGTCGTTAAATGCAGCCTCACCAGCGCAGTGTCCTTAAATGCAGCCTCGCCAGCGCAGTGCCCATACATGCAGCCTCGACAGCGCAGTGCCCATACATGCAGCCTCGCCAGCGCAGTGTCCATACATGCAGCCTCGCCAGCGCAGTGCCCATAATTGCAGCCTCGCCAGCGCAGTGCCCATAATTGCAGCCTCGCCAGCATCATTGACACTATCCAAATCACTTTTAAAAAAGTCCAGGAAGCAGCGTGAGAGGTAGAAGGGGCGGCCGGGGCAGAGGAGAAGAAAGGACACGCTGTCATCGGAAGTCCCGGCGCCTATGATAAACGTTGGCATAGGAGGCTGGACTTCTGATGACAACGCATCCTTCCTTCTCCTCGGCGCCGTCCGCCCCCTTCTACCTCTTGGTGCCGCTTCCTGGACTTTTTTTTTTTTTACATCGGAAGGAGGAAAAAGTGCGTGTTATACGCCGATAAATACGATATATATATATATATATATATATATATATATATATATACGCACACATATGTATGTGTATATATATATATATATATATATATATATATATATATGAAATAAAAATCATCAGTGCTGTATGGATTAAAATCACACTTACTTAGACAGGCAGTAGAAGAGATGACACCTCCTCCGTCAGCTCCACACGGCTTCTACAGGTGGCTGTGTGGCGAAGTAGAGAAGGAATGCAGATTTCAAATTCCTTCTGCACTCCCGCGCAGTCGTGGGTGGCGCCAGGCACATACAGCAGAGCGGGGGGGCGGAGCGGGACTTGGGAGCAGCCGAGGGAGGCCAGAGGCCCCGCTCCCGAGCCATCGGGGAGGGGATATGCGATGTCTCAGAGGGAGACATTGATCAGCTGTGTCTCTGGGGGCCGTATGAAAGTAAAGGACGGGTTGCAACTTTGGACATGACTGATCTAGATGGACCTCAGGTAAGTATTTGGGGGGCTGCTGCACACAGAAGGCTTTTTATCTAAATGCATAGAACAGGAGGTCATCTATATACCTGAGAAAAACATGGATGTATGGTCTGTGGGGGTTACTATCTCCATAGATGTGGGACCGTTCCCACTTGCCCATAAACAGGTTGGCGAGTAAGGGGGAAAATGTTTCCCCCATCGTAGCCCTGCGCTGCTGGAGTTAGAAAAACCCCATCAAACGTAAAATAATTATGCATCGGCAAATACTCCAGCACCTCCAAAATGAACAACCGCTGGGTGGAAGGAAGGTTGGTATGATATTTTAAAAATATATAATCTCTGTGAGAGGGCTACAGACTGTACATACCACTAGAATTTATGAGGTAAAAGACAGTCAAGTGGAGCCTCCAGGATGCCCAGACTACATGGGAAGAAGATGAGGGACTTTCAATATGGGAAAAATATTTAAAAAATAAAGAAATAGCTAGACAAGGTTTGTTCAATGTCATGGTTATTACCCATGATTAAGCTCAGTGGGGCGGAGTAAAACTAATTGGGGGTGTGGCTTGGTTGGATCCAAGGCTGAGGTTGCTATACACTCAAGATTCATGGGATCGTTTTGAAGTGCAGCAAAAGGGAGATTCTCTTCAATACTCAGCAATGGTAGGAGCCAGGACAGGCTTCCTCCTATGCCAGCACTCATAGGAATGGACTCGTACCGCTCTTAAGCCTAAACAGCTCACATATCAGATTTCCTTGAGTCAAGATCATGGTTAGTGTTAAGATTAAAGTAAGCATCAAAGTTGAATTCCAGGGTTAAAAGTCAGGATCAGTATATTATCGGGAAACTGGAGAAAGTGCAGAGAAGGGCAACAAAACTGATGAAGGAGCTCAGCTATGAGGAAAGATTAGAGGAACTGAATTTATTCTCTTGAGAAGAGGAGATTAAGGGGGGATATGATCAACATGTATAAATACATAAGGGGTCCATATAGTGAACTTGGTGTTGAGTTATTCATTTTAAGGTCAACACAGAGGACAAGGGGGCACTTTTTATGTCTAAAGGAAAAGAGATTTCATCTTCAAATACAGAAAGGTTTCTTCACAGTAAGAGCTGTGAAAATGTGGAATAGACTTCCTCCAGAGGTTGTTCTGGTCAGCTCACTAGATTGCTTTAAAAAGGCCTGGATTATTTCCTGGGTGTACATAATATAACTGGGTACTAATATTTATAGGTAAAGTTGATCCAGGGAATATCCGATTGCCTCTCAGGGGATCAGGAAGGAGTTTTTTCCCCTGCTGTAGCAAATTGGATCATGCTTTGCTGGGTTTTTTTTTTTTGCCTTCCTCTGGATCAACTGCGGGTATATGATTGTGTATATGGGATTGTATGGTTGGGGTTTTTTTTTTTTTATTGGTTGAGCCAGATGGACTTGTGTGTTTTGTCAAGCTGACTATGTAACTATTTTATAAAAATCACAAAAAATCCTGCCCTAAAATGAGAAATCTATGTGAATAAATGTGAAAAATATGACCGTGAAAGCAGCTGAACACTTGATCAATAGTAAATCAGACAATATAGAAAAAGCAAAAATAGTGCAGCGCTATCATATATAGTGCAACCCATACAGTGTATTACAATAAATTAGATTGCGTATTTAGATGAATAAAAAGTCCATTAAAATAATTAAATGTGAATCCAGCAATTGTGCACAAGTCCGAGAACAGGTGATGACAGAACGAGAGGCTTGAATCCCAAGGTGAAAGCAGGAACACACCCGTGATAAACGTATCAAAGTGGCTGCTTACCAGAAGCTTAGGCCTCCAATTTAATGGAACGGCCACACAGGCTTAGATGTGAATCCAAATGCAATGCATCCTTTAGGAACCAGGGAGAGAGATATAATCTACTGTAACCTCTTCGACTCAGAATTTCATTGATTCGGTTTTAATTGAAAGGCCGAGTTGAGAGCTGCAGCAGATCCTGTCTTTTACACCTGATTCTTTGATAAATACGCGTAACCTGCTACTACAACATGCTGTAGTAGTAGGTCTGTGCTAAGCCGGATATAACAGAGTGCAAAGTACTGGAGATTCTCCCCAGGATCACCATCAATATATATATATTTTTTTTCATTTTTATTTATATTTTGTCAACTTTTCTTTATACTTTTAATTTTTAATTTCTATGTTTTTTTTTTTTTTTATGTGATTATGTACGACTGTTTTATTAAATATTATTGCGGATCTTGTGAGGCTGCTGAGAGTCTGGCTGGCGGGTCCTGCTTGGCCATTCGGTTTCCTCGTTGTTTACACAGTGTTATAGCATAGTATGCAAAGGTTTTACATTTCCTACCTATTTCTCGGCTTCCGGGGACACCCGTAGACCCCGCCTCTAGAGGAGGAGTCTAGGCTTCATATATGTGTGCTGGTCTGTCGTTAGCTCCACCCCTACTGACGAAGTCGTGACGCGAAAGCGTAAGACGCGACGCGTATAGGGGGGGGCGGAGACTCGGACGGACGAGCGGCGACCCATCAGCACGGCTCCCTACAGCTGCAATACTGTTTGGTGTGTACAGTCCGCACAAGCCTTATTGTGCAGATTCATGTGAGTGTATCTTCACTTTTGATTTTGATTCTAATAAAAGGATAATAGCAGTGAACACTTAGATCCTTTATTATCTTTACCCACATACTATACCCATGGAATTGTGAGAGATCGATCCAGGAAGTGGCATCCCCTACACTGTGCTTATCCTTACTGAGGATTCACTGCTGGTTTAATACTTCAGTGAGGTGAGAGGCCATCTTGTGGCTAAACGGTGGTGGTGTAACTTGCACTTTATATATGGAGACATCTATCAAGCACCTTGATTGATTTTTGCTCATGGTTTTACCCATGTTTTAGTGGACTTTCCATGCACTTTACTTTAGAATGCACTTTATGGACACTATATATATATATTGCACCTTAAGAGGAATATTTATTTATATGATGCACATTGTCACTTTATTGGTAATTGAATTTATATAGCGCTGTATATATATATTGTTTACAGTTGTTATGATTTGTACAGTTTTACTAACGCATGTGAAAGTTGCAAAACTGGGTCTGTGCGTTAAGGTTAGTTTTATGCTCAGCCATGAAGGGGCTAAGAACGTATCATGTACTTATTGATCATACCATACAATCAGGGAGGCGTGTGATTGGCCACCAAATTTATTCTGCAGCATGACAAAGACCCCAAACATGCAGCCAATGTCATTAAGAACTATCTTCGGTGCACAGAAGTACAAGGAGTTCTGGAAGTGATGGTTTGGCTCCCACAAAGCCCTGATCTTAACATCATGGAGTCTGTCTGGGATGTCATGAAGAGACAGAAGGAATTGAGGCAGCCAACATCCACAGAAGATCTGTTGTTAGTTCTGCAAGATGTTTGGAACGACCTACCTGCCGAGTTCCTTCAAAAACTATGTGCAAGTGTACCTAGAAGAACTGATGCTGGTTTGAAGGCAAAGGACGGTCACACCAATTGTTGATTTGGATTTCTTGTCTGTTCATTTACTTTCCATTTTGTTCATTGACAAAAATAAACTATTTACACTTCTATTTCTGAAAGCATTCTTAATTTACAGCATTTTTTCCACACCTGCCTAAATCTTTTGCATAGTACTGTACACCCCACCAGCCTGCTCCACAAGCAAACAAACTCAAAGAGACAGAGCAGTTATTCCATTATTACTAAAAACCTGTAGATTCTAGGCTACAAACACTCTGAGCCCTCTAGTGGACTTGGCCTTTAAAGAGGAAGTAAACCCTCCTCAGGAAGTTGTACCTATAGGTAAGCCTATATTAAGGCTTACCTATAGGTACTGTAAATATCTCCTAAACATGCACCGTTTAGGAGATATTTACCTTTAATGCAGCCAGTGACGTCACTGGCGCATGCGCTCTGAAGGAACGGCAGATCGTGCCGTTCCTTCAGAGCCCCGTGCCGTGACCGTCGGCTCCCGCGCGCGTGCGCGGGAGTGACGTCACCGCGGCTCCGGCCAATCAGATGGCCGGATGCCGCGATCCCGGAAGACGGGCGACTATACATGTCGCCCGTCATACAGGTAAGCGGACGGCACGGCGGGGGCTCGTTCTAAGGTAAGTATTTCATAATGAGCTAGTATGCGAAGCATACTAGCTCATTATGTCTTTCTCTTGCAGCTTCTAAAAAAAAAAAAAAAAATTTAAATGAGTTTACAACCTCTTTAAGTACAACTGCTATAATGTTGATTCAATTTTATGTGGCCATCTGTGCTCCTTGTGCCCTCTAGTGGATAAAATCCGGGAGGACAGCTGTTATAATGTATTATGTGGCCATCTTATCCGGGAAGCTCTTCTCTTCAACTACTATTCCATTAGTAACTTTGTAAGCTGAAACACAGGTACATTTACAATAAAATACATATTAAATCCAGTGCTAGCACAAAATAACATAGAACCTCGTACAAATGAAAAAAAAAATTATATTATTTTATATATATATATATATTTATATATACATACACACACTGTATTACTAAAAGTATTGGGACACCTGCCTTTACACGCACATGAACTTTAATGTCACTCCAGCCTTAGTCCATAGGGTTCAATATTGAGTTGGTCCACCCTTTGCAACTATAACAGCTTCAACTATTCTGGGAAGGCTGTCCACAAGGTTTAGGAGTGTGTCTATGGGAATGTTTGACCATTCTTCCAGAAGTCTATGTGAGTAGAAAAAGAAAGTGGCACTTCCAGACCCAGGAACATGGAAACTTGAGTTTTATTCTTCAAATCAAAGGTACAACATCAGACAGGAACACAAGACAAACTGGACAGCAGACGCGTTTCACACCTTGTGCTTATTCATTGCAATGAATAAGCACAAGGTGTGAAACGCGGCTGCTGTCCAGTTTGTCTTGTGTTCTTGTCTAATGTTGTACCTTTAATTTGAAGAATAAAACTCAAGTTTCCAAGTTCCTGGGTCTGGAAGTGCCACTTTCTTTTCTACTCACATGGACTTCTTAGGTGGCGGACCTCGGTGAGCACCCATTCCTGAAGGACTTCCACAGTTGCTCGGGATCCATCCGGCTCATCTGGTTGCTTTCAGAGCAGTGATTTGTGTTTCTTTTTGGTTTTCATTCTTCCATAAGTGCATTTGTGAGGTCAGGCACTGATGTTGGTCGACAAGGCCTGGCTTGCAGTCTCAGCTCTAGTTCATCCCAAAGGTGTTCTATTGGATTGAGGTGCAGGCCAGTCAAGTTTCCCCACTCCAAACTTGCTCATCCATGTCTTTATGGACCTTGCTTTGTGCACTGGTCCAAATCATTTGGTGGAGGGGGGATTATGGAGTGGGGTTGTTTTTCAGGGGTTGGGCTTGGACCCTTAGTTCCAGTGAAGGGAACTCTTAAAGGAGATGTACAGCCAAAGCTCGTTTGGCTGTACATCTCCTATGGATCACAGGAGTGCAGTTCGTTCTGCACTCCTGTGACCCGTTTTCAGCAGAGAGCGGACTGAAGTCCGCTCTCTGCTGATGTCACAGAAGTCAGTCCAGGCACCATGTCATCACAATCACGGAGTCAGGATCTGCCAGGTGCCTGGACCGACACCCGGCTCAGCCTCTGAGGCGAGCTGCTGAGAGCCTGAGCCGGCCGCTCTGCGCCCCTCCACAACCCAGCGATCCAATGGGCGAGGAGGGGGCAGAGCAGAGAGTGGTGACTGACAGTCAGCAGCTCTCTGCTCAGGGAGCTGTCAGAACTGAGCGATCGGCGGTGTTTGACCGTTCTGTTCTCAGTGCAGAGGCGCCGGGGGACAGATGAAACATCGGACCAATGCTGATTTCAGCTAGGTAAGTATAACTGGGTGAAAAAGCCAAACCCCATACTTCTCTTTTAAGGCTGGGTTCACACTGATGCGAATTGGATGCAGGTTTTTCCCGCATTCAATTCGCATGACAGGAGAGTGTGACGTGCTCTCAATGAAGCCGGTGGGGCCGCAGACCGCACTGTAGAAAGTTCCTGTGCGTCCTTGGCTCCATTTCAGGTCCGAATTCAGGAAAAAATTTGGACCTAATTCGCCCCTGAAACAGAGATACACCGGACCCCCTGCTGTGAGCGGCGGCCGCAGATAGTGTGAACCCAGCCTAAGGCATCAGCATACCAAAACATTTTGGACAATTTCATGCTCCCAACTTTGTGGGAACAGTTTGGGGATCGCTCTTTCCTGTTCCAACATGACTGCGCACCAGTGCACAAAGCAAGGTCCATAAAGACATGGATGAGCGAGTTTGAGGTGGAGGAACTTGATATATATATATAATTATGTAAATAACAATTTTGCCTGGATATCTATCTTGTCTGATCTTCCATAATGGAGGTCAAACCATAAGAGCACACCCTAAGGCAATTGCTGGTGGAGTTGTCACCTGAGTAGGTTTGCTTCACTATTATTACAGCCTTTACCATGTGTACACCATTTTACTGGTCTTTGATTTGGACTATATCACTGACCATTTTGGACGGTACATGGCTACATAGATGTGATTACACTTGTTAAAGCAGAGTTCCACCCAAAAGTGGAACTTCCACTTTAAGGACTCCTGACCCCCTGGCATGCCATACTACTTGGCATGTCATTTTTTTTTTTTTTTGGGGGGGGGGGGGGTACCTACTTTTGACAGGTACCCGCTCCCACTTCCGGTTGGGGCCGCCTAGGTGGCTCGGGCAGAAGTTCTCCTCCCCCCTCCCTCCCTGCAATCTTCTGGGACACATCACTGGTCCCAGAAGATTGCCCTAGCCATTCAGGCGCATGCGCAGTACGCACCCAGCTGTAAAGCCAAAAGCTGTCAGAGCCAGGTGCCCACAATAGTGACGCCAGCGCCCGGGAGAGGTGGGGGAGAGAACCGAGGCTTCGGGCGGCCACATTGCTGGATTGTGGGACAGGTGAGTATGTGTTTATTAAAAGTCAGCAGATACACTTTTTGTAGTTGCTCACTTTTAATGAACACAGAAACTGTTGGAACTCGCTTTAATCACAGGCTATTCACCTCTTTTGTATGAACTTTATCACAGATTATTTTGGACATTATTAACCACTTCCGGACCAGAAGGATTTGCCCCCTTTATGACCAGGACATTTTTTGCAATTCGGCAATGCGTTACTTTAACGGAAAATTGCGCAGTGGTGTGACACTGTACCAAAATAAAATTGATGTCCTTTTTTTCCCCACAAATAAAGCTTTCTTTTGGTGGTATTTGATCACCTGTGCTTTTTTTTTTTTTTTTTTTTGTCCGCTATAAACAAAACAAGAGCGACAATTCTGAAAAAAACAATATTTTTCACTTTTTGCTATATAAAATTCCGAAAAAAAAAAAATTAAAAATCAAAATTTTTCATAATTTTAGGCCAATTTATCTGCTACATATTTTTGGTAAAAAAAAAATCCCAATAAGCATATTTTGATTGGTTTGCACAAAAGTTATCACGTCTACAAACTAGGGGAAAGATTTATGTCATTTTTATTTATTTTTTTTTTTTTACTAGCAATGGCGGCGATCTGCGATTTTTAGCGGGACTGCAACATTGCGGCGGACAGATTGAACCCCTAACTGGCATTTTTGACACTTTTGGGGGGACCAGTGACATTACTACAGTAATCAGTGCTAAAAATATGAACTGTTACTGTACTAATGAACGGGTTAACACTGTGGGTGATCAATGGGTTAAATGTGAGTGTTTACTAACTGTGGGGGAGAGGGACTTGTGAAATGACCATAGAGACCTGTGATCCTATATAGAAGGATCACAGGCGCTCTCTGATCATTTCAGAGAGAAGAACGGTCAGCTGTGTTTACAACAGCTGACCGTTCTTCTCTCTCAGCAGGGAACGATTGTGGGTGGCCGGCGGCAATCGTGGCCACCGGCCCTATGGATCGGTAACCCCGCTGCCTAGGGGGGGCAGGAGCTCGCCCCCGGTGGCACGCGCTCGCCCCCCAGCATCACGCTCACAATCAACGTAGTCCTACAACGGTTCGCGCAGGAGGAGCTGCCTGACACAGTAAAACTGCGGTGGGTGGTCTGGAACTGGTTAAATTAAATAACATTTTATATTTTGTTATATTTAAATATGTATATGGGCATGTGTTAGGAGTATGTATGCGTGGTTTTATTGAGAAGTGTTTTATTGCTGAAAGATTAATAAAGATTATCCTGATAAATGCTGTTGTATGTATACAATGACAATAAAGTATATCTTATCTTTTGTATATTATTACAATGTTTCATTCATTGCTCCCTCTAGTGGATACTATGTTGCTATCATGTATGTTTTAAGATATGCGATGTCTAAATGGAGGCTCCCTCTGGTGGTTACTATATTAATAATATTCTGTTACATTTTTCCTGATGTGGGGGGTATTTAACCACTTAAAGCGGAGTTCCGGGCACAGAAAACATTTTTCAGTGAACATAGCCCCGGGACAGTCAGGGCTAGTACATTCCACAATGGCTAGCCTCTGATCTGTCCCGGTTCGCACTTACCTGCAAGATGAAATACTCACTTATAAAATTTCTTCCACAGCGTTGCCATCTCTCTTGTGGGCAGCTGAAGCCGGCGCGGTCCTCTTCTGCATCTTCTTCCGCGTCCTCTTCTCCCAGAATGCGCCTGCACCGGCCCCTCTCGTCACTTCCGGTGCGGCGCCGCATTCCTCCACAGCTTCTGGGCATGCCCAGAAGCTGTTTAGCAGGGGAATGCGGCGTCGCCCCGGAAGTGACGAGCGGGGCCGGTGCCATCGCATTGATTCCTGGGAGCGATGACGTTCAGCTCCCAGGAATCATCGCGAGACAGGAAGTGACGGCGGAGCCGCGGCGCTGAGGGAGGAAGTACCCTGAGGTGAGTATTTTCGATCTTCAATTACAAGGTGAGTAAAAAAAAAAAAAAGAACCTAACTATCCAATTCCTTTTCAGGTGATGGAGAACTAGCGGACGGGCACAAAAAAAAAAGGATCGATTTTGTGCCCGGAACTCCGCTTTAACTACTTCAATACAGGGCACTTTCACCCCCTTCCTGCCCAGGCCAATTTTCAGCTTTCAGCGCTGTCACACTTTGAATGACAATTGTGCGGTCATGCTACACTGTACCCATATGAAATTTTTATAATTCTTTTTTTCAGATAAATAGAGCTTTCTTTTGGTGGTATTTAATCACCGCTGGGTTTTTTTATTTCTTCCAAAAAAACAAGAAAAAAGACAGAAAATTTTGAAAAAAAAAAGTTTTTCTTATTTTCTGTGAGTAAATTTTGAAAATAAATACTTTTTCTCCTTCACTGATGAGCGCTGATGAGGCGGCATTGATGGGCACTGATAGGTGGCACTGATGAGGTGGCACTTATGGGTATTGATGAGGTGGCACTGATGGGCACTGATAGGTGGCACTGATGGGCGGCACTGAGGGCTAAAATGATTGCTCTCACTCGTAGTGATACCCCTCATGTGTGGTTTGAACACCATTTACATATCTGCGCGCGAGCTCGGAGGGACACTTTAAAATCTTTCTTATTTATTTTACCTTTTAATTTTTATTTTTATACTGTTTTAAAAAAAAAAAAAAAAAAATTATCATTTTATTCCTATTACAAGGAATATAAACATCCCTTGTAATAGAAATAAGTAGGACAGGTCCTCTTTCATGTGAGATCTGGGGTGAAAAAGACCTCACATCTACACTAAAAAGCAAAAAAAAAGAAAACATTTTTTTTCATCATGAAAAAAAATGGGCCCTTTAAGGCCATTGGGAGGAAGTGACGTACGATGACGCTCCGGTCCTCCAAGGCTATAGAGTCGAGTGGGGGCCAGCATGCCGTCACTCCACTTCCTGCCTAGGAGGGTAAAGGACAGTATCGTTTTCTTCGCTACCGGGAGGGGGGCACCTGTCCCGCCGCCCATTAAAAGTGATCCCACGATGAATCCGCCACTGGGACCACTTTTATGAGAAAGAGGACCGCCCGCCCAGTAAGAAAATACCAGGGTTATCTGCTGCCGTATTTATTGTCAAAGTACCAATAAAAATTTAAAAGTAGAAAAAATTTAAAAAGTAGCGACGAATAACTGCTGTGGGCGGTCCGGAAGTGGTTAAAGAGTAATTCCTTAAAAAAATAAAAAAACAATCCCCTCTGGGTAATTAATGTAGATTGCAGGGATTTTTACAAACGTAGCAGATTGCAACTCTACTTCCTTTCAGAGGATGACGATGCAGATTTACCTCTATATAAATGATAGCATTGTCAGCTTTATCAGATCAGACTATAGCTGGGTCCAATTACTCCACAATGGGTGTGACTGTGATTGGAGGCTACAGTGATGTAACTAACCATAGCTTGTCAATCATTGTAACTTGCATGCTGCCTATGCCCTGCCCCATCCACTACAAATATGCTAAGATGCAGCGTCCTATGGGAGAAGCATCAACTAGCACAGTACTTTAATATGATGTGCTAACTTTCCATAACTCCTCCCATGATCACTACGGGATTCCTTAGCAAGAAAGCAAAGCACTGGTGATACGAATTACTGAGGTCCTAGGATCTGGAACTTTCTAAGAGCCGGTTCACACTATTACGACTTGCCAGGCGACTTGGTCAGCCTGGCAAGTCGCGCACCGTCGGGTCCATTGTGTAGTACAGGACCGGTTCTAAAAGGAGCGACACAAGTCGCTCCGACTTAGAAAAAGGGTCCTGTACTACTTCGGTGGCGAACTGGAGCGACTTGCATAGACATTCATTTTATGAAGTCCGTGCAAGTCGCACCGAAGTCGCGGTGCACGCGACTTCACAGGTCGCCCCCTAAGTCGGAGCGACCTAATGTGAACGGGGGCTTAGGGTTTACTGGCAGATTATTAAATGGACACATTCTGCTTTTAGTGGCACTTCAACCCCTTTGTGCCTAAGAGTAAAAAAACCTAAATGCCTAAGAACAATTTTGCAACTTTGACATGTGTTAGTAAAACCGCACATATCATCAAAACTACTTTGTGCATCCAGGTGGATTACACCTTGGTTATTTTCAGGACAATTTAGGTCTTCATTTGGGGATAAATGGTAATGGATATCTCCTGATTTTATTTTATTTTTTATCACATAAGGAAAACTGACCCGTAATAGTAAAAACAAAGCATTTTTTAAAATTTAGCTATATATTTCTTGGCACTCTCATAACTGTCCACCAAAGAACAACCCAAATTAAATTCTCCTGCTCCTGGCGATCGCAGCGATACCACATATGTGTATGTTAGTTGTTGTACGTACCTGTAGTATAGCCAAAAAGCGAATTTTGCTTTTTTTTTTTTTTTAATTTATATATACTACCTAAAACACACTGACACTGATACTAATTAAAAAAAAAAAAATTATGTCAAAAAAAAAAAAAAAAAAACTGACCCTGACCTTTTAACCTTGCCTTGATCTTTTTCCCTGACCTTGACCCAAACACTAACCCTGGTACTGACCTAGATCAAATCTTGATCTAGGTATTTTTCGTATTTTATTTTATTTTTAATTAATATTATTTAATTTATTTTTAAATACACATTAACCCTGGCACTGACCTAGATCAAACCTCGATCTAGGTATTTTTTGTATTTTTGTATTTTATTTATTCATTTTTTTTTGTTTCAAAAGTTTTTATTGTTTATTAGCAAGAGAAATACAGATAGCAACAATAATAAGATAATGTATGAGTACAGTAATGTTGAACAAGTATTATGTTCTTCAATACAATAACGGTAACTTTAACATTGTAATAGAACTCAGAGACTCATGAACATAACCAAAGCTTATTCATCGGTATACGGGAAATACAGCTTGTGGAATACGAGATAATTAGGTTAACTATGGTCAATGATTTTCGAAGCAAGTAGAGAAAGAGATCCGTTGAGGCCATTGACCATGTCTGAGACGAGGAGGGCCAGATTTAATTTTTTTATTATTATTTATTTATTTTTTATTCACACTTTTTTTTTTCTCTGCAAGGAGAGAGAGAGATAGGATGTATCTTTCTCCTCCATTCACAGAGAAAGAAAACACGGGGAAAGGGGAGGGGGGGGGGGGGCGTTCACAATGACCAATGACTGATCACTTTTTTTTTTTTTTTTAAAGCCAGTGGTGTGTGAACTAGCGGTGCATAAAAAAGTGCACACACGCAAACGTGAAGAACACAAAAAGTGCACAGGGTGTGCGGAAAGTCCACCTCCGAAGAGGGGGGACCCTGATCTTGATCCCCCGGGGCGCAAGACTCCTGACAGGGACTGAGGTACTCACTTTGGTTTGCCCGGCCGAAACTAGGCAAACCCCGTTCTCTGGGAGGACTACCGAAACAGCCCACCCCAAGTACTAGGTGGGGCTCCCCCGTAGGGAGACCCCATGAGAGAGGGCGAACTTAGCCAAAAGGCCATATCCACCCCCTCCCAAGACTTTCAAGGTAGGCCCTAGGACCCACACCCTACTCATCGTTAAAAAAGTGAATAGGAGAGGTGACTAACTACAAATAAAAAACACACAACACACAAGAATGGGGAAGGGGAAGTGGAGAAGTGCTGGGTAGTGTCAAGGTGCAAGACCTTGACAGGCCCCTCGGCCAGGAATAAAAAATTCCTCTGGTCCTAGCCAAAAGGCCCTTCCCAAGAGGCAGGTGCGAAAAAAGTGTGCAGTGCAGTGACCAAGGTGCCGAAATATTCAAGATGAGCTGCCCCTCACCTGTGAGATTAAGGCACCCCTAGGCTGCCACCCTAGGGGCACGTACACCACAGGCTTCTTTCGGTCTCAGCCTCCAGCCAGACCAGTGCAGCCCACCCCTACCAGGAGGCTTCAGAACAATGACTGATCACTGCGATAGCCAATCAGAGGCTATCACAGCAATCAGGTGACCCAGAATCCCAAGTTTCAGGTCCAGATCATTAGTACAAAGTCTGGGGCCCACGTGGTGAGACACGCTCCCAGCACAAAGAGAGATACGCAAATATGCGGGAAAAAAACAGTCTATTGGGGCCACATTTTTGGGTTACATCGGCATCAAGGGGTTAAGTAAAAAGTATTCAACTGGGCAGCAGTCTCCAGAGATAAGAGATATCTATGGTTCTAAACCATGAAATGAACAAAGCATATCCCTCTATAGTGTGTAACTGTCTCACTCCAGAGACAAGTGTCATTTCTGTCTGCTGCCTCCTTCCTCTGCTATCAGCAATAGACACTTCTGACAAGTTTTCCTGACACCAAGAGAAAAATGGTGACAGGGGAGGGACCTCCAACTGATTGACAGCCTCAGCTCTGTCCATGTGTGCTGTGTGAAGGGGTGGGGGGGTGGGGGGGGTCTCTTCCCTCCGGTCAGCTCTCCTTACTTAGGGTAAAGGCATTTTCGCCCAAATAATTTTCGTATAGTGTGTACACAACTTTCGACAGCCGATTCTGAATTTTTGTACGAAAATTCTCAAAGGGACAAACTCCAATATTTTTTCTCGTACGGAAAAAAAACAAATGATTTTCGTTTAATATGTACCGTTTTTTGTACGAATTTTGTACAAGAAAAATCAGAAAAGAAAGACTGCTCATGATCAGAAACAATAAACAACAAAAAAAAGCCTTTGTCGAAAGAGAATTTTCGTACGAATTTCCGTTCTTCGGTTCCGATTTGCTGTGAAACAATGAGAAAAATCAGACGATCGTTTGCCCGATTTTCTTATAGTGTGTACCACACTTAACTTCAGCTCCTCCCTGCTCTGAAAGCTCAGAAAAGCTGTAAAAAATTCTGCACTTTGACCAGCTGTATAGAAGAGAAGACTGTAGATACACAGGTACAACTTGTGTAGGAGGATTTGTTTCATCTCTGTGTATCCCCTTAGGCCAATCACTTCACTGGGTATTATACATACAATACTTAAAATAAGTGCAGTGCTATTTCAAACAAAACTTGTGCAATTATAAAATAAATTAATATACAAAATATGCATACTGTCTACTCCTTAAAGCGGTTGTATACTCATGAAAAAAAAAAAAAAAAACCCTGCAGGACAAAGGCATAATGAGCTAGTATGCATCGCAAACTAGCTCATTATGAAATACTTACCTTAAAACGAAGCCCCGGCACGGTCGTCTGGACAACGCTGAGGGCGCTGACATGCTCCCTCGGCGTCTCTTCCTGGTTCGGCAGCTCCGGAGCCGTGATGACGTCACTCCTACGCATGCGCGTGGGACTTTCACTTTCCGGCAAGACCCGGCAAGAAGCTCTGAAGGTCCGCCGTACCTTCAGAGCGCATGCACCACTGACATCAGCGGCTGCATCCAAGCAGTGGTGTATTTAGGTTTTGTGCTGCCCTAGGCCGGACTAAACTTGTGCACCCCCTAATTTTACTACAACCCACCCCTTCCTGTCAAGGCCACACACACTTCCTGTTGTTTTTTTCAGAATTGTCGCTCTTTTTTTGTTTATAGCGCAATAAATAAAAATCGCACAGGTGATCAAATGCCACCAAAAGAAAGTTCTATTTGTGGGGAAAAAAAGGAAAAAGGACATCAAATTTATTTGGGTACAGTGTTGCAGGACCATGCAATTGTCTGTTAAAGTAACGCAGTGCAGAATCGCAAAAAATAGCCTGGCCATTAAGGGGGAAAACCTTCCGGTCCAGAACTGGTTAAAGCTTGGAGCACTTTGCAGTACATGAACTTTCACTGCATGTGAACTGTTTAATGAGTTTGCATTAATTTCAGCATGCATGGAGCACTTTGCACATGCTGAAACCAATGCAAACTCATTTAACAGTTCACATGCAGTGAAAGTTCATGTACTGCAAAGTGCTCCATGCATGCTGAGATCAATTCAAAGGCATTAAACAGTCCATATTCGTAGAAAATATATTTACTGTAAGTTTAAATGTGATTGAAGTAATAGTAGCAAATCGTGATTCCTACCTGCGTCCTGCTGTCCTGGCCTGGGCCCTGGCTGGGGGTTCCTTTGTCCTCCTCCTCAACATAGACAGACCCTGGCCACCCTGGGGGGAAGCTAGTTTGTACGAAGGAATGAGGATGCCGTGCTGAGGAGGGCAGCATTAGGCTCCGCCCCCACCCATTGAATGCAGTGCAGGCGGCCTGGCCAGTCACACTCTATGGGGGCGGCGGGCGCCAGTGACCAGTCCCTCCCTCCCCGGCAACAGCAAAGTACGTACGCCCTGAATGAAAGAATGCCGATAAGTGCCAAAAGCCACCGATGAATGTACGTGTGTGGGAGGCGGAAGGCAGACTCAGACGGGACTAAGATTATAGATCGGGGTTTTTTCTTTCATGCGGGGGGGGGGGGGGGGGGCGACTTTTCTGCCGCCCCCCCACAAAGTGCCGCCCTGGGCCTTGTGGGCCTAGGCCAAAATACAGCAGTGCATGCAGGTTTAATATCTCCTAAACCGTGCAGGTTTAGGAGATATTAATTGTAACTACAGTAAGCCTTATTATAGGCTTACCTGTAGGTAAAAGTCAAATAGCAGAGTATACTACCGCTTTAATATACATTATATGCTTAAAATTTAAACTTACAATGACTTTCTTCCACTGCAACTTGTAAAAAATTCCCACAATACTCCAAATCATAAAAGACATTCATTGCAAATAAATATAAACCAAAACAATTTATTAAAAATGTGTATGTATGAAAAGTGCTCTAATGAACACACACCTGATAATACAATCCAATGCGTCAGACGGCGTCCACCCAGGAGATAATCTTTCAGGAAAAAACTTCATAAAAAATGTGACACATCATCAATAATGGCGCTTTTCCACTGCATGGAACCAAACGGTTCGGCTCACTTTTGTGCTTTTCCACTGCTGGTACCGCATGGTACGGTGTAGGAACGGTTCGGTTCGGTACGGTACGGTACAGCGGCGCTTTTCCACTACATGGAACCGAATGGTACGGCTCTCAAAAACAGTACCACCTCGATTGTGGTTCCAAGATCCCACAATCCTTTGCATGTAGTCACTACTAGCCACTGATTGGTCAGAGAATCGTTGTTATCCCACCCACTTAACTTTGGTACTACTTTAGTGGAAAAGCAAACCATACCGTACCGTACCGAACCGTTCCAACACCGTACCATGCGGTACCAGTAGTGGAAAAGCAAACCATGCCAAGCAGGGCCAAGCAGGGCCGAGCCGGTACTTGCAGTGGAAAAGTGCCATTAGTGTCCCTTTCTTCCACCATGTGCCAACCCAAACACTTACCTTAAGTCTAGGTTCACATCTATGCGACTGCCCTTGATGCGTTTTTCAGGCACATTTTGCAGTGTGTTTGCATTTTTATCCACTTCAGTCCCGGAAGATTTTCCCCCTTAATGACCAGGCCATATTTTGCGATTCGGCACTGCGTTACTTTAATGGACAATTACGCGATCGTGCGACGCTGTACCCAAATAGAGCTTTCTTTTGGTGGTATTTGATCACCTGTGCGATTTTTATTTTTTTGCGCTATAAACAAAAAAAGATCGACAATTCAGAAAAGAAAAACAATATTTTTCACATTCTGCTATATAATATTCCCCCCCCCCCCCCAAAAAAAAGTAAATATCAAATACTTCGGATTTTCTGCTGTACCTACAAATCAAACAATTGTTTATACAGCCGCTAGGGGGTAACATTCTATAACTTTATTAAAATCAGCATGAGGTATCTTGAGAAAATAGTTTGAAGCAAGCGGTGTGTTTTATTAATGAGCATAACCCCCCTGTGAAATGAGCCGGAACCGGTACTGTTTGGATGCTCTTTGTAGAGTTGTTTGTAAATGATCCATGACTAGAAAGTGATATGGGATGTTACGGTCAAACAATTTTAGCTGCGCTTTTTAGCCTAAAAAAGTAACAAAGGCAATATTAAAGCAGAACTCCAGGGATGGAATTTATTGCACAGTTACTTTGCTCCACCCTGGACCAATCTATGGTGCCCAAGAGGAACAGTGAAGCTCAGGATAAATATGGTGGGGGTTTGGCAGGGTATAGCGGCACCCTAAAGTATGTGTGAAAGTAATCAGGCGGCTTTACAACTGCCCAAATCACTTCCACTAGAAATCTTACAGTAAGCTGAAAACATACAAAAACACTCCCGAACACTTATCAGTCAGGGGTTAGTTTACAGGCTGTGCTGCCATGGATGTACTGGCACAGTTATCGTACTTATGCCAATGAAAGCAAAAGGGTTAAATCCTTCATTGATCTGGGGTGGGGGGGGGGGTGGGAGGGGCAATCACAATTTTTAAGATTGATGAATTGGCAGTTCTGTGTTAATCTTTCGTGTTACCATATAGAACCCCTTCTTTTAGCCATGATAAGATCTTTTCTCCACCCATATCTTGTCCTTTAGGTAGTCCTTGGAAAAAATAATTCCTGTTACAAATAATGGTAAAACTCATTCACAGCCAGACAAATTTAATGTTAAAATGAATGGAAACAATGGCACCATTGCACAGGTACATCTCTAAAAACTTTGGGTGGAAGTTGTCCAGGACACAAGGAAGTTCTCAGAACAGCGTCCTGCCTTGAATAATCAAAAAGTGGTGTTTCGGCTATATTGGAGCTCTTGTCAATGTGCCAAAGTGATATAAATGGGGCAACCCAACACCCCTAAACACATACAAACATCAAAGCCATACACTAAATCTAGCCAGCCCGGGGTAGGGCAATATACTTACTGTATGTGACTTAAAAAACATTTAAAGAGGAAGTAAACCCTCCTCTGCAAGTTGTACCTATAGGTGATCCTATGATAAGGCTTACCTATAGGTACTGTAAATATCTCCTAAACATGTACAGTTTAGGAGATATTTACCTTACATGCAGCCAGTGATGTCACTGGCGCATGCGCTCTGAAGGAACGGCCGCTGGTGCCGTTCCTTCAGAGCCCCGTGCCGTGACCGTCGGCTCCCGCGCGCGTGCGCGGAAGTGACGTCACCGCGGCTCTGGCCAATCAGATGGCCGGATGCCACGATCCCGGAAGACAGGCGACTGAACATGTCGCCCGTCATAGAGGTAAGCGGGCGGCACGGCGGGGGCTCGTTCTAAGGTAAGTATTTCATAATGAGCTAGTATGCGATGCATACTAGCTCATTATGTCTTTCTCTTTCAGGGTGAAAAAAAAAATCGGGTTTACAACCTCTTTAATATGAAATTTACCCAAATCTGTGTAGTTTTCCTTTAAGAATCTTATGATTCCCCCCCCCCCCCCCCCCGAGTTTCTGTTTGGAATGCATGATGTATATGATCATCACAGTGGGGAAAATAATGATTTGATCCCCTGCAGATTTTGTAAGTTTGCCCACTTACAAAGAAATGAAGGGTCTATAATTTTTTATCATAGGTGTATTCTAAATGATAGAGACAGAATATCAACAAAAAATCCAGAAAAATCACATCATACAAATGTTATAAATTGAGTAGCAGTTCAGTGAGTAAACTAGGTATTTGGTTCCCAAGCAAAACATGACTTACTGTAGTATTCGGTGGAGAAACCCTTGTTGGCAAGCACAGAGGTAAGACATTTCTTGTAGTTGGTTACCAGGTTTGCACACATCTTAGGAGGGATTTTGGTCCACTCTTCTTTACAGATCTTCTCTAAATCCTTAAGGTTTCTTGGCTGTTGCTTGGCAACTCGAAATTTCAGCTCCCTCCATAAATATATTATAGGATTAATGCCTGGAGACTGGCTAGGCCACTCCCGGACCTTAATGAGCTTCATCTTGAGCTACTTCTTTGTTGCCTTGGCGGTATGTTTTGTGTCATTGTCATGCTGGAAGATCCAGCCACGACCCATCTTTAGTGTTCTTTCTGAGGGAAGAAGGTTCTCATCCAAGATTTTACAGTACATGGTCCCAGGGCCGGTGCTACCTGTAAGGCGACCTAGGCAGCCGCCTAGGGTGCAACTTAGCAGGGGGTGCCAACATCCTGCACCCGGAATCAGTAATGGACCGCCAGCCTGGTGCGGCACTCCTCATGCTGTGCGCCGCCTGAGCGCTACAGCAAGCCATGCTATGTGAGGGCTCCAGAGTCGCCGAAATCCCCATAGGAAAGCATTGAATAATCATGCTTTCCTATGGGGAGGTCTAATGCGCATGCGCGGCCATTGCCACGCATGTGCATTAGGTCTCCCCCGCCAACATCAGCCGGCGGGGTTGACCTGATGCGCATGCGCGGCAAAGGACAGTAGGTGGAGCCTACTCAGCGTCTAGGTAAGTCACTGAAGGGGTTTTAACCAATTCAGCAACTTGGGATGGGGGGTTGGAGGGAGAGGGGCACTACAGGGTCCTGCAGTGCCAGGAAAACAAATATGTTTTCCAGGGGGGCAGCAATTTTTATCTTACCTAGGGCGGCAAAAATATTTGCACCATCCATTAGCCCCATAATATGGCAAAGTCAGGCTGCACCTTTAGCAGAGAAACAGTCCCAAAGCATCATGTTTCCACCTCCGTGCTTGACTGTAGGGATGGTGTTCTTAGGGTCATCCAGCATTTATCTGCCTCTAAAGGGAGGAGCCGGGTGAGGTCCCTTCCGGTCTACGGCTGAGACCCGAAGTATCGGAAGTTACCGATGTGTGCGGTTGTCTGCTTATTGCTGCTACAACTGTGAGTTTGCTATGTTTTTTACCAATACATTTTAATTAATTACTACACCATGAAGTCCATTCTTAATTTATATCCCTGATCTGAGTAAAATCCCTGGGAAAAATACCTTGGCCATCACTATTAGAGAGGCATTCCCAAAGGCTGGTGCATCCAGAGGACGGGAGAACCTACTAATGGCCCCCTATAAAGCCCCTGATGTGGAGAAAAGACCCGCAGCTAAGCCTGGTGTTACAGTTAACAAAATGCTCATTTTGAGTGCATTGGAGGTGAGCGGCCATTACACTTATTTTGGATTCGCTCGCGGTTTGGTGACACGTTTCCTTTGCTGTTGGCAATTTGAAGAGTCACAAGAGTCACTTTTCTATTTGAAACTACAATAGAAATTCCCCTTGGGGTGGGACTTTATAGGCACTAGTTAATATCATAAACTATAAATACATCAAAATTAACAAAAAGATAAATTTATTGAAAGAAAATCATGATACAAAAAAGGTTAAAAAATATGACAAGCTGTATACAGTAAGTTAGACCACATGACAGATGAGAACCGCTGTAATTTGAGGTGAATACCCTACGCGTTTCAAAGACATAAGTCAAAGCTCCTTCTTCAGGGGTAACCTTGAAATAGCGGTATGGTCTGTTGCGTGAATCTTAAAGTGTAAGCTTGCCCGTAGTGTTAAAAGCATATAATTAGATTTCTCTCGTCATTGCATCAGACGAGAGCAATCTAATTATACTACGCATGAACTCTTATTCATATTCATTTGTCCTTTTTTAATTATTATATATATATATTTCTATTATCCTTTTCTCATCTTGCACAGTGCATGTTTGCTTTTTTTTACCCCCCTTTTTTTTGGCACTATTTTATATTTCTACTGTGTATTATGCAATCCATGATATTTTTATATTCATCCCTTCTTTGATTATTTATATTTATTTATTAAATCCTGCACAATGCACATTGGATCCTCACCCCTTATTACTACCTATTGTGTATTATGCGATTCCTGTTACTATAGATTTTGATTTTTACATTGAGTATAGTGCTTGCTTAATTTATTCATTGGTCACCTTCAACCCTCCTGTTTTCTATCCATTTATTACATCCACCCATTATTTAGCGTGCAATTCGTAGCGAATCGGAATTTCTACATCAGTTGCGATTATTATTGAGAAAAATCAGTGCCAATTTATTTTACATTTTTTTCTATCATAACCCTCCCTTACCCTATCCAAATGAAAAAAAAAATTGCCTATAGTTCTACTTTAAGGATTTAGAGAAGATCTGTAAAGCAGAGTGGACCAAAATCCCTCCTGAGATGTATTCAAACCTGGTAAAAAACCCTTCCCCACCATATTCCAAATGAAAAAACTATTTTGGCTCCAGTTACAAATAAAGTGAAACTTCATTCAGCAATTAGACCTTAGGTCCATTACTCAAAGGGGGAGGTTTGGGCTGTCTCCTCCTTCACCTGTCTTCCATCTATCCATTAGCAGCCATGTGCTTCTATTGTGGAGACACTGAAAATAGACAGTGTTAGGACTGCAAGTAACACAGGGTGCCATGTAGAGGCCTTGCAGCTTACATATGCGTTTGCAAATGCGTGTCAACTATACCCCTGTTCTTTATTTATATCGAGACAGGTCTACTTGGTTGGTGGCAGACTGGAGAGTGAGTACATCAGACTGGGGGCTGGCTGGCTTCCATGCACCTCTTTTAATCCTTTCAATTTTCAGTTTTTCTGATACAGGGATGGAGACGCTGGGCATTACCTGCTGGTGTCTCAATTAAAGTCCCAAATAGCCTATATTGTTCATCTCCTCTGTTATTTACTTACCATTTCTAAGGACTACATGCCCCATGGTACCTTGTTGCCTGCAAGCATTGACTCCTAAACTGAACCTCTTGAAACTCTGTAGTTCAGAAGGCAGGCTCTGTGAAATGTGTGACAGTACCTACTCATATGGGTGTCACAGATTTCAAGGAAGTAAATATGTGGGGATCTTCACAAAGTAAGTTACAAAACCTCAGGATTGTTCAGATTAACTAGTTACAGACTTTGGCAGTGCTGCACGCACCCAAAAAATCTTCATTATTGTACACAGGGCGTGTGTAGCATGTCTAGTATCTTCGTCCATCCCTCGCAGTATACAGTAATTGTTTGCTGTGATTAATGAAAGCCACATTTCTATATTCTCAGAGAAGAAGTCCACAGCTCCAGCTGTCAAAAAAGCAGACTTAAAGCGGTTGTAAACGGTGGATGTTGTAAAAAAAAAAAAAAAACACCTAGAAGGCCATGGCATGATGTGCTAGTATGCCTCGCATACTAGAACATTATAAAATACATGAGAAAAAACATCTAATGGTCCAAATTCACAGAAGGAGGATGAAATCCCATCACCAGCATCAGTTTAACTGGACAGCACACACCACCGCAGTGCCCAAAATATCTCCTTACCAGAGCCAAAAGTTGAACAGATGTGTAGATGTAGAGATGGGGTCACCAGTAGTGTTCAAATAAACAGCCTCCTCAATAAACACTTCCACTAGGCAGGGGATAATAAGCTCCACTCTTCCAAAACATATACCCATGCTTGGCTGCAAAGATGGCCTTTATCTCAATCGTGGAGATGTCATCACCAAAAAGAGACAACAGGGTAATATATAGTGAAGGTCCGCATGAACCAGAAGTTTATTTAGAATGATACTTACAAACAAATGTGATAAAAAGGCATCAGAAACATCATGTAGTGCGGCGGCTCGTAACTTACTAGAGTCATCATTTTTGTGTCATTATAAACAGGTCAAGTTACAAAATAAAATGTGCATATTTTATGTGCAGTAACACTATATTTTAACTAACACTGCTCCAAAAAAAAAAAAAAAAAAAAAGAATTGTGTTTGGTTTATTTTTGTTGCGTTTTATCGTCTAAGGATTGCGGGGTAAAAAAATAATTGTTGCATTATAAAATCGTGAAAAGAAAGCCTTGTTTGTCCTTAAAAAAAAAGAATATATGTATTACTTTGTTATCTTTTTTTTTTTTGTTTGAGTTATTGAGGTATAGGTAAAACTCCATACAATGAAAAAACCAAGGTTAGTCCTGTCCAATGAAAAATTGAAATTGCAAAATTGGGCGCAGAAATACTGTGCTGGTACCCCTCATGGACTATAGGCAACAGACCATAGTAGTATTTTTGGTAAAAAAAAAAAAATCCCAAAAAGCGTATTTTAATTGGTTTGCGCAAAATTTATAGCGTTTACAAACTACGGAATAGAGTTTTGGACTTTTTATTTATTTTTTTGTTTTTATTAGTAATGGCAGCGATCAGTGTTTTTTAGCGGGATTGCGGCGGACAGATCGGACCCCTAACTGACATTTTTGAACCTATTTGGGGACCAGTGACATTAATACAGTAATCAGTGCTAAATATTATGCACTGTTACTGTATAAATGACACTGGCAGGGAAGGGGTTAACACTGGGGGTGATCAAAGGGGTTAATGTATGCCTAAGTATGCTTGCTCACTGTGTGTGTGGGGGGGGGGGGTTCTGTGACAGGCACAGAGAGATCGCAATTTCAGCTTAGTTGAAATCCCTGATCTCTCCCTGCCTGTCTGACAGAAGACTCTTCTGCTTTGTTTACATAAGCAGGCGGGTCTTCTGGCAGTTTCTCTGACGATTGCGGGAGGCCGGTGGCGACCACCGCCGCTCCTCCCGGGCCCGCCTCCCACTGTGTCAAAACACAGTGGGAGCGCAGCTTGTGCGGCACGCGTGCGCCGCCGAGGCCTCCTGCACGAACCACGTAGTATTACGTGGTTTTGCGCAGCCGAGCCACCCTGCCACAGTAATACTTCGGTGGGCGGTCGGCAAGAGGTTAAGATATCTACACATTACAGCCTGCCCATGCTACTTACCAGGCGGCGGTACAATTTGGATACATCTGTGTATGTCGTCTAATGGGTACTCTTTGTTGGTTTTAGACAGTCCCATATGGGACATTTACCATTGTATTCTTGTTTTTCAATTCATGTCTAGTTAAAGCGGAGTTCCGGGCACAAAATCGATATTTTTTGTTGTTGTGCCCGTCCGCTAGTTCTGCATCACCTGAAAAGGAATTGGATAGTTAGGTTTTTTTTTTTTAAAAACTCACCTTGTAATTGAAGATCGTAAATACTCACCTCAGGGTACTTCCTCCCTCAGCGCCGCGGCTCCGCTGTCACTTCCTGTCTCGCGATGATTCCTGGGAGCTGAACGTCATCGCTCCCAGGAATCAATGCGACGGCACCGGCCCCGCTCGTCACTTCCGGGGCGACGCCGCATTCCCCTGCTAAACAGCTTCTGGGCATGCCCAGAAGCTGTTTAGGAATGCGGCGCCGCACCGGAAGTGACGAGAGGGGCCGGTGCAGGCGCATTCTGGGAGAAGAAGACGCGGAAGAAGATGCAGAAGAGGATCGCACCGGCTTCAGCTGCCCACAAGAGAGATGGAAACGCTGTGGAAGAAATTTTATAAGTAAGTATTTCTTCTTGCAGGTAAGTGCGAACCGGGACAGATCAGAGGCTAGCCATTGTGGAATGTACTAGCCCTGACTGTCCCGGGGGTATGTTTGTTAAAAAATGACTTCTGTGCCCGGAACTCCGCTTTAATAAAATGATGTCGTTTTATACTTATACTACTATTGTCTGCTGCCTATAGTCCATGAGGGGCACCAGCACAGTATTTCTGTGCCCAATTTTACCTTGTTATCTTTAGCAATGATGAAGTTATTGTCGAATAAACAGGTACATAGCAGAATTGTAAAAATTGTTCTGGTCCATAGGGGGTGAGCAGATGTGAGAGTGGAAGTGGTTAAAAGGAGCATGTTGGAAATAATTGAAAGACAATGTGGAAATAAATATATGATTTTACATTTTTACTATAGATACTCTTGAAAAATTACAGCAGAGAGGAGATTATTCTGTGTTTTGGTATTAGTAGTATAAAATTGGTATGGACTGCAAGCAATCTATGGTGTAAATTGGAAATGTTGCTAGCATTGTTCACTCCCTTGCCGTGGGTGCAATATAAATAAAACAATACAAAATGTGTATCCTAAATGGATTATATGTGTTAATGGAGTGTATTAAAGATCACTGTTTTATAATAGTGAATGTGTAGTGAGAATCTCACTATTATATTAACTATATGTTAATTATTATTAGTGTTATAAAGAAGTTTGTGACAACCATGCAAAAAAATTATTTACAATTAAATGCAAAAAAACTATACATATACAATTCCATACAAATTATATCCAGATGTAAGTATCCCAAAAGAAATATTAAGTATATGTAACTGCCGTGTAGTAAATTAATACAATAGTATCACAATTAATTATTGTCCAATCCCATATGCAATTTTTCCAACATATATGCGTTAAAAATAAAGTGCTCCTATATACAGAAGTGTGAACCAATCACCGGTGCCTAGGGGTATCCTGGTAGTGAGTAGGCTCGGTATCACCTCAATATATTGTGCTCCCCCCCTTAGGTGGGTGCCTCACCTTATTGCCTTTCAATTAAGCTCAGTAAATGGAAAGCTTGTATGTGATCCAAGCGCTTTAAATTCTGGCTTGCCGCTCCTATGGTGGTGCCGCGGTGCTCATATCCCTCCAGGATGGCTCATAAAAGTGGAGAGAAAGGTATCCATGATGCCAATAACTTTTGATAAAATATGTGCTTTATTAAATAAAAGTAGTGCACTTACATTTATAGGGTACTTGAAGCGCACCACACTGTATCAAGTACTAAAAATTATATCCCGGGTGTCCAGGCGAGGATCCCAAACTGAGTGTCACTGTCCGCTCAGTGAGCTTCAATGCTGCTCATAGCCGCACACAGATTCCGGCATATGGCCCCTCCCCTACGCGTGTCGGCCAGGGCTCTGCGTGTCCTCATCAGGGGGATGGGAACACATGATATTAGTAGTAGTTTTGGCTATATGATCTATATTGGTGCTCTATAACATGTTTTTTTTTTTTTTTAGGAAGAATTTTTTTGGGAAGAATTTGAATTATTGCTTTCATGTATTTTCATGTATTAACAGTACAAATGCAGTTTAAGAAAAAGTAAAACCAGGTTAGTCCATCTATTCACCACTACAATTAATTTTATCTTTACAATCTTCTCTGGTAGGTAATCTAAGAAGATCAGCTGCAGAGGTAAAGTCATTAATTTAATCTATTAACATTTTAAATGAATGAACTTCATCATTACTTTTACTGCATTGGTAGTATTACGAAAACCAGCCTGTTCTGTAATGAGAAATCAAAGCTTTACCTAGTAACAGTGAAAAGTATTTTCTTTTTTTGTTTGTGATTGGCTGGTTAAGAGTGATTTTAGTTTCTACCTTTCCCTATTGTCAACAGAAAGAGAGCTAGCGAGCAAAATACCTAATTGTGTCTCACTAACTGGATTGCTTTGGATGAGAAGTGTTTACTCCGTGACCATGATTGTCCTGTGTTTGTCCAGTTTGCTGATGGTGACTGGAGTCAGCTGTCAATCAGTTAAAGGTATTGTTCATTTTTATTCATAATAAATGTTGTAACATCATTTAGCCATATCTGGTTTATGTACTTTAACTGTTACAAGAAATCGCAAAGCAAATAGGAAAATGCAAGTGTAGATTTTAATATTTTTTTAAAGAGGAAGTAAAGTGCTGCCTTTTTTTTTTCTGACCTGCAAAGCTAAGGCATAATGTGCTAGTATGCATCACATACTAGCACATTATGTGAAATTTATTTGCAAGCATGTGATACGATTGTGATTCGGCTGTATCAGAGAGAGTGAATAGTTAAAAGTAATTGAATCTTCACCAAATAATGAAAGCCATTATTATGTGAGCAAGGGTTATTTTATCAGACAAAATAGAGCTGACGGTGAGAACCAGCTGTTGGTGAGAACCAGCTGTTATCAAATTATTTCATGGGAATCAAGGCCGCTTCAGGTTGAGAACCTGTTGTTATCATAGATATGACTTGTGGGAATGAAATGAGCAGTCTTGTGGGAATGAGATGAGCAGTCATTAAAAACAAGTTATTGCGCATGTCCGCATGAGTCGTCCATGCGCCGGATCTATGGACTGCGCATATCCATGCATGCTGCTTACACAGCAGATATTTATCATGCATGCGTGGCAAGAATGACTTGACAGAATTATGGTATAAACTAAGGGGATTCTCTGGGGAAAATCAGGACTTTTCTGAAGACGCAGCAGACGTGCCTTGAGTCGATTTCCCAGTGTTCCCCTTGCTGATTGCTGGAGTCCCCCAATCGTAAAGGCAACGGGTGATGCTACAATATCTGGTGATGTATCGATGCTAATTCTTTGCTATATCTAGTGATTCTGTAACTAATCATTGAATGTTAGAATTATTATTATTAGAATAAATTGAATCAATTGTTTTGCCATGTATTAACTTGTGCCTATATTGTATGATAGTGAGCGTAGTAGTAGTGGTTCAAAACACGGTTTTATCAGGCAAAACAAAGCAAAGCCCTCCTGGTCACCGCTGGAGGCCTGTAACGCTGAGTGCTTCGGGTCCCGTGGCTTCCCCGGAGCACTCGAGGCGTCCTGCGGGCTGCAGCGCTCTGGTCGGCGTCCCCGACCGTGAGCGCTGTTCCCCCGCATACGTGGTACTCACCCGCCGGGTCCTGTCTTCTCCGACTCCCGGCGCACGCCGGGTTCCTTCCTCCTCCCGGCGCGCGCGGCCCCACTCCCTAGGGCGCGCGCGCGCCGCTGCATTAAAATTTAAAGGGCCAGTGCACCACTAATTGGTGCCTGGTCCAATCAGTCCAAATCCCATAAAAACCCACTTCCCCTTCCTGTCCTTGCCGGATCTTGTTGCCTTTTGTGCCTTGAGAAAGCTTTTGGTGTATTTTCCCTGCCTGTGTATCTGACCTTCTGCTGTTGCCCTTGACTACGAACCGTTGCCGCCTGCCTTGACCTTTTGCTCTGTCTGACCCTGCCTTTGCCTTGTCCTTCTGTACCGCACCTAAATCAGCTGTCTTTGAGGTTGAGCCGTTACCGGAGGATACGACCTGGTTGCTACCGCCGCAGCAAGTCCATCCCGCCTTGCGGCGGGCTCTGGTGAAAACCGGTAGTAACTTAGAACCGGTCCCCTGGTACGGTCCACGCCAATCCCTCACTGACACAGAGGATCCACCTCCAGTGCAGTCACCTGCCGCCAGTCCGGGCCCTGACAGTAGATCCGGCCATGGATCCCGCTGATGTGCCCCTGCCTAGTCTCGCTGACATCTCTACCGTGGTTGCCCAGCAGTCCCAGCAGATTGCTCAGCAAGGTCAACAGTTGGCACAGCTGACCGCCATGCTGCAGCAACTTCTTCCCGCACGGCAGCAGCCGCCTGCTTCTGCTTCCACTCCACCTCCGCAGCTGGTGGCCGCCACCTCCGCTAGAATCCGTTTGTCTCTCCCGGACAAGTTTGATGGGGATTCTAAGATGTGCCGGGGATTCTTGTCCCAATGTTCCCTGCACCTGGAGATGTTGGCCGACCAATTTCCTACGGAACGATCTAAAGTGGCCTTCATGGTCAATTTACTGTCTGGGAAGGCCTTGGCCTGGGCCACGCCGCTCTGGGACCGCAACGATCCTGCCACTGCCTCTGTCCAGTCCTTTGTTTCTGAAGTTCGCAGTGTCTTCGAGGAACCTGCCCGTGCCTCGTCAGCAGAAACAGCCTTGTTAAACCTCGTCCAAGGAGACGCTACAGTAGGCGAATATGCTATACAGTTTCGCACTCTGGCCTCTGAACTGACCTGGAACAACGACGCCCTCTGCGCAACTTTTAAAAAAGGTTTATCCAGCCATATCAAGGATTCTCTGGCCGCACGAGAGATACCTGATTCCCTGACGGAACTCATCCAGTTGGCTACTCGCATAGATATGCGCTTCATTGAAAGACGCCAGGAACTTCGCCAAGAAAAGAATCTTGTTCGCAACAGGCGTTATCCACGCCTGGCACCTCTCTTCCAGCAACCATTGCAGCCGGTTGCTGTGCCTTCCGCCGAGGAGGCCATGCAAGTGGATCGGGCTCGCCTGACCCAGCAAGAAAGGTCTCGCCGGAGGAACGAGAATTTATGCTTATACTGTGCGAGTTCCGAACACTTCTTAAAGGACTGTCCAGTTCGTCCTCAGCATCAGGGAAACGCTCGCACCTAGTGAACGTGGGAGAGGCGTCGCTGGGTGTAAATTCTTCCTCTCCACGCTTGATTGTTCCGGTACGGATTTCTTCTGCTGCTAAAGTCTCCTTCCCGGCAGACGCCTTCTTGGACTCTGGTTCTGCGGGAAACTTCATTAAAGCCTCCTTCATCAACCGCTTTAGCATTCCTGTGATCCGTCTCGTCAAGCCCGTCTTCATTACTACAGTTAACGGAGAAAATCTGAACTGTACCGTGCGTTATCGCACAGAACCCGTGCTCATGACCATAGGGGTCCTCCAACAAGAAACCACTGAATTTTTTGTTCTACCGAATTGCACGTCTGACGTCCTTCTTGGCTTGCCCTGGCTCCAGCGCCACTCTCCTACCCTTGACTGGACCTCTGGGGATATTAAATCATGGGGGTCTACCTGCCACACTCATTGCCTCAAGTCGGTACCTATTAGACAAGTCTCCGTCTCCTCACCAGTGCTCGGCCTTCCTAAGGTCTATCAGGACTTTACTGACGTCTTTTGCAAGAAACAGGCGGAGGTCTTACCACCACATAGACCCTATGACTGTCCCATTGATTTGCTTCCCGGTACCACACCACCTCGTGGCAGGATTTACCCCCTCTCCATTCCTGAAACCAAGGCCATGTCGGAGTACGTTCAGGAGAACCTCAAGAAAGGTTTAATCAGGAAGTCTTCTTCTCCTGCCGGAGCAGGATTTTTCTTTGTTGCCAAAAAGGATGGGTCACTACGTCCATGTATTGACTACCGTGGTCTTAACAAGATCACGGTAAAGAATCGCTACCCTTTGCCTCTCATCTCGGAGCTCTTTGACCGTCTGCGTGGAGCAAAGGTCTTCACTAAGCTTGACCTCAGGGGCGCTTATAATCTCATCAGAATCCATGAAGGAGATGAGTGGAAAACCGCTTTTAATACCAGAGATGGCCACTTTGAGTATCTCGTCATGCCTTTCAGCCTGTGCAACGCTCCTGCAGTCTTTGAAGACTTTGTCAACGAGATCTTCCGGGACATGTTGTATACCTGTGTAGTGGTCTATCTTGACGACATTCTAATCTTCTCTCCCAACCTGGAGGAACACCGTCGCCATGTTCGTCAAGTGCTCCAGCGTCTTCGTGTCAACCACCTTTATGCCAAAATGGAAAAATGTCTTTTTGAGCGTAGCTGTCTTCCGTTTCTGGGATACCTAGTTTCTGGACAGGGTCTTCAAATGGACCCCGACAAACTCTCTGCAGTCTTGGATTGGCCACGCCCCTCAGGACTTCGTTCCATTCAACGCTTCCTTGGATTCGCCAACTATTACCGCCAGTTTATTCCCCACTTCTCCACTATCGTGGCACCTATTGTGGCACTAACCAAGAAAGAAGCGAATCCGAAATCCTGGCCTCCCCAAGCTGAAGAAGCCTTTACTCGCCTTAAAACCGCCTTCGCCTCCGCTCCAGTCTTAAATAGGCCCGATCCTCTGAAACCATTTTTCCTGGAGGTAGATGCCTCCTCTGTTGGAGCCGGAGCGGTTCTTCTTCAAAAGTCTGCTAAAGGAAAAAACGTCACCTGCGGCTTCTTCTCAAAAACGTTTTCCCCTCCTGAAAAGAACTATGCCATCGGGGACCGTGAACTACTAGCCATTAAGTTGGCACTAGAAGAATGGAGACATCTTCTGGAAGGATCCCTTCATCCAATCACCATCTTCACTGACCACAAAAATCTCTCGTACCTTCAGTCTGCCCAGCGCCTTAATCCGCGCCAGGCCAGGTGGTCATTGTTCTTTGCCCGATTCACTTTCCAAATCCATTTTCGTCCTGCTAATAAGAACATTAGGGCGGATGCCCTATCACGTTCCACCGATGCCTCCGAAGATGAAACCGTTCCTCAACACATCATTCCTCCTGAGTGTCTAATTTCAACTGCTCCTGCTTCACTGGCACCTGTCCCTCCAGGGAAAACATTTGTTCCTCCACGTCTTCGCCTACGGACTCTCAAATGGGGTCACTCCTCTCACCTGGCGGGTCACGCTGGAATTAAAAAGACGACACTGCTAATTGCCAGACACTATTGGTGGCCTTCCTTTGAAAAAGATGTAACGGAGTTCATTCGGGCCTGTACTGTCTGCGCACGTGATAAAACTCCCCGCCAGAAGCCTGCAGGTCTTCTCCTTCCTCTGCCAGTGCCTGAACGGCCTTGGTCCCACAGTCATATGGGTGGTTGTTGACAGGTTTTCAAAAATGGCACATTTTGTCCAGCTTCCTGGTCTCCCTTCTGCGCCACAGCTGGCGAAACAATTCTTTTTGCACATTTTTCGTCTTCATGGCCTTCCAATACACATCGTCTCCGATAGAGGCGTTCAGTTTATCTCTAAGTTTTGGAGAGCTCTCTGCACCCAATTAAGAATCAAATTGAACTTTTCTTCTACCTACCACCCTCAGTCCAATGGACAAGTGGAGAGGGTTAACCAGATCCTTGGTGACTATCTGCGACACTTCGTCTCCTCCCGTCAGGATGATTGGGTCGACCTGTTGCCCTAGGCCGAATTTTCTTATAACTTTAGAGACTCTGAGTCATCCACCAAATCTCCATTTTTTGTGGTGTACGGCCGTCACCAGCTGCCCCCCTCCCCATTCCCACTTCTTCTGGGGTAGCTGCCCTTGATGACTTGACTCTGGACTTCTCCTCCATCTGGAAAGATACTCAAAATTCGCTCACCCTGGCCGCTTCTCGTATGAAGAGACATGCAGATAAAAAAAGAAGAACTCCTCCTGTCTTTTCCCCTGGGGACAGAGTGTGGCTCTCTGCCAAATACATCTGGTTTCAGGTCCCCAGCTACAAACTGGGTAGCCTTTCTCGGGCCTTTTAAAATCAAAAGCCAAATTAATGCTGTCTCTTACAAACTCCATCTTCCTCCCTCTCTCCGTATTCCTTACTCCTTTCATGTATCCCTTCTCAAACCCCTCATTCTTAACCAATTTTCCCCCAAGGTCACCGTTCCTGCTCCTGTCTCTGGGTCCTCTGACGTCTTCTCAGTAAAAGAGATCCTCGCCTCCAAGGTCGTCAGAGGTAAAAAGTTTTTTTTGGTTGACTGGGAGAATTGTGGTCCTGAGGAGAGGTCGTGGGAGCCCGAGTCCAATATCCTCGACAAGGAGCTCATCCACAGGTACCTGGGCTCCAAAAAGAGGGGGAGACCTAAGGGGGGGGTACTGTAACGCCGAGTGCTCCGGGTCCCGTGGCTTCCCCGGAGCACTCGAGGCGTCCTGCGGGCTGCAGCGCTCCGGTCGGCGTCCCCGACCGTGAGCGCTGTTCCCCCGCATACGTGGTACTCACCCGCCGGGTCCTGTCTTCTCCGACTCCCGGCACACGCCGGGTTCCTTCCTCCTCTCGGCGCGCGCGGCCCCGCTCCCTAGGGCGCGCGTGCCGCTGCATTAAAATTTAAAGGGCCAGTGCACCACTAATTGGTGCCTGGTCCAATCAGTCCAAATCCCATAAAAACCCACTTCCCCTTCCTGTCCTTGCCGGATCTTGTTGCCTTTTGTGCCTTGAGAAAGCTTTTGGTGTATTTTCCCTGCCTGTGTATCTGACCTTCTGCTGTTGCCCCTGACTACGAACCGTTGCCGCCTGCCTTGACCTTTTGCTCCGTCTGACCCTGCCTTTGCCTTGTCCTTCTGTACCGCACCTAAATCAGCTGTCTTTGAGGTTGAGCCGTTACTGGAGGATACGACCTGGTTGCTACCGCCGCAGCAATTCCATCCCGCCTTGCGGCGGGCTCTGGTGAAAACCGGTAGTAACTTAGAACCGGTCCCCTGGTATGGTCCACGCCAATCCCTCACTGACACAGAGGATCCACCTCCAGTGCAGTCACCTGCCGCCAGTCCGCACCCTGACAAGGCCGCATCCATCTTCACCCATATTCCATCCAAGTCCGTGGACTCCAGCTGTGTTACTGGCCAGAGCCACATGATGTTACTCCTGTGCATGGATGGGAGCGACCAGTCACGGCACAGAGCTCTGAAAAAAACGCACAGGTGGCCATTCCTTCAGAGCTCATGCGTCAATTACATCATTGGCTGCATATACAGTAAATATCTCCTCAACAGTGCATGTTTAGGATATATTTACAGTACCTATAGGTAAGCCTTATTATAGGCTTACCTATAGGTGCAAACAATCAATGCAAGTTTACTTCCACTTTAAGAGGCAAACATTAAACATTTAAGAGGCAGTTTGTGGGCACAATATCAAGCTCCTGCACACGCTGCTCACATCTCTGTGTCTGTACCTCTGTCTAGGCTGTTGCTTTCAGAGCTACATGTAAGCAGTATGAATGAACTGTGAGCATGCTGGTCAGTGCGCTTGCAGTTCATTTAGACTAAAAGCCCATTTGTAGCAGTGATAGTTGGGACAGATATCTGAATGAATGATGCGGCTGTGCAGGTGAAGCCCCACACAACAAGAACGCCGACCTGCTTGACTTGTGATGCCCAAATATAAGTGGATGCTTTTTATAATAAAATATTACATACAGAAGTACACTATGGGCTACCCATTGTATCTTTTCATGTGATATACCCGGTTGCATCCTACGGGGACCCAGAGACCAGGGTACAGCTTAACCACTTAAGCCCCGGAAGATTTTACCCCCTTCCTGACCAGGGGGTATTTTGCGATTCGGCGACTTTAACAGACAATTGCGCGGTCGTGCGACGCTGTATCTAAACGAATTTGGCGTCCTTTTTTTCCCCACAAATAGAGCTTTCTTTTGGTGGTATTTGATCACCTGTGCGATTTTTTGATCATGCGCTATAAACAAAAAAATAGCGTAAATTTTGCAAAAATAGCAATATTTTTCACATTTTTTTATATGAAATTCCCCCCCCAAAAAAATTTAAAAATCAAAATTTTTTAACATTTTCGGGCCAATTTGTTTGATGCTACCTATGTTTGGTAAAAAAAATCGCAAAAAGGGTATTTTGATTGGTTTGCGCAAAAGTTATCGCGTTTACTAACAAAGGGAAAGATTTTTGTCATTTTTGTTGTTTTTTTTTTAACGCGTAATGGCGGTGATCTGCGATTTTTTTTGCGGTACTGCGACATTGCGGCGGACAGATCGGACCCTTGACTGACATTTTTGACACTTTTGGGGTTACCAGTGACATTTCTACAGTAATCAGTGCTATACATATGCACTGTTACTGTAAAAATACACTGGCAGTGAAGGGGTTAACTTTTTTAGAGGGAGGGGCTATGTGTGTCCCTAGGGGCGTGATTCTAACTGTGATTGGCTGTGGCTTGAGATGTATGAACAGTGATCAACGGTTCTACATAGTAGAACCGTATGATCATCATTCATACATCGGGGAGAATGACAGGCGGCTTGTTTACACTAGCCGCCTGACTTTCTCCCTCTCCCCCAACGATCGCAGAGTGACCGGCGGCGCGCGCTCGCTCGCTAGACCCTCACAGGCTAGAGACGTAGATCTACGTCACTTTGCCTGTGAGGGGCTGACCGCCGACGTAGATAGTCGTGCGGCGGTCGGCAAGTGGTTAATGGTGCAACACCCACATAGGTGAAAGGAGTTGGATACCATTCCACATAAGATCCAGAGGAAAAACATATGGGGACCCAGAAGTTTACCTGCTGTTAGAAGGCTCAATTACCCCTTCATGGGGAAGGAGATGTGGTGAGTGTAACACCATAGGGGGAGATTCAAGCACCATTGTAGAGCACAGGAAGAGCACAGAAGGCACAAAGCACCTTATATAAACCAGCACTGAATGCTGCCATTTGGCATTGATATGTCATTGGACTGATTTCTAAGCGGGGACTATTTGCACATGGCACTTTATGTGCATTTATATTTTATGGCATGTTTGTACAAAGATTATTGCACATTATTGATTTTTCTTGATGGTATCAACTTTATGGAATAGGAACATTCACTAAGGAATACCGTAATTCATAGGAGCTGTTAATATTTTACCGCACAAATAGGTATATTTATTTCCCAGGTGGAAGAATATTCACTGAGCACTGATCACCTCATCACTGCTAATTTTTGCACAAATTTTTTTTTTTTACTTTCTATATTTATTTTATTTTTTTATGAGCAATTGTTTGCACACATATTGATGTTCACACATATTCAAGGAAACACACACAATTTCCAATATTAGTTTAATTTCCAACTACAGTTGTAATATCATTTAGGTGTGGGGAGAACACACCACACCACACACCACAAAAGCACGCCCCTATAGAGTAACGCCATTGCCCTTATTGCCCTTATTGTCCTTATAATACATCCCCTTTTCATATTAATCGATGTTTCGACAAGGCACAAGCTCCTCTTTCTCTTTTTTGGTATATATATATATATATATATATATATATATATATATATATATATATATATATATACACACACACATACATGTACAGTATCTCACAAAAGTGAGTACACAAGTCACATTGTTGTAAATATTTTATTATATCTTTTCATGTGACAACACTGAAGAAATGACACTTTGTTACAATGTAAAGTAGTGAGTGTACAGCTTGTATAACAGTGTAAATTTGCTGTCCCCTCAAAATAATTCAACACACAGCCATTAATGTCTAAACTGCTGGCAATAAAAGTGAGTACAGCCCTAAGTAAAAATATCATCCAAATTGGGCCCAATTAGCCATTTTCCCTTCCCGGGGTCATGTGACTCGTTAGTGTTACAAGGTCCCAGGTGTGAACGGGCAGCAGGTGTGTTAAATTTGATGTTATCACTCTCACTCTCTCATACTGGTCACTGGAAGTTCAAAATGGCACCTCATGGCAAAGAACTCTCTGAGAATCTGAAAAAAAAGAATTGTTGCTCTACTTAAAGATGGCCTAGGCTACAAGAAGATTGCCAAAACCCTAAAACTGAGCTGCAGCACGGTGGCCAAGACCATACAGCGGTTTAACGGGACAGGTTAGAGTCAGAATAGGTCTTGCCATGGTTGACCAAAGAAGTTGAGTGCACGTGCTCAGTGTCATATCCAGAGGTTGTCTTTGGGAAATAGACGTATGAGTGTTGCCAGCATTGCTGCAGAGGATGAAGGGGTGGGGGGTCCGCCTGTCAGTGCTGAGACCATACACCGCACATTGCATTAAATTGGTCTGCATGGCTGTCATCTCAGAAGGAAGCCTCTTCTAAAGATGATGCACAAGAAAGTCCGCAGTTTGCTGAAGACAAGCAGATTAAGGACATGGATTACTGGAACCATGTCCTGTGGTCTGATGAGACCAAGATAAACTTATTTGGTTCAGATGGTGTCAAGCGTGTGTGGCGGCAACCAGGTGAAGAGTACAAAGACAAGTGTGTCTTGCCTATAGTCAAGCATGGTGGTGGCAGTGTCATGGCCTGGGGCTGCATGAGTGCTGCCGTCACTGGGGAGCTACAGTTCATTGAGGGAACCATGAATGCCAACATGAAATTACTTAAGCAGAGCATGATCCCCTCCCTTCGGAGACTGGCCTGCAGGGCAGTAGTCCAACATGATAACAACCCCAAACACACCTCCAAGACGACCACTGTATTGCTAAAGAAGCTGAGGGTAAAGGTGATGGACTGGCCAAGCATGTCTCCAGACCTAAACCCTATTGAGCATCTGTGGAGCATCCTCAAATGGAAGGTGGAGGAGCTCAAGGTCTCTAACATCCACCAGCTCCATGATGTCATCATGGAGGAGTGGAAGAGGACTCCAGTGGCAACCTGTGAAGCTCTGGTGAACTCCATCCCCAAGAGGGTTAAGGCAGTGCTGGAAATAATGGTGGCACACAAAATATTGACACTTTGGTCCCAATTTGGACATTTTCACTTAGTGGTGTACTCACTTTTGTTGCCAGAGGTTTAGACATTAATGGCTGTGTGTTGAGTTATTTTGAGGGGAGAGCAAATTTACACTGTTATACAAGCTGTACACTCACTACTTTACATTGTAGCAAAGTGTAATTTCTTCAGTGTTGTCACATGAAAAGATATATTAAAATACAAACAAAAATGTGAGGGGTGTACTCAATTTTGTGAGATACTATGTGTGTGTGTGTGTCAGTGAGTCCAATAGACTTTATCAAGGCCACCAATAAATTAGGGTGCTTTAAGTGACATTTCAACACACTTCCAGTGCTCAGGTGCCGCTCCCCCATGCACAGCCTCTTACCAGAATAAAATCACAATGCACTTTATTAATTACTGAGGGTCCAGCCAGCTCCAATATGGTAACACTAAAGGGTGTCTCTCTCTTTAACCAACACCCCAATCCACAGGTAATATCCAAATGAAATAAAAGAGAATTCTCAATTGCAATAAAACTTAAAAATTAATTTATTTAAAAGATGATGCACTCTTAGTGGACAAAATTCGAAACACCTTACAAATATGGTCCTCTTACTCCCTTTCCTTCCTTGGGAAAATTACCGCCATTAAAATGACCATACTCCCTAAAATCCTTTACCTGTTTAGATCTCTTCCAATTGCCCTTTCGAAGGGATACATCTCTAAGATCTAATCAATCATAAACAAGTTTGTCTGGAATGGCAGGAGGCCTAGATATAATAAAGCCATACTTTATCAGTCTCACAGGTTGGGAGGCTTGGGCCTCCCGCAGTTGTGGTACTACTATATCTCATGCAGATTGTCTCAGTTAACCCAATGGAGTATCCATACCCCTACTGCCCCTTGGATTAGATTTGAGAAACAATCAGTAGCCCCCTTTCACCCCCCGAGTATACTGTGGTCCACAGGTAATTGGGTGGGCCGGATTTCTGCACGAAATACCATAGTCTCAGACTCAATCAAACTTTGGAATAAGTTTAAAAAGGAGGGGTCTCTGATCTCCAACCCTCCTCCGGGAGCCTCATTCCTTGGAGACCCCAGATTCGTAGAAGCTTTTGTCTCCCCTTCAGATTTTTCACAATGGATAGATAGAAATATTGTTAGACTTTCAGATTTTTATCATGGAGGAGTTTTTCTTCCGTTTGCCCATTTTTCCAATACATATAACATACCAGATTCTGAGAAATCAAACTATCTACTTATTAGACGATTTTTTGAATCATTTCTCCCTAAGCCCTCCGGTTCTCTGGTAACAGGCTTCGAACATATCTGCTCTACAACACCTGGGGGCAGAGGACTCATCTCTATCATGTACAGTGATCTTAACTCTCAACACTTAGATGTTAAATTATCATATATGCTTAAATGGGAGACCGACCTTGATGCGGTGTACTCGGTTGGTGAATTGAATCAAATGTGGTTGAACTTGCGCAAATGCACCAGATCCCTTTCTATTAGAGAGACGGCAGTTAAGCTATTCACCAGATGGTATTACACGCCAGTCCAATTAAATAAATTCTTTCCAGACACCCCCCCCCCCCCCCCATGTGCTTTCGTGGTTGTCCAGACCTTGGAACACTCTTACACATATTTTGGGATTGTGACAGGGTCAAACAAGTATGGTCCAAACTGTTCAAGATTGTGGACAAGATGGCCGGTAAGAGACTTGAGCTGACACACTTCCACTGCATATTATTCCAGAACGTACAAGATACGCCCTCCCAATTCCTACAACTTATCCACACTATCTGTGTTGCAGCTCACTGGACAATTGCTCCTCACTGGAAGAAAAACTTTGTCCCCTTACCACAGGTTCTTAGTAGAATTGAAGAAATAAGACATATGGAGTATCTACAACATTCCATTACTAACACCAAACACATATATGACCTTAAGTGGAACCCTTGGTTCACGTACAAAGCCTCACAAATTGATGCACCTCCAAACACTCCCTAATACTATATCTTAGCATTAACCTTTACCTCAATACACAGATTGTCCATTACTGAGTTCTATTGACATTGTTATACTTAAATGTTTTGCTATTACTGATGATGTTACAGTTGGTTTATCTAAAAGAAGAAGAGAACCTTTTTTTTGGGATTTATATTTTCATATTTATATAACAAAACTCTATATACGATGTATGGAAGTTTTATTATGCATTGTATATTTTGTACTGAAAAAAACACTTTCAATAAACGTTTTTAGACAAAAAAAAAGATGATGCACTCACATGCACCCCTGCAGAACTGGCTGTGTGATGACGTCACAGAGCAGCTCTACTGATGCGTTTCCCCTGAGTAAGCATCTTCAGGAAAGGAAATATGAAGATTTATGTTTTCATAGTCAAATTGATCAAGTTCCACCAGCTTCTGTTTGTAATTGTTATACATGTTTTGTATGTGTAGCACCCTACAGGTAGGTGCTAGGTAAAATATAGTGGGCCTTGTCTGCCTAACAGCAGGGCCATGATTTCTTTTGGTCAAGTTGTCATGGTTCCCAGGTGTGTCTGCTTAGAGGGGAGTCTCCCCACTGGCTCTGTGAGAGGCTTCTCATTGGGAGTGGAGGAAACCCAATCAGGGACACATTCAGGCTTGTATCTACCCAGAAGGCAGATTCAGGCGCAGAGGATTCTGGGAGTGGGTATAAGTTTCAGGGGAGTGCATGACTCAGCGTCTTTGGCGGGAGCAGAGTCCCAGGAGGGAGAGAAGGGCTGTCTCTCCTCCTGTCAGAGGAAGTGGATGTCTCTGGGTGCTGCATTGAGCTGAAGGGGATCCGGTGTGCCGAGAACCAGCGGAGATAGAGAGGGGTTCAGTCCCAGGAAAGCCTACAAAGGTTGTGAGTACTGAGAATTGCCCCTGTGGGTCTTCCTAGTGTTGAAGGGGACCACTCCGGAGAAGGTCCTGGGGATCCAGGAGTCAGCTATCTGTGAAAGGGGTGCCTGGTCTGAGAACCCTGAAGTATTAGAGGGGGTACCTAGTCAGAGAACCCTGAAGTATTAGAGAGGGTACCTAGTCAGAGGACCCTGAAGTGTGAAAGGGGGCGCCTGCAGTTTGGCACCTGAAGAGTCAGTGCACAGTATAGAGTGTGCCAGTTGAGAGTTGCCGCAGTACAGGAATTTACAAAGAACTACCTCAAGCTAGCGCAAGGCTGGAGGGAGTTGTTTAGTGACTTTTGAGCAAAGCAGTGTCAGAAGTCAAGTATTCTACAGTCCTGGATCTTCTGAATTAAAGTCGAGGTTCCAGCACAACTTTCAGTGTTACAGTGTATTCAAGCGTCAGGAAGCGTTGGCTGGCGTCAAGACAGCGCTAACAGGCATTTTCGCTAGAAGAGTCCCAAAATTGTACCTAGTTGAACCCAAAGGAGTATCCCACTCATTCCCTTCTCCCATCCCCTAAAATACAATAAAACAACAAAACAAAGATGCCGGAGTTATCAATGTCTCAGTTCTCACACCCAGGGTCGCAGCTCACATGGGCTGGAGAGGTAACCGGTAACAATGGCAGACCCACATCAGGCCCAATGCCTGGAAAACCTGCTACATATGGATAACACCACTATTGAGGAAATTGGCATGCGGGGGTTCTCTTTTTTGAGAGGGATTAAAATGTTGGTTTATTTTCGTGAACTCTGCAAAACGTTTAGTTAAAACAAATTAAAAAAAAATATTGTAGACTACGAACACATGCTTAGGAGTGCTCATTGTAGTTCTTTAAATTGACCACTACATGTGGCCATATTTAACCACTTCCATACCGAGTCATAGTAATATGACGTCGGCAAAGTGGTTGCCTAGATCCGGGCCGCCGTCATATGACGTCGGCCCGTTCTAGCAGCCAGTGCGCGCCCCCGGCGGCGAGCAGCGGCGCGATCAGGGATGAGGCTCGTCCTTCGGACATAGCCCATCCCTGATCAAGGCAAACAGCCAATAGAAATTGGCTGTTTACCACGTGATCGGCTGTGTCAATCACAGCCGATCACATGAGCGGCTCCAGCACGAGCCGCTCGTTCTCTCTGCAATGCGCGCCCCCGGGGGCGCGCAGAGCAGCGATCGGGGACGAGGCTCGTCCCTCGGACAGCGTCGATCCCCGATCTAGGTAAAGAGCCAATGAAATTGGCTCTTTACCACGTGACCGGCTGTGTCCAATCACAGCCGGTCACAAATGTCAACAGAGAACACGGTAACTAGCTGTCACCGTGTTCTCCTCCTCACACACTGATCCTGTGTGAGGAAGAGAGTGTGGTAACAGCTAGTTACCAACTACAGTGCACCCTAAACACACTGATTGCCCCCCCCCCCCAATAAAGAGCACCTGTCACTAGCCCATCAAAGTACCCGAGTACCTGTCACCAGCCCATCAGGTACTCAGATGACAGGTACTTGGGTACTCTGATGGGCTGGTGACAGGTACTCGGGTACTTTGATGACAGGTACTCTGATGACGGATACTCTGATGACAGGTACTCGGGTACTCTGACGGGTACTCGGGTACTCTGATGACAGGTACTCGGGTACTCTGATGACAGGTACTCGGGTACTCTGATGACGGGTACTCGGGTACTCTGATGACGGGTACTCGGGTACTCTGATGACAGGTACGCGGGTACTCTGATGACAGGTACTCGGGTACTCTGATGACAGGTACTCGGGTACTCTGATGACAGGTACTCAGGTACTCTGATGACGGGTACTCGGGTACTCTGATGACAGGTACTCGGGTACTCTGATGACAGGTACTCGGGTACTTTGAGTACCTGTCAACGGAGTACCCGTCATCAGAGTACCTGAGTACCTGTCACCTACCCATCAGAGTACCCGAGTACCTTCCACCCGCTCATCAGAGTACCTGACGCCTGCTCATCAGTACCCATCACTACTCATCAGTACTCATCAGTACCTATCACGTATCAGTACTGATCATCAGTACCCATCAGTACAGTATCACCTATCACCTATCAGTCAGTGAGTACTACTCATCAGTACCTATCACCTGCCTGTCACCTGCCCATCAGAGTACCCGAGTACCTGTCACCTGCCTATCGGAGTACCGAGTACCTGCCACCTGCTCATCAGTACCAGAGTACCTGTCACCTGCCTGTCACCTGCCCAACAAAGTACCCGAGTACCTGTCACCCTTCATACAGCCACCATGTCCAAGTCCAAAAAGGTTTATATACGTCCTCCGTTTAAACCTAAATACCAGTGTTATGGCAGCAGATAGCTGCCATAACCCTTGTATTTTTTTAAACGGTGGACGGTTGGCTTTCCGATAAGGGTGGTCCCAGCGGCGGATTCGCCGTGGGATCACCCTTCCGGGATGGTGGAAGAGGCGCCCCCCCCCCCCCTCCCGACGCGTTCCGGTCCTTTTCCTCGCTTACCGGACCCGCCGGCAGCGGGGAAAGCGATCCGGTCCCGAATCCTCACAGACAGGATGTCGAGCGAGGGCAAGCTTGCCCTCACTTGACTCTATGGTCTTGGAGGACCGGAGCTACGGAAAATGTTGTTGCCTAGCAACCGGTTTAAAGGTCCTTTTTTTTTTTTTTTCATTTTATATAATAATTTTTTTTTTTTTTCTATCTTTTAGTGTACTTGTGAGATCTGAGGACTTTTTGACCCCAGATCTCACAAAAAAAGAGGTCCTGTCGTGCCTATTTCTATTACGAGGAATATTTTCATTTCTTTTAATAGAAATAAAAATGATCAATTTTTTTTTTTTTAAACGGTGTAAAAATAAAAAATAATAAATAAAATAAATAGAAAAAAAAAAAAAAAAAATTAAAGCGCCCTGTCCCCGTTAGCTCGCGCGCAGAAGCGAACGCATACAGAAACCCCGCCCACATATGTAAACGGTGTTCAAACCACACATGTGAGGTATCGCCTCGATCGTTAGAGCAAGGGGAATAATTTGAGCCCTAGACCTTCTCTGTAACTCAAAGATGGCAACCTGTAGAAATTTTTAAATTATCGCCTATGGGGATTTTTAAGTACCAAAGTTTGTCGCCATTCCGTGAGCGTGCGCAATTTTGAAACATGTAGATATCTGAATGAATCCGCGCTAAGGATATCAAAGGACAAGTGAGGTGTGTGCACAAAGAAGCTGCAGCCTCCCTAAACTATAGCCAACAGACTATATAATTAAATGTGTAAAATAAAGGGTGATGGCGCTGCTTCTTATAAGGTGCAAGTAAATATAAGTTATTAAATATTATTAAATATATAGCATAGGTGTGATTGAGGAATGGGTGAGATTAAAAATCAATGACCAAGTAAAAAAATATATATATGCCCAGTTAGAAAATATGTTGTTATAAGGAGTATAAAACCTTCTTATAAAATTTGAGGTATAAATTATGACCACCAGAGGGCGTAATGTAAAGTACAGACTACAACCGGAATAAATTATAATAAATATATGACAATGAATAAATTGATAAAAATTCAAGCAGTGCTGATTCAACAAGTGATGATATAAATAGTGGTGGGTCAAAAAGTACAAAAATGGTAAATAAAGTGCAAGTGTGCAAGAAAATGAATAAATATTAGATGTGCGGGAAACTGTTATGCACAGGATGAACGTGCAAAAAAGCAGTTGTTATAAAGTGCGATATGATAACTATACATATAATCAAGTGGGTGAAAGATAAATGAATGTGCAAAACAATTATTTGCGGGTGAATACAAAGGTGCGGGAAACTTATTCCTGCAAAATACAAAAGTGGTATTCAATCAGTCCATATAAATGATATGTCCATAAATAAGTGATTGTGACCACGGATAAGGTGAACAGGTATCTTACGGTGACCCCCAGATGGGTGACTGGTGAGTGGTGGGGTGGCCCCTAGTAGAAAGACCTACTCACCAGACGTACCCACCCCACACAGGGGTATAGAGCGGGTACAGTAGAGGTATCTCGTTAGATCCTGGCTCTGTATGGTGATTCCCTTCTTGGGGAGATGTAATGTGGGGTCCGGAGTTCCTTAAATTGGGGTCCGGTAGTGGGATCCTATACAAATGGTGTAGTATCCAGAAGTTCGTGGGTTGGTCAAATGTGGCCACTCAAGGGTATAGAGATGGAAGGATTCATGGAAAAAGAGAGCTCGATAGTGTGATATCGTTTATAAGCGTTTTATTTATCCAGCAGCAAAAAAAATGGGTACTCACATGTACAAAATGATATAACAGCGAGGTATCGGCGTCCCGGAACGCAATGCGTTCCAAATAGAGACCGGAACCTGGAAGTGACGCAATGGCGCTGTACGCGTTTCGTCATGTGACGTCTTCTGCAGCAACCAAACATGACATGTTGGGTATCTATTTACTCGGCGTAACATTATCTTCACATTATGGAAAACAATTGGGCTAACTTTACTGGTTTCTTATTTTTTAATTAAAAAAAGTGAATTTTTTCCAAAAAAATTGCGTTTGGAAGACCGCTGCGCAAATACGGTGTGATAAAAAATATTGCAATAATCTCCATTTTATTCTCTAGGGTCTCTGCTAAAAAAATATATATAATGTTTGGGGGTTCTAAGCAGTTTTCTAGCAAAACAACTGATTTTAGCTTGTAAACACCAAATGTCAAAAATAGGCCTAGGCAAGTGGCTAGGATGCATGATGATGCTCCTTGGATGTTAGGCCCCTCTATACGGCTAGGCTGTGAAAAAGTCTCACACATGTGGTATTGCCATACTCAGGAGGAGTGGCAGAATGTATTTTGGGGTGTCATTTTTGCTGTGTACATGCTATGTGTTAGGAATATCCTATAAATTGACAACTTTGTGTAAAAAAAAAAAGTTTTCATTTTTTTCCCACATTTCCCAAAAACCTGTGGAAAAAAATGATATGTTCAAACGACCCATAATGCCTCATAGAATATACGTTGGAGTGTTTGCTTTCCAAAATGGGGTCATTTTGTGGACTTTTCCATTGTATTGGTGCTCTAGGGCCTTGAAAAGTGTGATAGGTAGTAAGAAAGTTTTATGTGTATTTATGCTCCTAGAAAGCCTGAATGTGCTTCTTGGACGTGGAGTCTCTTTTTGTGGCCAGGCTGTGTAAAAGTCTCACACATGTGATATCGCCATACTCGGAAGGAGTAGCAGAATGTATTTTTGGGTGTAATTTTTGCTGTGTACATGCTATGTGTTAGAAATAGCTTATAAATTGACAACTTTGTGGGAAAAAAAAGAAAAAAAAATTTTCTTCTTCATTTTCCCAAGAATAGTGGGAAAAAATTACAACTTCAAAAAACTCACTATGCCTCTTACTAAATACCTTGGACTGTCTACTTTACAAAAAGGGGTCATTTGGTCGGTATTTGTACTGTCCTGACATTTCAGGGCCTCAAGAAAGGAGATAGGCAGTCAGTACATCTGGTGTGATCAATTTTCAGTAATTGGTACCATAGCTTCTAGACTCAATAACTTTCACACAGACTAAATAATATACACTAATTTGGGTTAATTTTACCAGAGACATGTAGCAGTATACATTTTGGTCCAAATTTATGAAGAAAAATTAATTTTTTGCAAAATTTTATAATTGAAACTAAAAAAAAGTGTTTTTTTTTCAAAATTTTTGCTCTTTTTTTGCATATATCACGAAAAAAAAAACCCCCAGTTGTGTTCAAATACCACCAAAAGAAACCTCTATTTGTGTGAAAAAAATGATAAAAATTTTGTTTGGTTACAGTGTAGCATGACTGAGCAATTGTCATTCAAAGTGTGAGAGTGCTGAAAGCTGAAAATTGGTCTGGGCAGGAAGGGTGTCTAACTGCTCTGTATGGAAGCGGTTAAAGCGGTAATAAACCACTGAATGTTTTTTTTTGTACCCTGCAAGGTAAACTTACCTTAGAACGAAGCCCTTCCCACACCGAGTTGTCATCGCTACAGGCACTCCCATCTTCACCCAGCTTCCTTCCAGGTTCGTGGACTCCAGCTGTGTGACTGTGGGAGCCGCAGTTTACTGCATATGGTGGCTGTTCCTTCAGAGCGCATGCACCAGTGATGTCACTGGCTGCATATATAGTAAATATCTCCTAAACAGTGCACCTTTAGGAGATATTTACACTACCTATAGGTAAGCCTTATTATAGGCTTACCTATAAATAAAAGTCACGTGTGTGAGTTTACTCCCTGTGAGTAGACAGTATACAGTCAGTGCCTAGGTAGCCGCTAGAGGTCCCACTATTAGTGAGTGGAGTGTACCATAGATAGCTAGGAAGGGCCAGCTCTGCCCCTGCCTGAGATGGAGTTGGTCATGGAGAGCAGTGCAAGGAAGATGCACATAGGATTAGTGCACAGATCCTAAATAAACACACAAAGCATGCCAAGTTGCATGTATGAATACATTCTTCTTATATTTAGACAATATCAGTGAGCCTAGGGAAGAAGGAAGGAAGAGAGCAGCCAGACAAGCCTGGCACCATTGTAATCTCAGGGGGAGTTTGGGAGAGCAGGCACAAAATCCAACATGGTAGATCACTTAATTTCCAAGAATGGTCATTGGGGGTGTCTGCTTCAACTAATAGGCATGATGATTATTGTAGGTCTGATACTCCAGAGGGGTGTAACTGTAAAAATAGGAGCATAGTTTGTTGGTGAATGCCTTACTTTTCATGTTTCATTTATTTCTGTTGTCTCTCTTTCAGTGGATTACTTTGACTTTGCTGCACTCATGGTCCAGACTCAGAAGCCAAAAGGGGAATATGTATTTGATTACAGTGGCAGTGAGTTGTACCATGTGGATCTGGATAGTAAGCAGGTAGTATGGACTCTACCTGGCTTAGATAAATGCATGACATATGATGTACAGAATGCTCTGCAAAATATGAAAGTAGGAAGACACAACCTGGATATAATAATGGTGCATTCAAACCATACGCCAGCAACCAGCGGTAAGGACTCCATTTTGCAATTTGCAACAAATATTTGGAATATTATTCTTTTTTTATTACAGGTATTTATATAGTGCCAACAGTTTATGCAGCACTTTACATATACTGTATATTGTATATTCACATCAGTCCCTGCCCTCAAGTAGCTTACAGTCTAAGGACCCTACCGTACATTCACACATACTTGGGCCAGTTTAGACTGGAGCCAATTAACCTGACAACATTTGGAGTGTGGGAGGGAACCGGAGTACCCGGAGGAAACCCACACAGGTACAGGGAGAACATGCAAACTCCAGATAGGTAGTGTCATGGTTGGGATTTGAACTGATGACCCTAGTGCTGCCAGGCATCAGTGCTTCCTCTGTCTTGTGCATAATATTGTGTATTTCATTGTTTGCTTTGTATACATGTTTTAACTAAAAATTGTTACCAAATATTAAACAAAAATAATTCTAATGGGGTTAGAGTTTGAAATATATAGTATTTATGGGTATTAAATAAAATAACTGTACAGTCTACATTAATAATTTAATAACCCTTACAGGTAAGTGCAATGTCCCAGAGCTAAATTGGAGTCCTAGGCATATTGTATGAAATAAGACTATGTTTGTCCCCAAATTAAGTGATCAGTAAGTTCTGTATAACAAACCATAGAATTTATTCTTCTCAGTCAGTATCATGAAAAAACAGGAACAAATCCTTCTATGCAGATGCATTTAGGAAAAGTTTATACTGTACATTTATAAAATGACTTTTATGTAATTACATTTTTTCTAGAACATACTTTTTTTTTACAAATAAATATATCATACAGGATATATTAGTGACACTTAATTGGCAAATCATGATGGGCTTTCTGGTAAGGAAGCTCAGCACTGCCTGCATGCTTGTTGCCTACCTGTGTATAACTGACTAATTCAGATCTCTTCTAGAGGGGAGGTGCCCCCCCCCCCCCCCGTGTCTATCTGAAGTCTATGTAATCTTACATCTTCTCCAATTCAGACCTGTTTCACAGCAAGGCCATGACATATATGGATCTACAAAGAGCTGACCTTCTGAGCTCACCACAAGTGCTACATAGGGAATATCGATATATCTTCACCTGATTGAAAATAACATACACATATTTCCTTTAAACTGTCATTTTAGAGGGCAACCCAGTAAAGCTACCCATAGATCCTTGGGAAAATTAAACCATCTTTATGTGGACAATTTGCCAGCCTGCTTATTATTTTGACATGTTTGTCTGCAGCAAACTGTAGCTTGTGGTACAGTGTGAGCAAATCACAAGGCCTTCCTAGTCTGGTCACCACAAAGCTGAAATGGGGGGAGCCAGAAAGTTTGTGCAATATAGACATTTTAGCCCTTAAATGGAAGGATAAGTGGGATGTCTCTGTCCTTTCTTCCATCCATGAAGACACCTCAGTGGAAATCCAGGGGAGGCACAGTCTGGTTCAAAAACTACTTTGTGTGCATGACTATAATTATATTTATGGGAGGTGTAGATTATAATGGCCAAATGACAAAACCCTACCTGGCAACTAGAAGATCCATCCACAGGTATAAAAAAGTGTCCATCTACCTGTTCTAATTGGCCATATACAACTCCTATGTCTTCCACAGGCCCACAAGAAGTGCTCTTTCCTAAATTACCAAAAAAAGGTTTTAACAGCCCTTATTTACTGGCTAGGTCCTTTTCTTTGATGTAGTCAGCAGGCTGCATGAGAGACACTTCCCTACTATGCTCCCTTAACCTTTTACCGAAAACAGCCTGCACCCCCCCCCCCCCCCAAAAAAAATGCAGTGTATGCACCAAAGATGGAGTAAGGCATGACACACTTTACTATTGTCCCCAATGTCCCTCCCAACCTGACCTCTGCATAGTAGACTACTTCTGTTGCTACCATACCTCACTACGATATTAGTGAAGGCATAGTGAAGTTGTTTCTCCTTTGTCTAACTACCCGCATTTTACCTGTATCTGATGTTATGTGTACTGACCATTTGTCTGTTTTATCAACCATGTTTCTGCCTGCTGCCTGGATGGACCATTTGCCTATATACTAACCATGTCTCTGTCTGCCACCTGAATTGAAACTGACCTGTTATTGACCATGTTTCTGCCTGCCGCCTGGACTGATCTTTTTTCTGCATATTGAACATGTCCCTGCCTGCCTCCAGAACTGACCCTGGCCTCATTTTTGACCATATTTCTACATGCCACCTGGACTGATTTTACAAATGCGAACTGATCACGTCTCTGCCAGCAGCCCAAACTGACCTTGGCCTAGTAATTGACCACATTTCTGGCTGCTGCCTGGACTGATACTCTACTTGCATACAAACCATGCCTTCCACCAAAACGGACCCTGGTCTGTTTATCAACCACATTTCTGTTTGCCACCTGGACTGATCTTTTGCTTGCATACTGACCACATCTATGCCTGCCGCCTGAACTGACCCTGGTCTGTTTATTGACCTTTTTTTTTGCATGCTGCCTGGACCAATCTTTTGGCTATTTGCTGGCCATGTCTCTGCCTGCTGCCTGTGCTGACCCTTGCCTGTTAATCAACCATGTTCTTGCCTGCTGCCTGTATTAATCATTTGCCTGTTTTCTGAACACGTCTCTCTCTAGCACCAGTACTGACCCATCTGCATGTCCCACCGACTACATTCCTGCAAGACACCAGTCCGATCTTCTATGGACAACTGCACTAAGAGAACCACAGGTACTCTTTTGTTCACCCTTTGTTCAGTCTTCTGTACTTTCTGGTCAGTGAACATTGAAATGTTCTCTTCAGTCAGGCATGTGCCATTAAATCAAGCCTGCTTTGCTTTTAGGAACAAGGTCTACTGTAAGGGAAGCTACACTATGCTATATTCGCTAACCCCCTGTACATAGGTGACTATTACAGCATATTGTTTCTACACAGTGTTGGTTGATTTTTCTAATACACAAGATATAATTGCTACAAATATATATATGATCTACTATTGGTGCAATTAGCAAAGAAAAGTGCATACTGCCTGAGGACGCTCGTTAAGCGAAATGCATTGTGGTCAATGCTAACCCGGAAGTAACACACAGAGGCATTCGGAACAGAGGCTGGGATACACATCCACCGCCGCAATACAAAGAAAGGGGGAAAGGAGATACAGGGTGCTGCAGATCCCCGGAGAATATCTTCCTAAGACCCAAAAAAACGATTTTGTACTGCCGAATTGCCCAGTGCCAGGAGGGCACAACAAATAGTAAGAGGCTAATTGTCACCTTATAGTGTATGTTTTTTGGAGAATAAAACAGTATTTCACTATTGGAGGCTATTTGTTCTTCTATATCTTTATGTGTATGGGGGGACTACATGGTCCAACTCGAGTAATATAGGAGCCAGAGATCCAAGCAATCGAGGAGAGGTCTGATCCACCCAATAAAGGGATCACAGGCGTTGGGGGTCCTTGTGACCTGCTGCTAGCTGGTAAGAGGCCACGGTTGTCACATCCCAGCACCTGGAGCACTGTGAATGGATTAATAAGAATTCACCAAGCACAATTTTGATTGCATGCTATTGCTTGGACTTTTAAACACTACTTGGAGCACATTTATATATTTATACTTTTTTATATATTCTTATGTGATTTTTTTTATATATCCTTATGTGATTTTTGTATGGAATTCTTTATATATTTATTTATTGGTTCACTGATCCACACCTTTGTGGATTAATTTACTTTGAGAAGCACAAGCACTTCTTAATTGACGGTTGTCACATCCCAGCACCTGGAGCACTGTGAAGGGATTAATAAGAATCCACCAAGCACAATTTTGATTGCATGCTATTGCCTGGACTTTTAAACACTACTTGGAGCACATTTATATATTTATATTTTTATATATTCTTATGTGATTTTTGTATGGAATTCTTTATATATCTATTTATTGGTTCACTGATCCACACCTTTGTGGATTAATTTACTTTGAGAAGCACAAACACTTCTGAATTGAAATTGCACTGGTATGCACTTTTCTTTGCTAATTGCACCAATAGTAGATCATATATATATTTGTAGCAATTTTTAATCACATATATTACACTTTAAATCACCTATTAATTTTTATAACACGTGATATATTAAGATTACCAGCGCCTTTTTACCTATGATATATACCTATTTATTGTTTTATTACAATTAAAAGGGCAGCAGGTTCAACAATCTTTTATTTAAAGGGCCAGGCGCCTTCTCTTTTCTTTTTATTGACACAAGATATAATGTTGGGTAAATAATCAGTCCAGACATTTAAAAGGTCTTACACATGTGGTATCCCCATACTTGTGAGCAGGGCCGCCTTAAATATTGATTGGACCCTGGGCAAACATTTTCTTGGGCCCACCCAAATTCATTTATCAACTGTTTGCAGGCAGTGGGGGCTCAAGAGGCAGCTTCTTTGGGCCCCACAACAATGACTGGGCACAGGGCAGCGGCCCCTTTTGCCCTGTGTTAACCACTTAAGCCCTGGAGGATTTGGCTGCTCAAAGACCAGGGCCTATTTTGTGATTCGGCACTGCGTGAATTTAACGGACAATTGCGCGGTCGTGCGACACTGTACCCCAATGAAATTGACGTTCTTTTTTTCCCACAAACAGGGCTTTCTTTTGGTGGTATTTGATCACCTGTGCGATGTTTATCTTTTGCACTATAAACAAAATAATAGCGTCAATTTTAAAAATATAACAATATTTTTCACATTTTTTTTATATGAAATTCCCTAAAAAAAATGTAAAAATCAAAAATTTTTAACATTTTAGGCCAATTTGTTTTCTGCTACATATGTTTGGTAAAAAAATCGCAATAAGCGTATTTTGATTGGTTTGCGAAAAAGTCATTGTGTTTACTAACTAAGGGAAAAATTTATGTCAATTTTATTGTTTTTTTTTAAACTAGTAATGGCGGCGATCTGCGATTTTTCTGGGACTGCGACATTGCGGAGGACAGTTCGGACCCCTGACTAACATTTTTTACCCTTTTGGGGGTACCAGTGACATTACTACAGTAATCATTGCTATACATATGCACTGTTACTGTAAAAATGACACTGGCAGGGAATGGGTTAATTTTATTAGTGATTAAGGGGTTAAGTGTGTCCCTAGGGGTGTGATTCTAACTGTCAAGGGGCGTGGCTTGTGATGTAACCACAGAGACATATGATCCTACATAGCAGGATCGTATAGTCTCTGCAGTTACACCAGGGAGAATGACAGGCGGCTTTGGATCGCGGGAGATCGCGAGTGGCTGGCGGACATCAGAGCCACCGGTCACTCACACGGGGATGGCCGTGAACAAGCGAGGGCAGAAGCGCGCCCGCCCCCTACAGGCTACTGGGCGAGCGACATAGCACTACGTCACTTTGCCCAGGAGGGGCTGACTGCCACAGTAAATATACTGTGGGCGGGCGGCAAGCGGTTAAAGAAGGCCCTGCTTGTGAGGAGTAGCAGAATGTGTTTTGGGGTGTAATTATAAGTATATATATGCTATGTGCTAGAAATATCTTAATAATTGACAACTTTGTAAAAAAAAAAAAAATACACTTTCTTTTTATTTCCACATTTCTGAAAAGCTTGTGGCAAAAAAAATGACACATTCAAAAGACTTATTATGCCTTTTAAAAAATACTGTAAATGGGAGCGTTTGCTTTCCAAAATGTGGTAATTTTGTGGGTGTTTCCAATGTATTGGTGCTCCTTGGCCTCCAAAAATGTGATAGGTAGTAAGCAAATTAGTTAGATGCATAGCTTATGCCCCTAGAAAGCTTGAAGGTGCTCCTTGAATTATGGGCCTCTCCTTGTAGCTGGGATGTGAAAAATTCTGATACATGTGGTATCTCCATATGCGAGAAGAGCAGCAGAATATATTTTGGCCTACATTTATAATTAAAGATTATTAATTTGCAAAGTTTTATAACAGAAACTAAGAAAACTTCTCAAAATATTCAGTCTTTTTTCTTTTATATAGCTGAATTATTTTTTAAGACTTTATTTTATTTTATTTTAACAGGTGATCCTGCCATTAGGTCTGTTGTTTTTCAGCAGAACAAGCTGTCCTGCAGAAGTAGCTCTTGGAGGGTTGAGACAAACCATTTATCACTTACAGGCTGCCTCCCAATGACCAGCTTTTTATTTTTTCATGTAAAACCTTTATCCCAAAAGAAAAAAAAAAATGTTGCTGTAATTGCTTGTGTAACTGCATTTGGCTTAAATGTGTTAGTGTATCTAAATGTGCTAGTACATCTAACACTCCTCTCCCTCCAGACTGACAAAGCTGGTGTCTAAATTTGCCCCCTGTGTCCTTCATCCAGAGTAGGAACACTATAATACAGGAGATGTGTTACTGGCCAGATCACAAGGTGAAAACCGAGGGAAAAGAGCCTAAAAAAAGGAAGAATAATGTAGCCACTACATTTAATGATTGGTAAGCTGCAATACACAACTTTTTTGTTTTTGGGTTTAAAACCTCTTTAACCACTTGACCTCTGGAAGATTTACCCCCCCTTTATGACCAGGCCATTTTCTACGATACGGCACTGCGTTATTTTAACTGACAGTTGTGAGGTCGTGCGACACTGTACTGAAAGAAAATTTATGTCATTTTTTTCCCACAAATAGAGCTTTTTTTGGTAGTATTTGAACACCTCAACTCTGTGGTTTTTACTGTTTTGCGCTATAAGCAAAAAAACAAAAAACAAAAAAAAAACAAGATTTTTTACTATCTGCTATAAAACATATCCAATAAAAAAATTGAATTTCTTCATCAATTTATGCCAAAATGTATTCTGCTACATATTTTTGGTAAAAAAAAAAAAAAAAACCCAATAAGCGTATACTGATTGGTTTGTGCAAAAGCTATCGTGTGGGATATTTTTCTTTTTTTTCTCATTTATTTATTTATTTACTAGTAATGGCGGCGATCAAGGACTTATAGTGGGACTGCGATATTGCGGCTGTCATTCAGACACTAACTGAAACTTTTGACACTTTTTTGGAATCAGTGAAACTAATACAGTTATCGGTGCTAAAAATATACACTTGTCACTGTACTAATGACACTGGCTGGAAAGGGGTTAACATCGGGGGCGATCAAAGGGTTAACTGTGTGCCTAGCCAGTGTTTTAATAAACTGTGGGAGGTGCTTTTACTAGAAGAAGGGATGAATCCTAGTCCCTGCTTTGCAGAGACACAGAGTCCATGGCTTCCCTCCTGTCAGAACAGCAATCTTCCTTGTTTACATAGGCAGATGCAGTTCTGTCCCTCTGGCTGATGATTGGTGGGTGGTGGCGGACATCGAGTCTACGATACCCGCTGATCGGCTCCCATAATGTGTAATCACAGCAGGAGCGAGCCAACAGCTGTGCTCATTCGTGCCCCCTACCTGGAACTGCGGAATCATGGTAATATACGTGATCCTGCACACAGCTGCCTCCCTGCAGCAGTAAAACTCCCATAGGGCGGTCGGCAATTGGTTACATTTATTAAACCACAACATAGAGTTGGAAAATATTCACAGCGCTTCACTTTTTCCCCATTTTGTTATGTTACAGCCTTATTCCAAAACGGATTAGTCATTATTTTTGTCAAAATTCTGCAAACAATACACCATAAGGACAATGTAAAGGAAGTTTATTTGAAATCTTTGCAAATTTATTAAAAATAAAAAAATAAAAAAAAATCCCATGTACATAAATATTCACAGGCTTTGCCATGACACTCAAAATTGAGCTCAGTTGCATCCTGTTTCCACTGATCATGCTTGAGATGTTTATAGAACTTGATTGGAGTCCACCTATGGTAAATTCACTTGATTGAACATGATTTGGAAAGGCACACACCTGTCTATATAAGGTCCCACAGTTAAAAGGGCATGTCAGAGCACAAACCAAGCCATGAAGTCCAAGGAATTGTCTGTAGACCTCCGAGACAGGATTGTATGGAGGCACAGACCTGGGGAAGGGTACAGAAATTTTTCTGCTGCATTAAAGGTCTCAATGAGCACAGTGGCCTCCTTGGAGAAGTATGGAACCACCAGGACTCTTCCTTAAGTGGGCCGTCCAGCCAAACTGAGCTATCAGGGAAGAAGGGCCTTAGTCAGGGAGGTGCCTAAGAACCCGATGGTCACTCTGACAGAGCCCCAGCTTTTCTCTATGGAGAGACTCGAACCTTTCAGAAGAACAACCATCTCTGCAGCACTCCACCAATCAGGCCTATTTGACAGAAGCCACTCCTTAGGAAAAGGCGCATGACAGCCTGCCTGGAGTTTGCCAAAAGACACCTGAAGGACTCTCAGACAATGAGAAACAAAATTCTCTGGTCTAATGAAACAAAGATTGAACTCTTAGGCTTGAATGGCAAGCATCATGTCTGAAGGAAACCAGGCACCGCTCATCACCAGGCCAATACCATCCCTACAGTGAAGCATGTTGTTGGCAGTATCATGCTGTGGGGATGTTTGTCAGCGGCAGGAACTGGGAGACTAGTCAGGATCGAGGGAAAGATGAATGCAACAATGTACATCTTTGATGAAAACCTACTCCAGAGCACTCTGGACTTCAGATTGGGGCGAAGGTTCATCTTACAACAGGATAACGACCCTGTGAATGTCCTTGGGTGGCCCAGCCAGAGCCCGGACCTGAACCCGATTGAACTACTATCTGTCTCTACAGGGAGTCTGTACACCAGTAGCTCCAGAAGAAGCTTGACTTTCCAAGTGAAACATGTAGGGCATCTGGCTACATGAAATATTCCCCATTCAAGAGCTGTACCAACTACACTCGAGGATCTACATAGTGCCACTCCTCAGCACTATCTTCGAGTTTGTAGGATCTAATGTATAGTATGGTGATACCACTATGTCTTATGTATTATGTAATTATTAGTTTTTCTTTCTATTATTGATACATATGCAAGTCCTTTTGTCTAAGTACACTCTGGTACTCTCTATGTATATTTTGTATGTGCAAAAAGTATTCCCCTTTTGTTAGGGGTTTCCTTTGTTTTCATTCGTCAATCAATAAAGTTTTTTACCTTACCCTTATCTGTGCCTTTAAAGTCCACCAAATTTCTTCCAATGATTTGATACAACTATTAAGGATGTGGCACACTTTCCCTTAATTTCGTTGCGCTCATACTGTGCTGCTGTATTGGTTGCGCAATTTGCTCATTTAGTTACTATATGGAACAGTCTCGCCACAGTTTCAAATGTAGAAGTAGGATACGATTGTTCAGGTTATTCATTTTTGTGTCAAGGCCACTGGCTAGAAGTAGTGCCACACTGCCTGACCTGTTTCACTGGGACAACAGTTTCCTCTAAGGAGGTAGTCATTGCAGAGGATTTATGGAACAATAGACTGCAGCCCATGGCTGGCCCAAGACATTGTGCTGCCAGGGACCAAGAATGAAATGCTGCCCCCTTCCCCCCCCAAAAAAAAATCACACCCAACAAAAGACCTCTGCATCCATTATTTTCTATAAATATAAAATTTTGAAAATATTTTATATACTGTTATCTTCTTCCATAACTCACCACCGGACAAGTCCACCATAACTCACCACCGGACCAGTCCACCAAACACCCACTGTCTGTCCTCTTGTCACTCCTGTGTCTTCCGCAGCCACCGCCCCTAGAAGATCCAGCCTGCCCTGCGTGAGATGGAGTGCACTGATGGCTGACATCATAGCGCATCGATCATGTGAGGAACGTTCTCTGGAGGAGACGCTCCACCTCCTCATAGTCATTAGTTTGCACTACGGGCAGCAGTATGAGATGGGGAAATGCCACCCATAACCCACCGCAAACTGATGACACACAAAACTGCTGAAAAAAAAATCTTGGGAGTCAATTTGCTGCCCCTCTCCAAGTGCTGCCTGGGTCCAATGGACCCAGCTGGACCCATGGTAGGGCCGGCCCTGCTGCAGCCAACATTTATTAAAAAACATTTGCACTCACCTTTTCAAATTGCATTAACACTTAAAAGCTTTTATGAGATTTTATTGATTGGGCTTAGATTTACCTTAAACATACAGTGGGTACGGAAAGTATTCAGACCCCCTTAAATTTTTCACTCTTTGTTATATTGCAGCCATTGGCTAAAATCATTTAAGTTCATTCTTCTTCCTCATGAATGTACACATAGCACCCCATACTGACAGAAAAACACAGAATTGTTGACATTGTTGCAGATTTATTAAAAAAGAAAAACTGAAATGTCACATTGTCCTAAGTATTCAGACCCTTTGCTGTGACACTCTTATATTTAACTCAGGTGCTTTCCATTTCTTCTGATCATCCTTGAGATGGTTCTACACCTTCATTTGAGTCCAGCTGTGTTTGATTATACTGATTGGACTTGATTAGGAAAGCCACACACCTGTCTATATAAGACCTTCCAGATCACAATGCATGTTAGAGCAAATGAGAATCATGAGGTCAAAGGAACTGCCTGAAGAGCTCAGAGACAGAATTGTGGCAAGGCACAGATCTGGCCAAGGTTACAAAAAGATTTCTGCTGCACTTAAGGTTCCTAAGAGCACAGTGGCCTCCATAATCCTCAAATGGAAGACGTTTGGGATGACCAGAACCCTTCCTAGAGCTGGCCGTCCGGCCAAACTGAGCTATCGGGGGAGAAGAGCCTTGGTGAGAGAGGCAAAGAAGAACCCAAAGATCACTGTGGCTGAGCTCCAGAGATGCAGTCAGGAGATGGGAGAAAGTTGTAGAAAGTCAACCATCACTGCAGCCCTCCACCAGTCGAGGCTTTATGGCAGAGTGGCCCGACGGAAGCCTCTCCTCAGTGTAAGACACATGAAAACCCGCATGGAGTTTGCTAAAAAACACCTGAAGGACTCCAAGATGGTGAGAAATAAGATTCTCTGGTCTGATGAGACCAAAATAGAACCTTTTGGCCTTAATTCTAAGCGGTATGTGTGGAGAAAACCAGGCACTGCTCATCACCTGTCCAATACAGTCCCAACAGTGAAGCATGGTGGTGGCAGGATCATGCTGTGGGAGTGTTTTTCAGCTGCAGGGACAGGACGACTGGTTGCAATCGAGGGAAAGATGAATGCGGCCAAGTACAGGGATATCCTGGACAAAAACCTTCTCCAGAGTGCTCTGGACCTCAGACTGGGCCGAAGGTTTACCTTCCAACAAGACAATGACCCTAAGCACACAGCTAAAATAACGAAGGAGTGGCTTCACAACAACTCCGTGACTGTTCTTGAATGGCCCAGCCAGAGCCCTGACTTAAACCCAATTGAGCATCTCTGGAGAGACCTAAAAATGGCTGTCCACCAACGTTTACCATCCAACCTGACAGAACTGGAGAGGATCTGCAAGGAGGAATGGCAGAGGATCCCCAAATCCAGGTGTGAAAGACTTGTTGCATCTTTCCCAAAAAGACTCCTGGCTGTATTAGATCGAAAGGGGGCTTCTACTAAATACTGAGCAAAGGGTCTGAATACTTAGGACCATGTGATATTTCAGTTTTTCTTTTTTAATAAATCTGCAACAATGTCAACAATTCTGTGTTTTTCTGTCAGTATGGGGTGCTATGTGTACATTCATGAGGAAGAAGAATGAACTTAAATGATTTTAGCAAATGGCTGCAATATAACAAAGAGTGAAAAATTTAAGGGGGTCTGAATACTTTCCGTACCCACTGTATCATTACTTATGTTGCGCTTCCCCCGTAGGGGCTCCTTGTGAATGTGGTCGTCTCCCACCATGCACAGCCAGGCACACAAATTTCCAGTCACGGGTAGAGACAAGAAGCAGTCCTTGCAGCTTTGTTTGTTTTATTTTATTTAGGGAAATTGAACTTGGATGGGGAAGGGTGCATTTCGGATGCCCACTTGATTGAAGGAAATTAGTAGGGACTTAACTATATACACTCCAGTATATACAATCTCTTCTCCTCTCAACCTCCAGCACATACACTTGCTTACAGATTATCACTCTCAGGACCAGCTAGCACTGATATGGGGATATGACACTGGCTCAGTCAGACCCAAAGCAAATGCACTTTGCAGCCAGGGACCATGGGCCCCTATGGTGTAGCAAAAAATGTTAGTCTTTAGTGCTAGCTGTCCTATATGTGGCTACTGCTCCCAGTACCACTTCTTCAGGCACTGCCAGCCCTCCTGCCTGCAGCTGCTCCTTTCCACTGCCCATGCCACCACAGTCCTCCTGACTGGCTCTGCACCCATCTCAGACTGCTCAATCCCAGTCCTCTCCAGTGTGCCTCGCAGTCCTCACCAGCCCTCTTGGCTGTTCCTTGTTCCTCCTGGAGTATTATCCCGCTGTCCTCTCCTTGCTCCCATACCTCCTGTCCAGGACACTTCCATGTGTTTTGAAAGGGTCCTGTCCCCACCAAAGCCCAGGGACTCCCCCCCCCCCCGACTGGGGAGCTCCCTCAAAGGCCATTGACAGCCTAACACTTCATCTCCAACTTCCACCCGAACAACTCCTCCCCAGCAGGGCTGACTCAGAGTATTTGAGGGGGACTTCCCCCTGCCAAACCAAGTTAGGGATTGGTCAGGGCCCTCAGAAAACTCCAGGCAGCTCCACCTTACTTCCCCTCCCATTTTTATAGAAGGTTCCAGCACATTCTAGAAATAGGGGAAGGCCTCAGTGATACTGCCTGTGTGTCATCCAGCTCTCCTTGGATTTCTGCCCAACCCAGGAAATAGAGACAGGCTTGGCTGCCAGCCAAGCCTGCATAAATCTACCTACACTACAAAAAAAACTATCTACAATTGTAGCACTAGAGGGTGCTACACCTAATTCACAACCAACTACAACCATCTTTTATTTTTGCACACCATTGACATTAGCAAGCCCAGGTAATCAAATGTCTACACCAGGGATGTCCAAACTTTTGGTCTTCCTGGGCCACATTGGAAGAAGAAGAATTGTCTTGGGCCACACATAAAATACACATGTGGGGAAAAAATTATTTGATTCCCTGCTGATTTTGTTAGTTTTCCCACTTACAAAGAAATGAAGGGTCTATCATTTTTATCATAAGTGTATTTTAAATGATAGAAACAGAATATCAACCAAAAGTCCAGAAAAAAACACATGATACAAATGTTATAAATTGTGTTGCAGTCCAGTAAGTAAAATAAGTATTTGATCCCTAAGCAAAACATGATTTATTACTTGGCAAGCACAGAGGTAAGACGTTTCTTGTAGTTGGTGACCAGGTTTTCACACATCTCAGAAGGGATTTTGGTCCACTCTTCTTTACAAATCTTCTCTAAATCCTTAAGGTTTCTTGGCTGTCATTTGGCAACTCAAAGTTGTTCTATAGGATTAAGGTCTGGAGACTGGCTAGGCCACTCCATGACCCTAATGTGCTTCTTCTTGAGCCACTCCTTTGTTGCCTTGGTGGTATGTTTTGGGTCATTGTCATGCTGGAAGACCAATTCATGACCCATCTTCAGTGTTCTGGCTGAGGGAAGAAGGTTCTCATCCAAGATTTACACTACAAGACAGTACAGTACAAGAATACAATACATGGCTCCATCCACTGGCCCCAAAATGCGGCAAAGTCAGCCTGTATCTTTAGCAGAGAAAATGTATTTATTCAATTATTTTATAGTCAGTCAGTACAAGTGTAGATACTATATTGCCAGTATCCGTCAATTATTTCATGGTAGCCGTTTTTTATTCTGTTTTAAGTGTTGTAAACTTGAAATGCTTTTATGTTTCACACATTTGTGAGTATATTTCTTATCTTCTTACATCAATAAACACCACTTGGGTAATGCATAAGTGCTAACTTAGATACATGCTAACCTAATATATATATATATATATATATATATATATATATATATATATATATATATATATATATACATATACTAACCTAGGTGGGTGCAGCATCAGTCTAATGCTGCATCTGTCCCCTGTCACCTCTAAGATGAAGAAATGAGTGATCAAATACCACTGACTGCTCATTTCTTGGTCTTCTGTGAGCAGAGAGAGCTGACTGTCCACCTGCTCTCTGCTTTTCCCCATCCAGTGCTCACTGGAGTGCAGGGCTGTGGAGGGGGCAAAAGTGGCTGGCTCAGGCTCTTAGCGGTGCACTGAGAAGCTGATCCAGCTTCTGGTCAGGCATCTGGGGGGACCTCAACATTAAAATCCGGAACTCTCCAGAGCATGGGCTGGCTGAATACGGATCACAAGAATACGAAACTATGTGCATCCCTGTGACGTAAAGTACAAGTACAGTATAGCCAAAAAGAGCTTTGCCCATACTTCTTAAATAAACATAATATGCATGTGTTTGCTACTGAATCTTTTGTATATGGGGCAGGGCCATCTTTAATATAGATTGGAGCCTGGGCAAAAATTTTCTTGGGCCCTCTCAAATCCACTTATCAACTATTTGCAGGCAGTGCGGTCTCAAAGGAATGCTGCCTTGGGCCCCACAACAATGACTGGGCCCGGGACAGTTGCCCTTTTTGCCCTGTGTTAAAAACGGCCCTGATATGGGGTCCTTATGTGTGTGGGAAAACAAGGTCTGTCTAGTCCAAAAATTTAGAGAACACAATATTTGAGCAGAGAACTGCATCAACATCCCTCATGGACTTTAAAAAACAGACCAATATAGTAAAAAATATATTTTTATTTTGTACAATTATAAAAAAAAAAGTAGAAAAATGAGCAAATGTTACATTCGTTTAGAAAGAAAAAATATGAACTTGTACCCACTACGGGCTTGACGGACTTGCTGATCTTTTTCTACCAATGTATTATTATCTATTTTTTCATAGATAAGATACCTGGCCGTTGGTCACACAGGTGGTTTTTCCACTGTTGGGTACTTGTGACTGTATGCTCTGCTCCTCCTGGGGTCGCGCCTGGTCACGCCTATATTGGGTTTCTGACCATGCATATCCATTCTGCAATATCTATTTTGTATCCAGCTCCAATGTACAATGTAGTTGTTTAATTCTATAAGTAGAAAAGGTTATTCGGGTTCAGTGTTTGCACTGGGAATTGCCAACATCCCTGTACGATAGATTAATAGAAAAATTCCCCTAGGGAGTGGGACTTTAAGGGCAATGACTAGGACTTGAGTATTTCATGAGTATAAACTGTTTATTTAACATATATGATACAAAATGTGATTCACAAAGAAGATGAAAAAAATATAAATCATAACATTAAAAAGGTGGCCATAAATTACGTCTCGTGTACTATGAATGACTGAGATGTCCGAAGGAGACTAGACGCGTTTCGTAAGTGAAAGTATCCAGGTCATTGCCTTTAAAGTCCCACTCCCTAGGGGAATTTTTCTATTCTATAAGTACAATACAGCCTGTTTAAAGATTGTACTAATACGATATCATTATATTTTCATGACATATCTACTGTACAATAAGAATTAAGTCATTTATTTTGTTACTAATGGCACATGTTTGTGTTTTAGAATATACCAATACCCACTGCTGCACCTCTGAAGAAGGGCTTCACAGTAATAGTCTGAAACATGTTAGGTGTTTATACATAATGTATGATGGCCAGTCCAGTGATGACTACAGGCGGCCGCACATTGTTCATATCTTCTCATTTTAAAGGGGTACTAGTTCACATTTTTTCTTTCTAAACGAATGTAATATTTGCTAATTTTTCTACTTCTATTTTTTATAATTGTATAAAAATAAAAATATATTTTTTACTATATTGGTCTGTCTTTAAAGTTCATAAGGGGTGTTGATGCAGTTCTCTGCTCACATATTGTGTTCTCTGTGTTTGCTACTGATGACTAAAGAGTGGCCAGCCCACATCCACCTGTAATGATGGAAAACCAGTAGGTAGGCCAATGTGTAGCTAGCCGGCATCTGTGATGCATTCTATACATGATGACCTTGTCTTGTTCTTTTCAGTTATACCCCAAGTGAGAGTGTATGCAAAACATCCCGTAGTACTTGGAGAGCCAAACATCTTGACCTGCTCAGTGACAAATATATTTCCTCCGGTAATGAACATTACTTGGCTGAAGAATGGAAAGAAGATAGACCGGGGTGTTACCGAAAGCCTCTTTCTACCACGTGTAACGCTCCTGCGTTTTATGTATGATGTGGATTTTCAGCTGCAGAAATATTCCACTTCAGTAGTCATGTAGAGAAACGCTGAGACACCAATCCCAACTCCCAATGACTCATCATGTGTGGATTATCTCAATTCAGCAAGTAAATACACACACTCAATAAGATGTTTCCTAGAGTGACTTATGTATATAGTAACACAGTGATGATAGGCTGAAGAGACAGGTTGGGTAGAGATGGTAGATGACAGACACTTGAAAGGAAATGTTCTTGAAAGTAAGATAGTAGCAGATGGGATGCAGATAGGTTTAGCAATCATGTATGGTAGCAGATGACAGAGTAGCAGGTGGACATACAAGAGAGATCAACCCAGTGCAAGAACAGGTGGTAGTAGGCTCAAGAGCTAGCAATCTTAGATAATGCAGATGTAGTAATAGTCCTTAGTATGCAGAGCTAGATAGTGTAAGCTTTAGTATGAAGGTTATAGAGGTTTCCCCTGTGGGGTACTTATCACTAATAGCAATGTAGCAGAGGAGAGGTTCGGCAAGAGCGGATGATCCGGTAGCGGGATACAGGGATCAGCGCAGCGTGGTTCCGACAGCGAGGTATGCTTGCAAGCACTAGGGATGATCGAACTTTTGAAAAGTTCGGTTCGACCAGAACACCCGAACTTCACGAAAGTTCGGCCCGGATTTCAGAACCCCATTGAAATCAATGGGACCCGAACTTCTGTAATCAAAAAACACCATTTTTAAGCCCTAAAACCCAATAAATGCCCCTAAAAAGTGCCTAGGGTTCTGGGTCATGCCCCATTAACTATTAATCACACAAAAAAAGTTCTTAAAAATTGTCATTTTTGATAAAAAAGCCAATTATTGAAAAATTAAAAAAAAAAAAAAAAAAGAGATTTTTTTGATTTTTACTTTGGATTTAGTATCTGGGGGGTCTAAAAGGTGTGCATGTGAAGTTTCAGCTCTGTAGCATGTCCAGAACCATGAAAAAAAAAAAGATAATTTTTCAGTAGAACAGGGATGTGGTTCGGGAGCCTCCTTTAACTTTAACACCTATATGATCTTTTTTTCTGGTTCTGGACATGCTACAGAGCTGAAACTTCACAGGTACACCTTTTAGACCCCCCAGACACAAAATCACACAAAAAAAGTTCTTAAAAATTGTCATTTTTGATAAAAAAGCCAATTATTGAAAAATTAAAAAAAAAAAAAAAAGAAATTTTTTGATTTTTACTTTGGATTTAGTATCTGGGGGGTCTAAAAAGTGTACATGTGAAGTTTCAGCTCTGTAGCATGTCCAGAACCAGAAAAAAAAAGATCGTTTGTATTAGAAAACTTTAAGCACAGGAATATGGCTTCTCTGCTGTAACACCTTGCCGGTTTAATAACAGGCATTTTTTTGGGTTCTTTGCAGTCAGGAAAAACATCTGAACTTGTGTATAGTAGTACTGTGCACAAGTTCTGATGTTTTGCCTGCCTCCAAAATTCCCCAAAAAATACCAGCAAAAACACACCTGGGCATTTTTTTTTTTGACGCTAACGTTTTTTTTTGGCATTTTTTGGGGTTCTTTTGAGGCAGGCAAAACATCTGAACATGTGTATAGGGGGGATATATAGACATATATGTCTGAATATATACCCCTAGACATATATAGGTGTGATAGTAGCAGAAATAAATGCTTGCGCTAATGAAATCATTTACAGTAATATATTTCTGCTACTATCACACCTATATATGTCTAGGGGTATATATTCAGACATATATGCCTATATATACACCCTATACACATGTTCAGATGTTTTGCCTGCCTCAAAAGAACCCCAAAAAATGCCAAAAAAAACGCTAGCGTCAAAAAAAAAAATGCCCAGGTGTGTTTTTGCTGGCATTTTTTGGGGATTTTGGAGGCAGGCAAAACATCAGAACTTGTGCACAGTACCACTATACACAAGTTCAGATGTTTTTCCTGACTGCAAAGAACCCAAAAAAATGCCTGCTATTAAACCGGCAAGGTGTTACAGCAGAGAAGCCATATTCCTGTGCTTAAAGTTTTCTAATACAAACGATCTTTTTTTTTTTATGGTTCTGGACATGCTACAGAGCTGAAACTTCACATGTACACTTTTTAGACCCCCCAGATACTAAATCCAAAGTAAAAATCAAAAAATCTCTTTTTTTTTTTTATTTTTTTTTTAATTTTTCAATAATTGGCTTTTTTATCAAAAATGACAATTTTTAAGAACTTTTTTTGTGTGATTTTGTGTCTGGGGGGTCTAAAAGGTGTACCTGTGATGTTTCAGCTCTGTAGCATGTCCAGAACCCCAAAAAAAGATCATATAAGTGTAAAAGAGGGGTCCCACCATCCCTGCTCTACTGAAAAATTATCTTTTTTTCTGGTTCTGGACATGCTACAGAGCTGAAACTTCACAGGTACACTTTTTAGACCCCCCAGACACTAAATCCAAAAAAAGTCATGCCTGCCTCCAAAAATGCCCGATAAATGCAAGAAAAAGCGCCGTAGAGAAGCCGTATTCCTGTTCTAATAAAAATTATAAGAAAATGCTAATTTTTGGGGGGTTCTGGACATGCTACAGAGCTGAAACTTCACATGTACACTTTTTAGACCCCCCAGATACTAAATCCAAAGTAAAAATCAAAAAATCTCTTTTTTTTTTTTTTTTAAATTTTTCAATAATTGGCTTTTTTATCAAAAATGACAATTTTTAAGAACTTTTTTTTGTGTGATTTTGTGTCTGGGGGGTCTAAAAGGTGTACCTGTGAAGTTTCAGCTCTGTAGCATGTCCAGAACCATAAAAAAAAAGATCGTTTGTATTAGAAAACTTTAAGCACAGGAATATGGCTTCTCTGCTGTAACACCTTGCCGGTTTAATAGCAGGCATTTTTTTGGGTTCTTTGCAGTCAGGAAAAACATCTGAACTTGTGTATAGTGGTACTGTGCACAAGTTCTGATGTTTTGCCTGCCTCCAAAACCCCCCAAAAAATGCCAGCAAAAACACACCTGGGCATTTTTTTTTTGACGCTAGCGTTTTTTTTGGCATTTTTTGGGGTTCTTTTGAGGCAGGCAAAACATCTGAACTTGTGTATAGTGGTACTGTGCACAAGTTCTGATGTTTTGCCTGCCTCCAAAACCCCCCAAAAAATGCCAGCAAAAACACACCTGGGCATTTTTTTTTTTTGACACTAGCGTTTTTTTGGCATTTTTTGGGGTTCTTTTGAGGCAGGCAAAACATCTGAACATGTGTATAGGGGGTATATATAGGCATATATGTCTGAATATATACCCCTAGACATATATAGGTGTAATAGTAGCAGAAATATATTACTGTAAATGATTTCATTAGCGCAAGCATTTATTTCTGCTACTATCACACCTATATATGTCTAGGGGTATATATTCAGACATATATGTCTATATATACCCCCTATACACATATTCAGATGTCATGTCTGACATCAAACATGTCCTCAAAAAAGCACTGGCAGTGGCAGCCCCTGCAGCATTAAAAAATGCTTGCTGGTGAGAAGCCACATACCTGTCCCGAAGCAGAGAAATGATCATTTCTCTATAGCGGTCACCCTGCTATGGAAGGGTTTTGTCACCCTGCCATAGCAGTCACTGTCAGTTAACCCTACACTACACTACGGTCCCCTGACACTTAACACTTTCCCTACAGAAACTAAATTTTTGAAGCTAACTTAAGTGTAAAGGAGCACTCTAACTACACTAGATATCCCTTTCCTCACACTAAAAATAGCTAAATGACACTTTTAAAGTAAAATTAACAGAACTGCTTCCACTCTCTTCCATGTCCAGTATAACAATGCTGGGAATATGGCGGGGGCGATCTTATATACTGGGGGGCGTATTCACTAATGATTGGTCTAGGGACCCCCTAGTCACTCCAATCACATTCCTAGCATTCTCCTGCCCCCTCAATTGGCTTTTGCTAATGGTTCTGGTCCAATCACGGGCTTTTAAAGCCCATTTCCTGAAGCATTGCATTTTGGGCGGTTCTGGTTGCCGAATTCCGAACTTTTTGGGCAAAAAGTTCTAAATTCGGCCGAACCTCGAACACCCAATGTTCGGGCCGAACCGATGGTGGACCCGAACCGTTCGATCATCCCTAGCAAGCACGAGAGCTTCAAGACAGGTTAGCATCAAGGCACAAAGCAGTTTGAACGAACACATGTGAGTGAGAGCCGGCGATCTAAATAGCCATCCAGTCCGGCGCTCAGTGATGACAGCATCAGTCTTAAAGGTGTATGCGCACCTTACCAAAAGAGAATGGTGGGGCGCATACACTTATGAAAGAGTAATTAGGGTACCCAAAGGTACCAGAACATTACACCACGTCAGGATCACTCGTTCCTCAAGTTTCTCTATCTGGCTTTCATTCCAACTAACAATGACATTTACACATGTGAAGTGGAGCACTGGGGCCTGGATACAGCACAAAGGATCTTCTGGGGTAAGTCTATGGACAAAGATGCAAATATTGGGGATGTGATATGTAAATTCTATAGGAATGCGTAAGATTATATCATTTTAAATTTAAATTTCAGAATTTAAAGTTTTTTGCGCTGGAACGAATCCACCCACATCCACGTGGGGGACACTTTGATAAAATTATTTTACAACGTGAATGTCATTGTATTTATAATTTAAATGCAAGCAAAAGACCTGGTTTAAATGACAAATTAAGCTTTGCTCCTTTTCTTGAGGGGTAGTTGGGGTGGTTTTCCTGGAGGCGGGTTCCTTTTTTTGTTTTTGTACTGCGGTACACTGTGGTCCCTATTTCTTTTTAAAGTCGGTTTATTTATTATGTTTGCCAGATACCCACTTTTGCAAATGGTGATTTTACCTACACTCCCAATGTTCAGATCCAATGTTAGAGACCTATATTTGATCTTAGATCAGAAGTTCCTATATCTTTTAGGCTAGATGTTGATATTATACCTGGGTACACGTTTTCTGAGGATTATGTTTTAAAGGTAAGCTCTATGACTAGATACACGGCTCCTTCTCGTCCCCTATAGTCTTCTGTCCCCCCAATATGCTGACTCAAGACGTTCCCCTACATTCCCTTTCCTACCCTCCCCCCTTTTTTTCTATTATTACCTGTTTTCTTCTTCTTTCTTTCCCCCATCCTTCGATGGAGTGTTATAAAAACATATGTATATCTGTATATGTAATTATTGTTTGTTTGGATACATCGATAATTTATATTTTCTTATATTATTTGCCTATTATAAGGTTTGTACTTATGTGAAAATTGGGTACTGAAGAAGCCCGCACTTTGGGCGAAACACGTCGATCCACATTCCTATGGGATCACCTATTATGTAGAAGCCAAAACTACTTGGTGATATGTACAAATATGATACATTTTTACATGTTTTGCTATTTTAATTTCTGTATGGAATAATAATAAAAATACATTGTTTTTAGCCATTCAGTATTTGACTTATTGGGCACACCTAAAATCCCCACTTTCCAGTGTCTCCTCGCTTTCCCTCTCCTTTATCCCTCCTTCAGGGATTCGGGGAGACCTGGAATATACCATGTATTCTTCTAAGTGTATACATATTTTTACACAGGTTAGTTAGCATAGGTACAGGACAAATGAAGAGAACATCACTCAAAGTCAGCCAGCAAAACACTCCACCAAATCACACAACAGGTGCCAGCACAGCTGATGTATAATGTGAAGGAAAATCAGAACAGCAAAACTACTAAAAACCACCTTTATTGAAGAAAATTCATATAAAAAAAGGTAAAAACATCTGGGAAACAGCAGAAGCATGAAGTAACCCGCTAATGTGTTTGGCACTATACTAGTGCTTACTCATAGCAATCCAAATTTGCCCCATCACAAATAAACATATACAGGATCTCACAAAAGTGAGTACACCTCTCATATTTTTGTAAATATTTTTTTATATCTTTTCATGTGACAACACTGAAGAAATGACACTTTGTTACAATGTAAAGTAGTGAGTGTACAGCTTGTATAACAGTGTAAATTTGCTGTCCCCTCAAAATAACTCAACACACAGCCATTAATGTCTAAACCACTGGCAACAAAAGTGAGTACACCCCTAGGTTAAAATGTCCAAATTGGGCCCAATAGCCATTTTCCCTCCCAAGTGTCATGTGACTCATTAGTGTTACAAGGTCTCAGGTGTGAATGGGGAGCAGGTGTGTTAAATTTGGTGTTATCGCTCTCACTCTCTTATACTGGTTACTGGAAGTTCAACATGGCACCTCATGGAAAAGAACTCTCTAAGGATCTGAAAAAAAGAATTGTTGTTCTACATAAAGATGGCCTAGGCTATAAGAAGATTGCCAAGTCCCTGAAACTGAGCTGCAGCACGGTGGCCAAGACCATACAGTGGTATAACAGGACAGGTTCCACTCTGAACAGGCCTCACCATGGTCGACCAAAGAAGTTGAGTGCACGTGCTCAGCGTCATATCCAGAGGTTGTCTTTGGGAAATAGACGTATGAGTGCTGCCAGCATTGCTGCAGAGGTTGAAGGGGTGGGGGGTCAGCCTGTCAGTGCTCAGACCATACACTGTACACTGCATTGAATTGGTCTTCATGTCTGTTGTCCTAGAAGGATGCACAAGAAAGTCAGCAAACAGTTTTCTGAAGCAAGCAGACTAAGGACATGGATTATTGGAACCATGTCCTGTGGTCTGATGAGACCAAGATAAACTTATTTGGTACAGATGGTGTCAAGCGTGTGTGGCGGCAACCAGGTGATGAGTATGAAGACAAGTGTTTCTTGCCTACAGTCAAGCATGGTGGTGGGAGTGTCATGGTCTGGGACTGCATGAGTTCTTTCCTGGCACTGGGGAGCTACAGTTTATTGAGGGAACTATGAATGCCAACATGTACTGTGACATACTGAAGCAGAGCATGATCCCCTCCCTTCGGAGACTGGGCTGCAGGGCAGTATTCCAACATGATAATGACCCCAAACACACCTCAGCATCTACTTTTTCAGACTTTTTTTTTTTTATGTATATGTGCCTATTTACGTGCATTTTGCCATATATGCAAATGTGCAAAAACTTATACTCTCGTGTTCTTGTTCTACATAATATGAAAATGGGCATATACACACATTTGTGCGCATTCGTGCCTATTTGCGTGCATGAGGTGTACATTTCTGACTAGGGTAGTATACAAGCAGGCTAGGGTAGTGTACAGACAGGCTAGGGTAGTGTACAGACAGGCTAGGGTAGTATATAGAGAGGCTAGAGAAGTATAACGAGAGGCTAGGGTAGTATACGGACAGGCTAGAGTAGTATATAGACAGGCTAAGGTAGTATACAGACAGGCTAGAGTAGTATATAGACAGGCTAGGGTAGTATACAGGCAGGCTAGGGAGGTATACAGGCAAGCTAGGGTAGTATACGGACAGGCTAGGGTAGTATAAAGACAGGCTAGGGCAGTATAGGGACAGGCTAGGGCAGTATATAGACAAACTATACTAACTAATGATCATAGTTAGGGAGCTTCACGTAAATGCTATTACATCCCCTTTACAAACCAGTGCTTCTAAAGTTGTGCTGTCTAGAAAATGATTTGTGCTACATTTGATATTTCTCTCACCAACATCCATTATAATCAATCAGAAGGAAAACATATATTAAACAGAAATGGGATATACAGTACAAAAAAAGGTAAAAAAAAAAACGAGGGGTGAGAAACTTCCCAAGGGGTAATCACTTCTAAAGGGATGCAGACGCTGCAGCTTTCCTCATTAGAACACAGAAAGTACATCAGCTGATTAATAATGAACCAGACCCTCCCATTCAGAATTAGTAGGAGATCAGTCTGGTGAAACAAACAGCTATTTCTATTTATCTATCTATATGTTTGCCTCTACAGAACCGGAAGTTCCACCAGTCTAATCAGAGACAACAGAGACCATAGTCTGTGCTTTCGGCTTGGCTGTTGGAATAATTGGGATCATAATTGGGGTTTTCCTGCTCATGAAAGGGATGAAACACAATACTGAACAAAGGATGAGAGGAAACTAGTGATCAAGCAAAATTAGATGACAGTCGACTGATCAGGTGACAATCTCATGTCTTTTTGTGGCCCCAGAGGGACTATAGGCAGCCCATTGTTGGGGATAAGTTAAGCGGTTAGTTTAGAAAACCTTTTCATTTTCCTACTGTTCCCCCATAGGTGGCACCTCCCCCATGCGACTCTGGTGGCCCAGCATGCAGCAGTCAATGATGTAACGGGGGGGGGGTGCCACCATGTTTGCTTTTCTTTTTTCAGGTTTGGTGGTGTGGCAGGCGTCGTGATTGACGATGGATCTACATCGGGGGACAAAAAACCTGCCCCAAAGCACCCCCCCATGTTGAGGGCATGTGGCCTGGTAAAGTTCAGGAGAGTGGGGGCTCGTCCCCTCCCTTTCATGACCTGCTGGGCTGCATGCTCAGATAAGGGTTTGGTGTGGATTTTGGGAGGGACCCCATGCCATTTTTTTCTCGATTTTTTTTTTTTTGCCAGCAATTATTTTTTTTACATTCAGCTGTCAGCAGGGAATCCCGCTGACAGGTGATGACTCATCGGTTGTTAAGGACACACCTGATGGCTTCCTGGCCGCTCCTTAGCAATCTGTTATATTCAGTGTGTTTAAAGAGAACAATAAAACGCAAAATGCATGGAAACTGCATGCAAAAACGCATAGAAAATAAGGGTTTAAAAACGCAAAACACACTCCAAAACACACCGGAAAAATGCATCAAGCGCAGCCCGCATAGATGTGAACCTAGACTTAGAGTCAGTATTGTGCAGGGTGAATGGGGAATCATTTGCTTAATATCAAAGTATGCCCACAAATATTTTAAAATGTTTGCACATGCTACATTCAGTATCTCACAAAAGTGAGTTCACCCCTCACATTTATGTAAATATTTTATTACATCTTTTCATGTGACAACACTGAAGAAATTGTACTTTACTACAATGTAAAGTAGTGAGTGTACAGCTTTTATAACAGTGTAAATTTGCTGTCCCCTCAAAATATCTCAGCATACAGCCATTAATGTCTAAACCGCTGGCAACAAAAGTGAGTACATCCCTTAGTGAACATGTCCAAATTGGGCCCAATTAGCCATTTTCCCTCCCCAGTATCATGTGACTCGTTAGTGTTTCAAGGTCTAAGGTGTGAATGGGGAGCAGGTGTGTTAAATTTGGTGTTATCACTCTCACTCTCTCATACTGGTCACTGGAAGTTCCACATGGCACCTCATAGCAAAGAACTCTCTGAGGATCTTAAAAAAAGAATTGTTGCTCTACATAAAGATGGCCTAGGCTATAAGAAGATTGCCAAGACCCTGAAACTGAGCTGCAGCACAGTGACCAAGACCATACAGTGGTTTAACAGGACAGGTTCCACTCAGAACAGGCTTTGCGATGGTCGATCAAAGAAGTTGAATGCACATGCTCAGTGTAATATCCAGAGGTTGTCTTTGGGAAATAGACGTATGAGTGCTGCCAACATTGCTGCAGAGGTTGAAGGGGTGGGGGGTCAGCCTGTCAGTAATCAGACCATACGCCACACACTGCATCAAATTGGTCTGCATGGCTGTCGTCCCAGAAGGAAGCCTCTTCTAAAGATGATGCACAAGAAAGCCCGCAAACAGTTTTCTGAAGACAAGCAGACTAAGGACATGGATTACTGGAACCATGTCCTGTGGTCTGATGAGACCAAGATAAACTTATTTGGTTCAGATGGTGTCAAATGTGTGTGGCAGCAACCAAGTGAGGAGTACAAAGACAAGTGTGTCTTGCTTACAGTGGTGGGAGTGTCATGGCATGGGGCTGCATGAGTGCTGCCGGAACTGGGGAGCTACAGTTCATTGAGGGAACCATGAATGCCAACATGTACTGTGACATACTTAAGCAGAACATGATCCCCTCCCCTCAGAGACTGGGCCACAGGGCAGTATTCCAGCATGATAATGACCTGAAACACACCTCCAAGACAACTACTGCCTTGCTAAAGAAGCTGAGGGTAAAGGTGATGGACTGGCCAAGCATGTCTCCAGACCTAAACCCTATTGACCATCTGTGGGGCATCCTCAAATGGAAGGTGGAGGAGCGCAAGGTCTCCAACATCTATCAGCTCCGTGATGCCATTATGGAGGAGTGGAAGAGGACTCCAGTGGCAACCTCTGAAGCTCTGGTGAACTCCATGCCCTAGAGGGTTAAGGCAGTGCTGGAAAATAATGCTGGTTACACAAAATATTGAGACTTTGGGCCCAATTTGGACATTTTCACTTAGGGGTGTACTCGCTTTTGTTGCCAACAGTTTAGACATTAATGGCTGTGTGTTGAGTTATTTTGAGGAGACAGCAATATTACACTGCTATACAAGCTGTACACTCACTACTTTACATTGTAGCAAAGTGTAATTTCTTCAGTGTTGCCACATGAAAAGATAGAATAAAATAGTTACAAACATGTTAGGGGTGTACTCACTTTTGTGAGATACTGTATGTAATATAAGAAAACGTGCAGCATGATGCCTTCCTTGGAAAGTTGCAACAGTTTGCCTTTGGGACTTTAAATTATGTGCGACATGCCCAGTGATGAGAAATAAAATGCAAGTTTATTGGTACATACAATGTCAACAAGTAAACACAGAGAAGTGCCGTATTGTCAAACAGATTTGTGATGTTATACCAGGGCTTGACAGACAAATTTGCTTGAAATCTAGGAGCCAGCTAAAAAAGTTAGTAGCCAGTTTTTTTTTCTGCGTGCCGAATGGCCGACTTCTGTCGGACCAGCTGCCATACACAGAGGCGTAACTAGAACCTTCAGGGCCCTGGTGCAAGAAACCATGAAGGGCCCCCCGGACCCCTGGCCGGGGCCCTTCCCTTCAAGCCTGGGGCTCTTCCCACTGATCCTGGGGCCCTTTACTCTCATTTCGGGGCCCTTTCACAAGTTCTGCACTGGGCCCCATTCCTGCCATCTTGGGGCCTCCCAATGGTGGTGGAATGCCAGGGCCCCGGTTGCAGATTTGACCTTTGCGATCCTGGAAGTTCACCCACTGGTGTCAGTAGTTTTTATTTTTTGGTATTTTAATTGTATTATTTTTTATCATTTTTTTTTATTTTTTTACAATGTCACTGACTATGACTCTGTCCATTCAGAAAAGGAAGGAGCTGGTAGATTACATATTTACCGACCCCTTCCTGGTTATCTATTGTGAACCATCCCCTTCAGCAGCTAGCAGGAGAGGGGAGGGAGCACAGTGGGGGGGGGGGGGGCAGCACATTAGGGGCGGGGGATCAGGGAAGCACACAGGGGCCCAAAGATAGCAGAACACAAGTGTAGTGGATAGGAGGAGTGGTGGGGGCAGCATACAGAGTAACCAATCTCCTCCATTTTCCTCCTGCAGCTACAGGAGGAAAAAGGAGGACAGTGATTCCTCTACATGCTGCCCCTGCCGCCCCTCCTATCCAGGTGTACAGGGGAGCTGCATGGGCCCCCTGGAGCATGGGGCCCGGTTGCGATTGCAACTCCTGCAACCCCTGTAGTTACGCCCCTGGCCATACACACGGGCCCAGTGGCGGCCAGTTTTTCTCGTTCAAAATATTTTATTAGTTTAAGAGCATATAACAAATAGATAAGGATATGGAAGTAATTTCCCAAATACATGAAAATTGAATAGCACACGGTCCAAACAGGAACAAAGAATATCTATCAAGCTTGAAGTATAGAACTATATTGCAAAGGTGGAGTTCTATTGGGGTAAAGGAAAGAGGGAGCAAGGTCATGATCTCCTCCAGGACATCCCAAAAGGGATCAAACTCTGGCCCGGAGGGAGACCATACAGTAAAATAATCAACATACAAACTAATATAATGTGAGAACAATAGAGCATCAAGAGGAATTATGTTTTCCGTTCGGAGCAATAAGATAATAAGAAAAATGTAGGCGTGGGGTGTCCTCTAGAGACACCATGAGATAGGATCCGAGTATTTGGAAAATATATGACTGTAGCTAAAAATAATTGTATTTAAAGAAAACCATATAATAAGAGTGTAGTAAAGATAAAAGAGAAATAGAAAGGAGGAAGGGTGAGCTGAATAAGAATAAAGAAAAGAGGCTGCAGACTCAAGAAAAGGAAGGAAAGAAAGGTAGAAAGTAGGTCTCGAGAATAGGGCAAGAATCTACGTGACGCATGAGCAGGTGTGGATAAGGGCATTACCAAAAAAGTAGCACAGATTCATTAAAATCTGGAGGAAGAATTTTAGAAATCCACGGTCTCCAGATGGAGTCACATTTTCTCAAGGTTGCATTATCCAAAGCTGTCATTTTAGCATGTAACATGGCACAATTCATACGGTGCTTGGTTTCAAGGACATTTAAACATGGCTATCGTCAGCTTTGCAGCTGTGAGGAGTTGGATAAAAAGTCTAAATTGTTTGCGTGAAAGACAATCCGGTTTAGCATTGGCGTTACCGGGTCAGGTAGAATTTGGGTGTCAAACATTGTGGATGCAAGATCAAAGATCTTACTCCAAAATGAGGTGACAATCGGACAATGCCACCAAGTATGTAGATGTGTGCCTAACTCTGTACAGCCGCGAAAGCAGAATCCCGAATTGTCAGGAGCAAATTTGGCAATCCTGGCAGGAACCAGATACCAGCGCATGAGGACCTTATAGGGGGCTTCAACCGCAACAGTGTTGGTGGAGGAGGATTTGGTACTAGTCCAGATGTCCAACCATATTGTGTCATGTAAGGTGCGACCTAAATCAGATTCCCATTTTGCCACATATGTTGGGGGACCAATATCAGGTTTGGTAAGTAATTGCAGGTACAATTTTGAAATTAAGCCTTTGGCATGAGGCTCTGTATAGCATATATATTCGAAGGGCAATAGTTGATTCAAAGGGACATCTCTAGACCAGTGCCGGGACAAGGTCATTCAGTGCCCAGGGTGAACATGGCCAGGAAGGAGAACAAGCTGACAGGGGGAGGGGAGCTTGGAAGGAGAAGAGTGATTTACAGCTGAAGGAGAGATAAAGCAGAGTTGAAGTGGCTGGAACGGAGTAGTCCAGGGATCATACATTGTGCAGTAACAGGAGGGAGAATGACATTTACCCCTGTCAGGCAGGAGAAGGCAGAAGCTCCCAGTGCACCCCCCTCATCACAGATATGGACACCGCTCAAAGCAAATGCCCCTCCCGCCCACCCCTTGTACCGGCCCTGGTCTAGACTTGTGTGTAGAGTGCGTAGAATAAAAATGTTTGATTTGCAAATAACGGAATATTTCAGAGTTGGGCAAGTGAAAAGTTTCACATAGATCCGGGAATGGTAATAGGCCTGAGGGAGAGGCCATGTTATACAAGCGAGTTAGACCGGTGGTGGTCCAATTGCGGAAAGATCTTGGGGAAACCCAGGCAGGATAGAATAATGGATTTTGTAAGAAGGAAAGAAGGGGGTTGTGTGCAGACTGAAGTCCATATGTAGTTTTCACATTATCCCAGATTGAAAGGGTGTGTTTAATAATTGGGTTCAGAGCAGATGGATGAGATTTAGGATTCAACCAGAGGAGGTTGGATACCGAATAGGGATCAAGTTCGGTAGATTCAATAGCTAACAAAAGTGGAATTTCTTTAGTGGGATGATATTTGGTAACGGGGGCAATCTGGGCAGCCCTGTAATATGAAACAAAGTTAGGAAAACCTAGTCCGCTGCGGACCTTGGGAAGAAACAAAGTAGATCTGGGAATTCGTGGCCGGGTGCGACCCCATGTAAATGAGAAAGCTCTACGCTGTAAGATGCGGAAAAGTGGGCCGGTACCAAGATCGGGAGAACTCTAAACAAATAAAGGAGTTTGGGAAGAATTTACATTTTGACAGCGTTAATCTTTCCAATCCAAGAAAGTGGGAGAAAGGCCCAGAACTTCAAAATGTCAGTTATTTTCTTCAACAAAAGGATGTAATTGGCTGAAAATAAGGTAGAAGTGTTAGCTGTGAGTATAATGCCAAGATACGAAAGGTGGTGTGGGGACCATGAAAAGGGTAAAGCTGATTGGGCAAGACTGAGCTCATTGTCAGATAATGAGATGTTCAAAGCTGTAGATTTGTAAACATTTACCTGTAGGCCTGAAATGTGGGCAAATTCTTAAAGAGTGTTAAAAAGATTGGGTGCAGAAATGTGTGGGGAGGAGAGAAATACAAGCACATTGTCAGCAAATAGACATAATTTGTGGTGGTGACCCCCCCAGCTCAATACCTTTGATGGAGGTATTTATTCTAATATGTTGGACCAACGGTTCAATGAGTAGGGCGAAAAGGAGAGGGGATAAAGGACAACCTTGACGTGTTCCCCGTTGTACAAGAAAAGTATCAGATTTAAAGCCTGCATATTTAATGTAGAGTCTAGGTTTATTGTATAAGGCAGCCACCCAGGTCAAGAAATGGGGTCCAAAGCCCCACTTACGAAGAGTGAAATTCATGTAGGACCAAGAGATAGTATCAAATGCTTTTTTGAAATCCAACGATAGAAATCATGTAGGGATACTCCAGTTTTTAACAGTGAGACAATAAGATAGCACGCCGAATATTGTCACCTGTTTGGCGCCTGGGTATAAAGCCCGTTTGATCACGATGAATGATCTCACCAATAATGTTATAAAGTCTCTGAGCAATGATTTTAGCCAGGATTTTAATATCAAAATTCAATAAGGAGATAGGTCGATAATTAGACCAGATGGAATCGTCTACATGAGGTTTAGGAATCATACAGATAGTAGGTGTAAGAGAGTCCCTACTTAGAGAAGTACCATGAAGAAGAGAGTTAAAAGCATTGGATAGAAAAGGGGCTAAAACAGATGAACAAGTTTGGTAGTAAAGTGCAGAGAACGCATCAAGGCCTGGTCTCTTATTACGTTTTAAAGTTTTAATGACCTTGAGAATTTCACCCTGCGTAATGGGAGCCTCCATCAATTCCATTTGAGTAGCAGAAATAAAAGGGAAGGTTTAGATTAGAAAAAAAAAGAGGTGGCTGCCTAATGCCCAGTACACACGATCCGAAAATCGGGCGAAGGTTCCATCCGTTATTTTTCGTATTCTAGCAGCTCTCAATAATATTCGCATTAGGGTCTAATTCCCCTTCAGACATATACAATGTTGCAAGATGAGATCTAAATTTTGCAAGAATTTTGACAGGGTTACTAGAATAGGTGTCTTTCACAATTTTAAGTCGGATATGCTTAGCAGGGCCTTGTAATGCCTTAAGCATCTGAGTCATAGATAGGGGTGTCTGGTTTATTAGATTTGAGATAAAAGTTATGTCGGGATCTGCAAAGAGTTTTGTCTGCCGACTCGGTAAGAAATAAGTCAAATTCCAGTCTAGCTTTTTCTAATTCAAGTTTCCAGGCAGTTGAGGGATTGTGTTGGAATGCTGTATAACAGTCATTAAAAGTTGACTATTACTAAGGGTCAGGGCCGGACTGACCATCGGGCACACCGGGCATATTCCCGGTGGGCCGCGGCATCGGCTCTCACTCAGTCCGACTCCTCACAGTAGAAGTCAGACGTTCATTTCCCTCACTGCAGTGGCCGCGGCCGCTGTACTTGCCAGCTACACCGGGTCCGCTGCCAATCAGCCTTCTGCTCAGGGGGGGGTGAGTGTGAGTCACACAACCCTGAGCAGAAGGCTGATTGGCCGCGGACCCGGAACTTAAGTCAAGAGAAGTATGTTCCTGCCTGAAGTATGTAAGTGTGTTTCCTCCCGCCACGCCGGTGTCCTGCTAGATATGACGATGTGACACTCGGGTGGGGGGAGGGCCCCGGCGATGTGCGGTCATGTGCGGAGCTCCGGCCGGTCACCGGGACTGATTGCTATGCAAGGCCGGGGGAGGAGGGCGCACTGATCACACTACTTCCATTCATCCCGGGCTGGCCGGGCCGCACTGCGTGCTGGGAAATGTAGTCTGCACACAGCGCCGCTCTATGAGCCATGCAGGGATTCGAACTACAATTCCCAGCGGGCCCCGCTCCTGGATGAGCCATCTGCCTGTCATTCTGGAGCACTGCCTGTATGCGATCACCTGAGCCCTGGACATGACCTACATAGTGTGTGTGAGAGCACCGACCTTTCCCATCTGTCATCAGCACATCTGGCCGACCAGTCATGTACCATGTCATAAACATTATACACATTGCTGCCCGCAGCCTTCAATCTCAGTCTGACTGTCATTGCAATTGGATGGATAGACAGGACCTCATACTATAATGTTGGGACATTCTTTATATTGGACAGATCAAAATGTGACCATGTGTGGCCAGGTTCAGACCTGTGTGTAAATCCACCGCTCCTCTGATGAGCAATTCACGTTCAGATCGCTCTTCAGGGGCGATTGGCTTGAGGTGATTTTGACGACATCTCACCCCAGTTTTGCTGAACATGTACGCTGCATTGCACATGTTCACAAAGCATTTGTGACAGGTCCCCATTGGCTAAAAACATGTTGGATAGTTTCTAGTGTAAGCCTGCATCATTGCAGGGATACATCACGGGATGTAAGGCGACGTTCTTAATCCATGCCACGTAGAGAGCCATTTGTATCCACATAGGGATGTACAGGTGTTCCCCCTGCTGGCAGTCTCGTTCATATCTATAAGTGATGTGCTCAACCACACATCTAAATGAAGCCATAGGCCTCCTTCACACAGCCATTTAGCTGCATACATCTCTCTGCATTTGGCCTGGCACCGTCTCGGATCCACCCCTGGGTGTCATGGGGTATTCCTACCTTTTGTTCCATCTGGTGGCACTCCGAGGTGTGTGAGATCAAGGGGTGAATTGAGGGGTGCTACTTGGTCTGTTTGCACATGCATGCATATACACTCACCAGCCCCTTTATTAGGTACACTTGGCTAGTAGCATGTTGGAACTCCTTTTGCCTTTAGCCCCCCTCCCCCAGTGCTCTTAACCCTCCCCCAGTGCTCTTAGCCCCCCAGTGCTCTTAACCCCCCAGTGCTCCTTAGCCCCCCCGTTCTCTTCAAGTCCCCACAGTGCTTTTCATCTCCCCCTATGCTCTCTGGCTCCCCCAGTGCTCTCCACCCCCCTGTGCCCCCTGGCTCCCCCCTAAGTGATTTCCAGCCCCCCCCCCCCAGTGCTCTCCAGTCCCCCCCATGCTCTCCATCCCCCTGGTTTTCCCTGCCCGCCCGCCCCCAGTGCTATCCACACCCTGCACCTTCCAACCCTCCTGCAATGCTTTCCAAACCCTCCCCCCTTAATTCTCTCCAGTCCCCCCCCCCTTGCCCTTCAGCTCCTCCAGTGCTATCTGCTTTCCCTGTGCTCTCTGGCCCCCCTAGTGTCCTTCTATCTTCTATCATATCCTCAGTCTCTGACCTTCTCTTGTATCACATCTGCAGTCTCTCCTGTATCATGTCTGCAGTCTCTGGCCATCTCTTGTATCATGTCTGCAGTCTCTGACCATCTCTTGTATCATGTCTGCAGTCTCTGACCATCTCTTGCATCATGTCTGCAGTCTCTGACCATCTCTTGTATCATGTCTGCAGTCTCTGACCATCTCTTGTATCATGTCTGCAGTCTCTGGCCATCTCCTGTATCATGTCTGCAGTCTCTGACCATCTCTTGTATCATGCCTGCAGTCTCTGACCATCTCTTGTATCATGTCTGCAGTCTCTTACCATCTCTTGTATCATGTCTGCAGTCTCTGACCATCTCTTGTATCATGTCTGCAATCTCTGACCATCTCTTGTATCATGTCTGCAGTCTCTGACCTTCTCCTGTATCATGTCCTCAGTCTCTGACCTTCTCCTGTATCATGTCCTCAGTCTCTGACCATCTCTTGTATCATGTCTGCAGTCTCTGACCATCTCTTATATCATGTCTGCAGTCTCTGACCTTCTCCTGTATCATGTCCTCAGTCTCTGACCATCTCCTGTATCGTGTCCTCAGTCTCTGACTATCTTCTGTATCATGTCTGTAGTCTCTGACCATCTCTTGTATCAGGTCCGTAGTCTCTGACCATCTCTTGTATCATGTTTGAAGTCTCTGACCATCTCCTGTACTATGTCCAGCGGGAACACTCTGCAGCCACACCGCACAGCACACCCAAGGTAAGTGGAGGACTGGAGAGAGGAGTGACTTCTACTTAGGGATTTCTTTTGCAGATAGGCTGGGCTGGCACTGGCAGCAACAATTTTATTCAAAGAAATCAGGATTTCGTCTGCAAATAAATTGTTGCTGCCAGTGCCAGCCTAATTTAAATCAGGATTTTTTTTGCAAATAGGCTGGCCTGGCACTGGCAGCCAGGCATAGTACTAGTCTAGTATTTGCAGAAAAAATCCTGATTTGAATAAAATTGTTGCTGCCAGTGCCAACCTACCAGGGGCTGATCTAAGGTGTGAAGGTGCAGGAATTGGGGTGATCTGAGGTGTGAAGGTGCAGGAATTGGGGTGATCTGAGGTGTGAAGGTGCAGGAATTGGGGTGATCTGAGGTGTGATGGTGCAGGAATTGGGACTGATCTGAGGTGTGATAGTGCAGGAATTGGGGTGATCTGATTTGTGAAGGTGCGGGAATTGGGACTGATCTGAGGTGTGATAGTGCAGGAATTGGGGTGATCTGAGGTGTGAAGGTGCAGGAATTGGGGTGATCTGATGTGTGAAGGTGCAGGAATTGGGACTGATCTGAGGTGTGATAGTGCAGGAATTGGGGTGATCTGAGGTGTGAAGGTGCAGGAATTGGGGTGATCTGAGGTGTGAAGGTGCAGGAATTGGGGTGATCTGATGTGTGAAGGTGCAGGAATTGGGACTGATCTGAGGTGTGATGGTGCAGGAATTGGGGTGATCTGATTTGTGAAGGTGCAAAACTCACTTGATTTCTTACTATTATTCAAGCGGTTTACAGCAGTTCCTTTATATGAAGCTGACAGTTGTTTTTTATGTATCTGGCACTCCCAATTTCTTTGAAAACATTTTTCGGCACACTGTATCCAAAAAGGTGGTCTACCCCTTGAATAGAGTAACCCTCATCTTGTGAGCTTCATACTATTTTTAGGACTCAACCATCAAAACAGGATTTAAAGTAAGACAAAAAAAACAGCATCATATGGCAGCTCTGATCTAAATTGAAGATTAATCTAAAAAAGGTACCGTAATCGAATCCACACATCCTGGAACAATAAATCCTGTCATCAACCATCCCGACGAACGCCCCCCCCCCCCCCCCTCGCGGGCTGCTCAGTCCAAAATGCCCGGGCCTATTTTTTGTCCCAGTCCGTGCCTGCTAAGGGTTCTATGTTCCCTTTTAAAACTGGCCATTTGACGCATATATAGTCCCCTGAAAACCGGTTTGTGCGCTTCCCAAAGGGTTACCGGTGAAATTTCAGGTGTGGCGTTAAGAGTTAAATAATCAGAGAGGGCGTTAGGTAATTCAGAGCAATGAGTTGGATTTTTAAGTAAAGTATCGCTCATATACCAGGTGGGATCACAGGCTTTAGGAATGGTTGAAGTTAGAGTGGTACAAACTGCGCTATGATCTGACCAAGTGATGGGAATAATCGTAGAAGAAAGGATTTCAGGAGCCATGTCAATAGAAAGGAGGATATGATCTATACGAGAAAAGGAATTATGTGGATGTGAAAAATGAGTATATCTCCTTTTGGTTGGATTAAGTTCCCTCCAAGAGTCAACAAGCTTGTATTGTATGAATAATTGAGCTAAAGAGAGTCTTTTGGAGTTTAACGAAGGAGCTGCTGGGGATTTGTCCAAAAAAGGGGAGATAACTTGGTTTGAACCACCAGCTAATATTAATGTACCAATTTTATGGAAGTCAACCACCTGTAAAAGATGAGATAGAAAAGGTGCAGGATTTTTATTGGGGGCATAATAAGATACAATTGTGACTGCTGTGTCCATGAGATGTCCAGTGAGGATCAGGTATCGTCCATCAGGATCTTTTATCTTCTTCAGGAGCGAAAAGGGAGTGTTGCGGTGGAAGGCTGTTAGTACCCCACGTTGTTTGGTATCGGCTGTGGTCGTATAAACCTGTGGGAATTTGGGGCAGAAAAATTTGGAGGTGGAGTTAATCAGAAAGTGGGTAGACTAGACTTGTAGACCTAGAATTTGGGCCTTCAAGGAAGTGAATGACCGGAAAGCCTTAGTGCGTTTATTGGGAAATATTAAGACCCTGGACCTTTAATAAAAAAATCGTCAGCGGGGCCATGATAAGGTGTCTGGAGACGTGCTATAAAATAAAGGGTAATACCCTGTGGAGGCAAGCCCCATTCCCAAGATCCAAAGAAGAGAGAAAGGCAAAGTAGAGAGAGAAAGGCAAAGTAGAGAGAGAAAGGGAAAGCAGGAGAAGAGGTAAGGCACAAAATAAAAATAAGCTATAAGGCAAACATATGTAAAATCATACATAAATGATTTCCGTTGGTGGGTAAACAAGGGTTCCCCATCAAGGGAAGAATGGTCAGCATCAAGAGACCCATATAAATGGAACTCTCAAGGGAAAACGGTGGAAGTGCACGGAGCAACCCATCAGGGAGCAGACAACCGAACTATATAGTAATATCATATAATATAGGAGGGTTCCCTATATAGTTTATATGTAGGTTATATATAGGTTATAACCAGGAGGGCAGCATAGCCCGGACTATGCCCACAGACCCCTGGCGAGAACCCAAAGGGGGATCCAATCAGCCAGCGGGGGTCTGAAGGCATAAATTAAGTAACCATAGGAAATAGTCATGAGAGGAAAAAAATTAGGTTGATTAGTATGCAAAAAAGAATAACTGAAGTTCCCAAAGCATTTTGACAGGAAGCGGAAGTCTGTCATAATGGCAAAACAGCTTAGTGAGTTGAATATAAGATGGGTCCACATAGTTGGTGAGGTCAAACGGGGACAATAGAGTAGTAAACCCAAAGAGAAGGGAGAAACCACTGCAAAGGTGGTATCAGTCCATAGAGCTGGAGAGATGAAGCGACCACGTTTATGCGGGCTTTGTCTGTATTTCCTTCCATTGATTTGTGGATGTTTCTGTGGAAAGCCTGAGGTGGATTTCCGACGATAAATTTCGTTAACTTGTGGAGGGTCTGTCAAATGTAGGTCCTGAAGGGTGGAGTGTAGGTCCTCCGCTGAGCGACAGATGTACTTGATGCCTTGGAAGGTAAAGTGCATATAGAAGGGGAAACCCCATTGGTAGGAGATTTGGTGTTACAATAAAACTTGGAGTTGAGGTTTCAAAGCTCTACGTTTGTTGATGGTGAGAGGAGAAAGATTGGCAAAGATTTGATAGGTATGACCCTGAAAGTTCAAAATATCTTTCTCTCTAGCTACAGATAGGAGTTGCTCTTTCGGCGATAGAAATGAAATTTAGCAATAATATCATGAGGTGGACCGTCAGGTTTTCTAACCGATAGTGCACAACAGGCCCGGACTGGCCATAGGGGAGACCTGGCATTTTCCCGGTGGGCCACGGCTCTCACTTATCAGTCACAAAGATAAGACTGTCTGACATGCAGTGAATGTAAGCCAGTAAAGCCACACCGATCCTCCTTGCTTCTCTGCCCTGTTGATTTTTTTGTCCTTCTCTTATCTGTTCTGTCTATAAATCTCTACAACGCTTGTCCTGCAGCCTCTGGTCTCAGCTCAGCATCCCACACACTGATCTTACACCCTTTCCATCCCAGTTTGCTTTTAGCTCTTCTGTCCTGTCCCCACACAGCCTAGAATATTAAAATTTTCTCTGCACCCCATCACTTTGCTCTTCCCTAGCACATACCACCCCACCCTACTCATTGATTCACTATTTTCTTATCCCTAATAGTGGGTTCACATAGGTGACATGATGACATTGGTTTTGGTAATTGTCTGACTCTGATGCCAGCCTATTTGCGGAAGAAATCTTGATTTAAATAAAATATTTGCTGCCAGTGCCAGCCTACCAGGGGCTGATCTGAGGTGTGAAGGTGCAGAAATTGAGGCTAATCTGAGGTGTGAAGGTGCAGGAATTGGGGTGATCTGATGTGTGAAGGTGCAGGAATTGGGGTGATATGAGGTGTGATAGTGCAGGAATTGGGGCTGATCTGAGGTGTTAAGGTGCAGGAATTGGGGTGATCTGAGGTGTGATAGTGCAGGAATTGGGGTGATCTGAGGTGTGATAGTGCAGGAATTGGGACTGATCTGATATGTGAAGGTGCAGGAATTGGGGTGATCTGAGGTGTGATAGTGCAGGAAATGGGGTGATCTGAGGTGTGATAGTGCAGGAATTGGGACTGATCTGATATGTGAAGGTGCAGGAATTAAGGTGATCTGAGGTGTGATAGTGCAGGAATTGGGGTGATCTGATGTGTGAAGGTTCAGGAATTGGGGTGATCTGATGTGTGAAGGTGCAGGAATTGGGGCTGATCTGATTTGTGAAGGTGCAGGAATTGGGGTGATCTGAGGTGGGAAGGTGCAGGAATTGGGGCTGATCTGATTTGTGAAGGTGCAGGAATTGGGGTGATCTGAGGTGGGAAGGTGCAGGAATTGGGGTGATCTGATTTGTGAAGGTGCAAAGCTCACTTGATTTCTTACTATTATTCAATCGGTTTACAACAGTTATCTTATATGAAGTTGACAGTTGTTTTTTATGTATCTGGCACTCCCAATTTCTTTGAAAACATTTTTCGGCACACTGTGCTTAAAAAGGTTTTCTACCCCTTGATTAGAGTAGCCCTCATCTTGTGCTGCTTCATACTATTTTTAGGAATTAACCATCAAAACAGGATTTAAAGTAAGACAAAAAAAACATCATCATATGGCAGCTCTGATCTAAATTGGACCCAGTCTGTCAGATTAAACTAAAAAAGGTACCGTAATCGAATCCACACATCCTGGAACATTAAATCCTGTCATCAACCATCCCGACGAACGCCCCGCCCCACCACGCCCCTGTCACCCTCCCCCCCCGTCCCCCCTCCCAGGCTGCTCAGTCCAAAATGCCCGGGCCTATTTTTTGTCCCAGTCCGGGCCTGGTGCACGATGGACCCTGTCCATTTCTAATCGCTCAACTGGGTTAGTTGGTTGCAGCTCTTGAAAAAGTGTAAGCATGGTGGCATATAAATCAATCACAGTTTCAGGCATGCCCTGAATGCGTAAGTTAGAGCGCCGCGCCCTATTTTCAAAATCTTCCAGGCGAGACTGTAACAGAAGGTTTTCTTCTTTAAGATTCTCTATTTCTGCAGTGTAAGTTTGTGTATTATTCTCGATGTCATCCACTCATGTTTCAAGGTCAGATAGTCTGTAACCCAGTTCTCTAATCTCTTTTGTGAGACTGTTAGTAATGTGGTCAGAGGTTTGGGTAAGTAATTTCTGGAATTTACCAAACCATTTCTGGAATTTATAAACCAACATAGTGTGGCATCCGTGACAGCAGTACCTGGCAGTACCTGGTACCTGGCATAATAAAGCAATACTCTAGCAAGAGGTTTCATGTATCATCACTGATCACTGTGATGCCACTGAAGTGATGATACATACAACCTAATTGCTTCATTAGGCCATCACCATGGATGCCACACTATGTTGGTTTGTGCTTGCGTATGGCCCTGTTTATCCTGCCGAGCCCTCATGGATCCCAGGCGCACAGCTCCCGGGATAGACATTCCCAGTGGCAGCCAATGGAACATGAGCATGCAATTTCTTTTTCAACAGATTAACTTTATGTATCGCATTAACCCCTGAGGAAGTGAACGGTTCTTTACAAAATGCGTCGGGTTACCAGGATGCATTTTCATACCTACCATGGATTGTTCTATGGAATACTGCACCTGATTATGAATATGTAATATACTATGTATAACATCACAAATCTGTTTGACAATACGGTACTTGTCTGTGTTTACTTGTTGACATCGTATGTACCAATAAACTTGCATTTTATATCTCATTATTGGGCGTGTCGCACCTCATTTAAAGTCCCAATGGCAAACTGTTGCAACTTTCTATGTTATTTAGAGATGGAGATGTGTCACGGGGTGCATCAGGCTATACTTTATTATAGTAATGATACCTTTCTTGTGGAGCCACAAGTTCTGTTTTTTTTTCTCCTTTTGTTACAGATCCCATGAGCTGAACGAAGAATAAAACTTCTTCTATATACTCTACCATGAAAGCTTAATCCGCCTTCATTCTTTAAGACTATTCTTCTGAGGAAATGGATCAAAAACAAATATATCTCAATATATCTTACAGTCTAATATTCTATGCTGCAAACAGCCATATTGATAATACGGATGCCGTGCTTAAACAGGAAGTCCCCCCCCCCCCCTCTCTCGTCTATATCGGGTAATTGGGAACCCTAGTTTTCTCCCAGGGATAACAGATGCGAGAGTCAAGCAACTTTTACTTCATGGCGCTTATTGACTCTGCAATTTTATGTCTGATGGGGGGAAAAAGACTCCGTCGGTTATTCAGGATATGTTTTCGCTGCCCTTAGACAATTAGCAGTCAGCGTTGGCATCAAATTTTGATTTAGTTTTAGTCATAGTCTTTGACTAAAATAGCATTTTAGTTTTAGTCCCATTTAAGTCATCTGAGATTGTTTTAGTTTTAGTCATATTTTAGGCGACTAAAATCTCTAGTACATTTTAGTTGAGTAAAATAATTTTAGTCAACTAAAATCTAATGAGTTTTGTTAAATTGTAATGCATTATTTAAGCATTTCTATAGAATTTCCAAACTCATTATATACTCCTGGAGTAAAAAAATCTAATATCATGTTATAATTAATGGATTAAGGTTTGAACAAACTCACAGATACAGATTTAGCCACTCTGAAGGGTCTGAGGAGGCCTGCAATGCTGCACAGTTCTCTGGATGGTGGTTTGAGGAAGCTTGTAATGCACACAGTGCTCTGGACGTGGACAGTCTGAGGAGGCCTGTAATGCTGCACAGTTCTCTGGATGGTGGTTTGAGGAAGCCTGTAATGCACACAGTGCTCTGGACGTGGACAGTCTGAGGAGGCCTGTAATGCTGCACAGTTCTCTGTATGGTGGTTTGAGGAAGCCTGTAATGCACACAGTGCTCTGGAAATGGACAATCTAAAGTGAAAGCCTGTAATGCATTGCAAACAGTGCTCTGGAGAGTGGTCTGAGGAGGCCTGTATTGCTGCACAGTGCTCTGGATGGGAGTATGGGAGTACAAAAAATGGTCACTTCCCCCAACTATGACTGGTCTTAACAGCAAAGAGCACTGGAAGGGCAAACGCATGTAAAAAAAGCCAAAGAGTTTCCAGCCACAACTTACCAACCAGGCTGCGACCAACCGAATTAATCTGTCCAACAGCATGCGCTAAAAACAGGGGTTTAGTTGCACACATTTTCAAATACATGCATAAGCTGCAGGCCCCGGCAAGGCACCCTGATATCTGCATACCCTAACTCTACTTTTAAAGAGTCTCCACAGTGAGAGCACATGTATTCTGAAAGATAGATGGAGGACAGGTGACTCCTTGGCTTTTTTGACATGTGTTAGCCCTTCCAGTGCTCTTTGCTGTTAAGACCCGTTATAGGTGGGGGAAGTGACCACTTTTTATATTGTTGTTATATTGGTCAGGCAATGCACTGATACCTTTGCTGCTATTGTGCAATGTGCTGGGTGTTCAGTGTGACACCTGTCCTCCATCTATCCATCAGAATACATGTGCTCCCATTGTGGAGACTCTTTAAAGGTAGAGTTAGGGACTGCAGATATCAGGGTGCCTTGCCGGGGCCTGCAGCTTACACATGTATTTTTGCAAATGATGCAACCAAACCCCTGTTTTTAACGCATTAGACATGTTAATTCGGTTGGTCACAGGCTGGTTGATAATTTGTGACTAGAAATTCCTTGGCTATTTTGACATGGGAGTATGGGAGGCCTGTAATGCTGCACAGTGCTATGGATGGTGGTATGAGAGGCCTGTAATGCATAGTGCTCTGGGATGGTGGTCTGACTAGGAGATGCCTGTAATGCTGCACAGGGCTGGATGGTGGTCTCAGGTCTGAGGGATGGCCTGCAATGGCCTGCAATGCACACACAGTGCTCTAGACGGATAGTGGTCTGAGAGGAGGCCTCAGGCCTGTAATTGTAATGTACACACTCACAGTGCTCTAGTCTGCTCTGCTCTGGACGATCGTCATTGTTGTGACTGAGTTGGGAGTGGGACCGAGACTCTTGTCAGGAGGCTGCACAGTGCTGCTCTGCTCTGGACGATCATCTGAGGACTCGGAGGAGCCCTGTAATGCTGGTTGCATGCTACAGACTCAACTTGCTTGCTTGCTGGGAGTGGAAGCAAACAAAGCTCTGGAGAAACCAGAAGTTCTGAGGATAAACATCCCTGCCTCACTTTTTCGTTTCGTTTTTGTTCGTTACTCAAAAAGGAATTGATTTTCGTCATAGTTTGAAAACTTTTTTGATTGAAAAAATTAACATTGTACCCCCCAAAATCAACATTCCTCAGCTGTTTGATAATCCCTCTAACCAGACCACCAGCCAGAGCACTGTGCAGCATTACAGGCCTCACATACTTCCATCCACAGCACCGTGCAGCATTACAGGCCTTGCATACTCCCATCCAGAGCACTGTGCAGCATTACAGGCCTCCTCTTCACACTGTCCATGTCCAGAGCACTGTGTGCATTACAGGCCTCCTCTTCAAACTGTCCATGTCCATGTCCAGAGCACTGTGCAGCATTACAAGCCTTCTAAGATTGTCCATGTCCAGAGCACTGTGTGTATTACAGACCTCCTCAGACCACCATCCAGAGAACAAAATGCAGCATTACAGGCCTCCTCAGACCACCATCCAGAGCACTGTGCAGCATTACAGGCCTCCCCAGACCGTCCAAAGTGGCTAAATCTGTATGAGTTTTTTCAAACCCTAATGCCATAAATAATAAGATCATATTAGATTTTTTTACTCCAGGAGTATATAATGAGTTTGGAAATTCTACAGAAATGCTTAATGCATTACAATTTAACTAAACACATTAGATTTTGGTTGAATAACCTTCTTTTATTTGACTAAAATGTACTGGAGGCTTTAGTCAACTAAAATATGACTAAAACTAAAACAATTGCAGATGACTAAAATGGAATTTTAGTCAAAAGACTATAAAACTAAATCAAAATTCAATGCCAACATTAACATTGGGGGGTGACTCACCCAGGTATCTTCTGCACCACTCTGATCTATCTAGGAAATGCTATAAAAATGTTCTGTTGATCCACCTGGTGAAAACTGCCTGGGCATGCGTACCGCTTCTCTGGAAACAGGATTTCCTGATGGAATCCATGTAGGCATACGTTTGGGTAGCCCGCCCTTGCTCCTACCCCATAGGACCCCACTACTATAAATTTTCAAGCTGTACCAGAGGCTGCGTTCCTTCTTTGTCCTCCTCACTCATAAGGACCATTTTGTATGAAGTTTTCTACCTTTTGGAAGATGTGGCGACTAGGGTCTCACGCAGGACAGCCGTGGGGATATTGGGAGTATCCTGTGGTGTCTAGAAGTTCCAGGATGGCTCCAGTAGTCACCAAATGCCCGGCTAACAGCAGGGTAGTGAATGACATACATGTGCAGAAAATTGACACCTGTAATAAATGAAGCTCTGCCAATGGCTAGTTGCCAGTTGCGCTAGGTTGGATGCCCTGCAAAAAGCAGATGACCTCTCAAGTGCGCTCAGCACTACGGTATGCTCTGCTGTTCCTGGGATCCGGGTCACCCTGTGGATGCATCAGTTGCTCTGTGGTCGAGGTCCAGGATACGTGAGTATGTTTGGCTTGAGGTCAGGAAAAGTGACCAGATGCCATGATGGCTGCTTAGGGTTGCCACCTCATCTCTTTACACCAGGACACACATTAATTACACAAGTTCTGAGGCTGGTTAAGGTGGTAATTAAACTCACTTAGTGCCCTATGTGCATTATATTAGCCTCAGAACCTGTGTAATTAATATGTGTCCTGGTTTAAAGGGATCAGGTGGCAACCCTAGGGCTGCTATGGTAGGGTAACCAGACGTCCCCAGGCTGAGGACACTGTTCCTGGACCAAGTCTGTCCCCGGTTTTGTCCCCGGATTAAGGGTCAGATTAGCGTAGACAAGGCACCCCACGCTGGCTGAGAAACATCCTGGTGGCTCGGATGCTGACGCCCCCATTGGACGATCTCACTGCTGCTCCTGCTGCTGTTCAATGGAGGAGAGGGAGAGCCACATAGTGACTGTGTGGAGGGCTGAGACCGGAAGGTGTTTGTACACAGATGAGGACAGTGGGGGAGCAGGGGTCAGAGCTGATGCAGCTGCATGGAGAGATGGAGAGTTTAGCTGTTCTGGGGGAAGGGCTAAGAGGTGGCTACAGAGATAATTTGTGAGCTAAAGGTGCAGAGGTGAGCTATGGATGTGGAGGCAGAAGTGTCCTCTGTGCATAGCAAACCTCTGAACCCTGCACTCTATGCCTAATACCCTCCTGTATATTATGTAGTCCTGTGCCCAGCGCTCTGTGTAATATGTAGTCCTGTGCCCAGCCCTCTGTGTATTATGTAGTTCTGTGCCCAGCACTCTGTGTATTATGCAGTCCTGTGCCCAGAGCTTCATATATTATGTAGTCCTGTACCCAGGGCTCTGTGTATTATGTAGTCCTGTGCCCAGCGCTATGTATATTATGCAGTCCTGTGCCCAGCCCTCTGTGTATTATGTAGTCCTGTGCCCAGCACTCTGTGTATTATGTAGTCCTGTGCCAAGGCTCTGTGGATTATGCAATATTGTGCCCCAGCCCTATTTTTTATGCAGTCCTGTACCCAGTGCTCTGTGTATTATGCAGTCCTGTACCCAGTGCTCTGTGTATTATGCAGTCCTGTGCCCAGTGCTCTGTGTATTATGCAGTCCTGTGCCCAGTGCTCTGTGTATTATGCAGTCCTGTGTCATTTGCCAATAAAAAATTATGAAAAATGATAATATGTCCATGGATTTAATTTTAAAAATCTGTTCACCTTATGCTAGGGAGTAACTTCACTTGTGTTAGAAAAGAAAAAAAAATCCATAACCAAAATGCAAACATATGGAAATGTCTATGCTGAGATGTGCATTTTTATCAAAGTGTGGTGCAGTTGCTTTCTGTCCTGAACAGATATCTGTTTTAGCAAGGTTTTTCTTTTCTTAACAATGTCGAGTTCTCCCTTAAACTTACTGAGATTTTTTTATTTCTGCAACAAATCCTCTGCAGCCCTATACTTCACAAAATATGGCCTGATCAGGAATGGGGTAAAATCTTCTGGTCTTAAAGCGGTTAAAAATACGCTCATTGAGAATTTTTTGTCAAAGACATGTAGCTAAATACATTTTGGCCTAAATATATGACAACAATTGAATATATTGGATATTTTTTAACTGTCAAAGTAGAAAAATATTGTTATTTTTTCAAAATTTACGCTTTTTTTATTAATATCGCAAAAAATGAAAAGCGCAGAGGTGATCAAATACCACCAAAAGGAAGCTCTGTTTGTGAGGAAAAAAAGGACGTAAATTTCGTTTGGGTACGGCGTTACATGACCGCGCAATTGTCAGTCAAAGTCGCACAGTGCCAAATCGCAAAAAGTGGCCTGGACGTAAAGCAGGAAAATCCTCCGGTGGTAAAGTGGTTAAAGCTGTTCTGGCTCTTTGTGGGGTGTAGCTAACTTCCTTATGCTGTCAATATCTATCCTAATTTTCCGACATCCCACCCTTGTTTTTGTTAGAGATACAACAGCTTTCAGTTTAACAGTTTAACTGCAGTTCACAAATAGGACACTAGATGTCGCTAATGCTCAGTGATATGCTATGCATTTCATTGATGTGTTGTAATTTCCTGTACACTGTACTGAACTTGTTGGTTGTCTGTTGTTCCTATTACAATGAGGTGACATCTTTGATTTCTGTGTTATGTTCCAATAAAGAAGCCAGTTCCTGTTTACTCCACAATGTCTGATCTGAATGGACTCCGCTGCACCCAGTGATCGCACTCTGCAACAGTTTTTTGGGCTAGTTAATTCCCAAACGTATGCTGCTGTGGAAGTCTATCAGAAAAACTGAAAGTTTACTATCAAATACTTACCGTCGTTTTCCTTTCCTGATGGACTCCATGGCAGCAGGAGTTCCCTCCCAGAGTCATGAGTAGACTAGTTACGGAACACTCTGGCTCAGCCTGAAAATGTATGGGAGGGGGGTCCTATGGGGTAGGAGCAAGGGCGGGGCTACCCAAATGTATGCTGCCATTGAGTCCATCAGGAAAGGAAAATTACGGTAAGTATTTGATAGTAAATTTCCCATTATTACCACATCTCTCTCCACGTTATTTACTAAAATTAATGAGATTTATTCTATGGAAAATATGGCCTTGCTTTGGTGTAAAGAGGAAAAATTAATTTGTAAGTGTTTCTATTGGACCCAATTTACTTGCTCAAGGGAATATGCTTCGGTTATGAGTGAGATTCCCCCCCCCCTTTATTTTTACCCTTCTACCCCCCCATTTCTTTTTTTCCTCCCTTACTCACTTTGTTTTTTTTTTCTCTCCCATTTATTTTTTTCTTCTTTCATTCCTGGTTATTTCTGTACAATGCTATGTAGAAATCTCTGTTATATATTTGTTTTTTTTTTCTTTCTTGTTGTTAAAAATCACAGATGAGATGCTTGCGCTCTTTATTTCCCATTAGGACTTTGGCTATGATGAGTAACTTTTCAATCTACGGGATGGTCAGTTTTTTGTATAGTTTCCTATGTCATATGGCTTTTGTGTTGGCTTATGTTAAAAGTCTTTATATCCTTTTTCGGCATTCTCATCTGTATGAAAAATTCTTAAAATAAAGAGTGTTAAAAAAATAAAAAAAATAAACAGGAAGTTTCCAATAATCCAGTTTATATTAAAAATATGTTGAATAACTCTAGGCATACAGATAAATACATAGTTAAAACAAAGGACCTGCATTTCTATTCAGTCAGACCACATCACCAGTTGGGTGACACTAGTTTTTCCTCTTTTTGGTGCTCAGATTTCTGTGTCACTTGCCTGCTCATTGTATAGTAGATTAATAGGGTCATGACATTGATTCACTTAGCTAATGAATAAAATAGTGGAATATGCAGCTTTGCAGTGCTTTGGTGTAAATCAGTCATGTCCAAAGTCCGGCCCGTGGGCCAGTTGCGGCCCGTCCTTTAGTTTTATACGGCCCCCTGAGACACTGCTGACTTTAAAATACCTATCTCTCTCTGGCCTCCCTCGGCAGCTCGGCTGCTCCCGAGTCCCGCTCCGCCCCCCTGCTCGGCTCTATCTGCCCGGTGCCGCCCACGACTGCGCGCCTTCTCTCCTTCACCGCACACAGCCACCTGTAGGAGCTGACCGAGGAAATGTCACTTCTATAATCCTACTGCCTGTTTCTGTAAGTGTGATATTTGTGTGTATGTATGTATGTATGTATGTGTGTGTGTATGTATGTATCTGTGTATGTATGTGTGTATGTATGTGTGTATGTATGTATGTGTGTATGTATGTGTGTATGTGTGTATGTATGTATGTGTGTATGTATGTATGTGTGTATGTATGTATGTGTGTATGTATGTATGTGTGTATGTATGTGTGTATGGATGTGTGTGTACTGTATGTATGTGTATGTATGTGTGTGTATGTATGTGTGTGTGTGTGTGTATATGTGTATGTACTGTATGTATGTATGTATGTGTGTATGTATGTATGTACTGTATGTATGTGTGTATATGTGTATGTACTGTATGTATTTGTGTGTATGTGTGTATGTATGTATGTGTGTATGTATGTGTGTATGTATGTACAGTCAGGTCCATAAATATTGGGAAATCGACACAATTCTAATCTTTTCGGCTCTATACACCACCACAATGGATTTGAAATTAAACAAACAAGATGTGCTTTAACTGCTGACTTTCAGCTTTAATTTGAGGGTATTTACATCCAAATCAGGTGAATGGTGTAGGAATTATAACAGTTTGTATATGTGCCTCCCACTTTTTAAGGGACCAAAAGTAATTGGACAGATTAACAATCATAATTTAAACTTTCACTTTTTCTATACTTGGTTGCAAATCCTTTGCAGACAATTACAGCCTGAAGTCTGGAACGCATAGACATCACCAGACGCTGGGTTTCATCCCTGGTGATGCTCTGCCAGGCCTCTACTGTAACTGTCTTCAGTTTCTGCTTGTTCTTGGGGCATTTTCCCTTCAGTTTTGTCTTCAGCAAGTGAAATTCATGCTCAATCGGATTCAGGTCAGGTGATTGACTTGGCCATTGCATAACACTCCACTTCTATCCCTTAAAAAACTCTTTGGTTGCTTTCGCAGTATGCTTCGGGTCATTGTCCATCTGCACTGTGAAGCGCCGTCCAATGAGTTCTGAAGTATTTGGCTGAATATGAGCAGATAATATTGCCCGAAACACTTCAGAATTCATCCGGCTGCTTTTGTCTGCAGTCAAATCATCAATAAATACAAGAGAACCAGTTCCATTGGCAGCCATACATGCCCACGCCATGACACTACCACCACCATGCTTCACTGATGAGGTGGTATGCTTTTGATCATGAGCAGTTCCTTTCCTTCTCCATACTCTTCTCTTCCCATCACTCTGGTACAAGTTGTTCTTGGTCTCATCTGTCCATAGGATGTTGTTCCAGAACTGTCAAGGCTTTTTTAGATGTTGTTTGGCAAACTCTAATCTGGCCTTCCTGTTTTTGAGGCTCACCAATGGTTTACATCTTGTGGTGAATCCTCTGTATTCATTTTGGTGAAGTCTTCTCTTGATTGTTGACTTTGACACACATACACCTACCTCCTGGAGAGTGTTCTTGATCTGGCCAAATGTTGCAAAGGGTGTTTTCTTCACCAGGGAAAGAATTCTTCGGTCATTCACCAAAGTTGTTTTCCGTGGTCTTCTGGGTCTTTTGGTGTTGCTAAGCTCACCGGTGCGTTCTTTCTTTTAAGGATGTTCCAAACAGTTGATTTGGCCACACCTAATGTTTTTGCTATCTCTCTGATGGGTTTGTTTTGTTTTTTCAGCCTAATGATGGCTCGTTTCACTGATAGTGACAGCTCTTTGGATCTCATATTGAGAGTTGGCAGCAACAGA